>NW_008359681.1:2521989-2533821 GCF_000622305.1 Nannospalax galili | reverse complement strand
GAGAGAGAGAGAGAGAGAGAGAGAGAGAGAGAGAGAGAGAGAGAAGAGGGGTAAATAATGCCTAGCTAGTGTAAAAAAAAAACAGAGGAAATTATGTTAGTCCAAAAACCCATGACAAATTACACATAAAATATCTCTAAATGAATCCATGTATATATCTGAAGGCAACATAATAAGAAACAGTGCCAGACAGGAGAAACCTTCTTTTGAGTTGTTGACAGGGAGGTCCAAGAGACTCCTAAAATTACACAGGCTATTGCCAACAGTCTTTGATTACCTCCCAGAACTTGAAGGTAAGACCCCATTGCTGGAGACCGGACATACTTTGAACATAGGATATGGAGCAATGGAGCCGCAACTGACCTGGAAGCCACCTCCCCTGAAGGCTAGCTCTCATTGCTTGGAGAGCACTATGCAAGCTGCTAAGGGAGAACATTAATCCATGGTCCAGCACCAGCTTCAAGGCCTAATCACCACATCAGTGACTGACACAGCAAACAACATGGGTGCAATAGTAGCATTTTTATCTTGGGGGTAATCAATATCTAATTGGACTTAAAGCCCACTCAATGGGAGGAAACTCATACATGATACTGTAAACACAGCCAAATACACATGGCTGGAGAGGTCTTAGATCTTAGAGAAAACTCCAAAGTTATCACATCCCTAGATAAATGTGATTTCTTACTGTGTGCAAAATATGGAGCCTTATATTTACAGACAAGTATCCCAGTCACCACGCACCAAAGAAGCTTCTTTTGCAACAGGCAGAGACCATTACAGAGTTCCACAACTGGTCACACACAGACATTGTCTGTGAATTGCCCAAGCCTAACTGGCATATCTACAGTGCAACCTCTACACCTAAGGCTCATGGAACATAGAACAGGGGTAAAGAGGACACTAATGCATCAATGAAAGTCCCTCATACAACAGAGGGCCAGGAACACAAAAGGTCGCAGATGGCCAAAGCATGGAGAGTAAAAGTTTGCAGAGTGTGAGTCCGTGAACAGGACTCCTGTATTAAACTCCAACCACACAGGGCTCAGGAACCACTGGGGAAGAGGGGGCAGAAAGATTGTAAGGACCAGGGAAGAGGTGCACAACCATACGGAAGTAGAGTTTTACAAGCTCCTGGGACCTTGCTCATATGAACCTGCAGCAATGGCTTCAGCATGCACAAGACCTATGCAAACTCAAGCAGACAAAACCCCAGCACAGAACTGTGGAAATGGGTAACAAGTCCCAACCTTAGTCGAAGAATTATTGGCAGCTGATTACTGCTGGGTGAGGAAGAGCTGATCTTCCTAAAGGGAGGGACTCTAGATAGACTAGATAGGCTGCCTAGACCCCAGTGATGAATTCGCAGTGAGGGACACTGGAGACACTAACTTGACAGGATAGATCTTAACACAAATGACAAAAAGTATGAATTCCAGTGGGGTGGGGGGCTATGGGAGGGCGCCAATGGGGAAGGGAGGTACAAAGATGATTAAGACGTTCTGTATGAAATACACAAAAATTCAATTAAAAATTTACCAAAAAATCTCTTTCATGTATGCTTGTACATGTGAAAAACAGGCATACACAGATACCAATTTATAACCAAGTGGTTCTTCAATATTAAGTAAGAACTGTCATTGCCTCTTTATTATTGGACCAATCCAGAAAGACTGCAGCTCTTAGAGACATGTTTGAGGCTGTGAAGGCAATTGTGTTAGAACTTGGAAGGTGTTAGAGATGTCTCAGTGGGTAAAGCACATGCTACACAGTGTGAGTACCTAAGTTCAGATCCCCCAAACCCATGCAAGCAAAGGCAGTAAGTAGCATGCATCTGCAATCCCAGCACTCCAACAGCAACACAGACAGCAGATACAGGAGCATTCCTGGAAGCTCATGGACGAGGTAGGCTGGCATATGCAGGGCTAAACAAGAGCCCCTCGTCTCAAACATGGCAGAAGCTGGGGATGGACAACACGAGGCTGTCTCTGACCTCCACACACATGCCGTGGCACATGCACACCCATACTCACACACATGAACATTTACCCATATATTACTTACACCCAGAGAGAAATACAAAGATGCTTTTTATATTTGTTTTTTCTCTGTGTAGAATAGCCATTCAAAATCCATCATTTCATTGATGATGAAAGTAAAATACAATCAAAATGGATATTCCAAAATCTACTTTTCATTGACCAACAGATACAATATACGTATATGTATTGTTCCAGGGAGTTGGTACAGAGCCAAGATGATCTCTTTTAGAGTAGAAAGGACTATTGTCCGTAGCCTCACTAACGTCAACAGCAGTCACCATGAAACAGCTGACTGCAGCAATCTAAGCATACATTGACCTTTTAAATGGCTACCCTTTCCATTGCACTGGGACACATTTAAAGAAACTTTGGGGAATGACTCTTGTTATTTCTTCAAAATGTAAGCTGGCAATAACTGTATATTAAGTTCCATGTGTTCCCAGGTCAGTTCACATAATATGCACATAAATAACATTGACAAATTAAAAGATGAACTACATCACCTTCAAACTTTAGAAGACTAGGGTTTTGCTCATTTTTATACTTAAATATTTTCACTCAACTGTTATAAAAATAAAATGATCATTTAAAAAATTTCATTACATTTTTATTGTGTGTGTCTATCTGTGTGGGTATGCATGTCACAACAGGTGCATTGAGGTCAGAGGACAGCTTTCAGGAATCTGATCTCTCCTTGCACCATATGGAGACCTGGAGATGGAACTCAGGTTATCGGGCTTGGTGGTTTTACGTACTGAGCCATCTTTCCAGCCCCGGATGATCAGTTTTAACATGATTGATAGTCTACATTCTCATGAATGGAATTAAAATCACACTGATGGTTCTTCATAATCCTGAGCCTGGACTCTCTGCCACCCTTCCAATCACTTCTGTTACCTTCACTTCCCATCCACCCATCTCCCCACAGTCTGCTGCCCTTTACCCAAACGTTCTCTGGACTTCACAAGTCCTGATCTTACCCAGACCCAAGTCTTCCTCTACATCACTCTTCTAAATCCCATCCATTACCTAAAACATTCCAAGCATCAACTAGAGTGTTTTCTACTTTTTTCACAGCTATACCTATAAATTATCCTATATAGTTTGACATTTCAAAATGAATAAAATTTCACTTTCTATGTGTGTCTTCTGTTTAGTGCACCATCTTCTATTCCATGTGTCCAACCTCAATGAGACTTTCCTTGCTATGTATTTTCTCCCACTTCCTGATCTTTAAAGCATCTGTATTTTTCAACACAGTCTTCTGTAAGTTGAATTGCCTTCCTCAAGGGTTGCAAACACAAATCAAGGATGGGAAAATCAAGCTAAAGAAAGATGCAGAGAGAACTCCCAGAATCAGGTTGATGCTGAGATAAGAGATGATATACAAAGAAGAATTTTACTTAAACTCTTTTTAAAAAAACATTTTATCATTTTTAGCATTATTTTATGTGTATGAGTGTATTGCCTGCATGTATATATGAGCACCCATATCCTGCAGTGCCTGTGGAGAACAGATGAGGGTGTCGGACTCCCTGGGACTGGAGTTACAGATGTTTGTTAGCCACTATGTGGGTTCTGGGACTCAAACCCGGGTCTTTTGCGAGAGCAGCCAATGCTCTTAACCGCTGAGCTACCTCTCCAGCCACATTTTACTTAAATTCTTTAAAAATAGTAATGATACACTTCCTTTCACATTAACCTCTCCTAATTTTTCTCCTTATACACTACAACCCAAGATATGCATTTCCCCCATTTTCTGCATCTGTATCTTTTTATGTGCCATGCATTGAATTGGGGTCCAATCCCCGTTACACTAAACTACCGTGACCTTGCAGCTATGTGACCAAACCTTCAAATTCTGCTTCTTCCTCATCTGAAAATGGAGATGATAATGGTGCTTATTACATAGAGTTACTTGAATGCTCAAGTGATGTTATCCACAAAACACACCTCGTTACCACCTCTATGGCAGTACTTACCAGGTTGCTAAGCGGGTTAGTTGTGAACTAAGCCTTGTAGGTTTGAAGCAGGATTTGGGGATAAGCAGCAGCAGGCAGAGTAGTGAAAAATAGAGTGTAAGGACTTGCAACAGAATACAGCCCTTATTATGGGAAAATGCTATGTTGGAGAATTTTTAAGTAAGTACTCATCCTGTGTTGTGACAGGAAATGCATTTCTCACTGGAAATGCAGGAATACAATAGTTTGAAAAACACTGATACGGCATCAGTTTAACTTGCAAATCAATCACGAAATCACTCTAGCTTACCCACATGAACTCCCCTCCTCTGACTTTGGACTCCCTCTTAGCCACATTCTATGTCGGAGGAGAATTATCTCATTCGTGCAGCAGGTTCAAGTCTCTTAACATCTAGGGCACACATTGTCTACCTCTAAAAACTTGGCAGGGCTCTTAGCATATTTGTTTGCACACTGCAGGTGCTAAATACATATTTTGTTAATAGATGACTAAATTTTACCCATATCTAATTCTGGAGGTGACAAATTGACAAGGGAAGCCTGGAGGAAAAACTAAAGGCAAATATTTGGGAATTTACTTCAATAAGAAAAAAATACATACATACTTCTTTCAAGGAATAATTCCTACCCAACTATACAGGGAAAGGGTTTCTAAGCCTTCAGGGTTAAGTTTTAGGAACATACAAACTTGTAGCTGTGTCTAAAATCCATTTGTGTGTGGCCATACAAAAGTCCTATTTCTGCTGAGTTGTTTCAAGCTATAGGAAATCCCAAGCAGGGTTCTGGGGAGATGACTCCACACATAAAGTACTTCTGCGCAAGCCTCAGGATCTGAGTTCAGATCCCCAACATTCACATAAAATCCAGGTCACAAGTACCTGTAACCTGAGTGCTATAGAGCAAGACATAGGCAGGTCCTGGGGGTTCACTGGCCAGCCAAACTTCACCAGCAAGTTTCAGATTCAGTGAGAAACACTATCTCAAACATTAAGATGCGGAAGCAATTGACAAGGATATCCTGTGTTGCACAGGCAACACACATACACACATGCATAACACACACACATACACACATCACAAGTAGGAGTCCATGACAGTCCTTTTTCCAGTGAAAACTCATTTCCTCAACTTCTGCATCTGCCCTTAGTCTTCAACCTCTTTTCTCTGATCTTAAACACCATGTAGCTTGAGTTAACAATACAAAAATACAAATTCTCTCCCTCCACTGATACATCCTCCGTGCTGGATAGCTTTAGTGTCAACTTGACACACCTGGGTTGAGGGAGCCTCAGTTGGGGAATTACCTCTATTGGACTGGCCTGTGGCCATGTCTGAGGGGCATCTCCTTGATGAGTGATGTGGGAGGGCCCAGACCACTGTGGGTGGTGCCACTCCTTGGCAGGTGGGCCTATGTTGCATAAGAAAGCAGGCTGAGCAGAGGCCAGGGGATCAAGCCAGTGAGCCGCATTCCTTCATGGCCTGTGCTCCAGCTCCTGCCTCCAGGTTCCTGCCCTACCTTGGGCTCCTGGATGAACTGTGACCCTGAATATGTAAGCTAAATAAACCCTTTCCTCCCCAAGTTGGTAGTGGTCAGAGTATTTTGTCACAGCGATGAAGAAAAAATCTAAGACACCCTCTCTGTGTGTGGGGGGAGGGCCCTGGTACTCTTTCAGACCATTAGGAAATCATTTAGCTACTGATCTCCTGTGGCCTGCTCCCTTAAGTAATCTCTGCCTGACTTTCCACAGCAATAAATCACCTGTCTGCTCAGCACCTCAACAGTTCCTGGAATATATGATCACTAGGCTCATTCACCCTCCCTGGTCACAGAAACTCGCTGGATGGGGCATTGCCTCCCTGAATTCAGTCTGTTTTGGATCTTGCAGATGGATGAGGAATAGTCACCAAGAAAGACACAGCAGTTACTTGTTATGTGGGACTTGCCAGTAGGTTACCCTGAGGGTCACTGCACAAGAATAATGAGGAAGACAGATACAGCCAGTGTTTGCTTGGAACTTTTAGAGTCCATACTTTTAAAAATTTATCTTCATTTTATGTGCATGAGTGTTTTGCCTGCATGCATCTAAGTGTACTCATGTATGCAGTGCCTGTGGAGATTGGAAGAAGGCATCATAGCCTATGGAACTGGAGTTACAGATGGTAACTCCAGCCACCATGTGGGTGCTGGGAAGTTAACCTGGGTCCTCTGCATGAGCAGCCAGTGCTCTTAATCACTGAGCCATCTCTCTACCTCGTGGTGTCTACACTGTTTTCAGTGCTACCTTCAGATTCCCTACCCAAGCACACTCCCCAGGATAAACAGGGAGGGCTGCATAACCCTAAGGCCACATAAACGCTGTGGCTGTTTAAACAACTACTGCCCTTCACCTCTAAGCTCATCCTTTCTCCTCCATAGTAATTTCCATCATTAAAGTGGACCTTGCTTCCCAGAGAAATGGTATCAAAGCCCTAGGGAGCCTGACCTATGGTTTAAAAACCAAGTAAAGATTTCCAGCCAGCCAAAGCATATGCAGACAAATTACCCTCTGGCTTTGCTGAGGCAAAGTGTGTCACCTCTGCATGGAAATGTTCTGATTCCATTTCAGTAGTTCTCCAAAGTTGCCCTTTCTGGCCTCCAAGTTAATCAGCTTTAAGAAAAGTGATCCAGGATGGATACTAATTCAAGACCAGACTCTCCCAGCGCCAATTAGACGGAGGAAGGGAAGTATCATTCTGGCAGGTGAAAGAAATAGATTCCTGATTTTTTTTTTCCCTCTTCTGTATGAGATCTAAAAGCCTGAAACATTAATCTCTTCAAATGCCACTCCCCTTCTGTCTTAATTGAGCACTTATCGTATGCGCAAACAGTTTAGTGGTGAAATCAAATCACTAAAAGGTGACTCTTTGGAGAAGAGCATCTTAGGACAGTAGTGATCTTTTCTAATACCCACTTAAAGTACAGTTTTCTATTTTGGGCTGCATTTTCATTTTCCCCGGCTTCCCATTAGGCTTCTACTGTTTGGCTCACAGCAGCTGCAGCCTCTGGAACTTTTGAACTTGGCTGCCTTTCTTCTTTGACATCGGTAACTACGTTGTCACTTGTGGATAAGCAGGATATTACTTTTCCACGGCGTTCGTAGTAAGTTGGAAATATATCAGGTGGTGTCCGTTTGCAATGGACTCCCCTTGACCAGTCGGAAGTTTGAAAGGTAGTATTTGGCAATAAACCTGGTTTTTCATGCCCACAAGAAAGGAAGTTTCAAAATCCCACCATATATATTCACTGCTGGCTGCGGATAGGGCTTTCCCTCTCCTCCTTCCCGGTGGCCATCTCTGCCAGTAACCGCACAGCTTCTGCTTTCTGCTGATTAGATTTCTGCCTGACCCAGAAATCGTAACCATCAGGGGATGAAATAATAATGGAGATTTTTTTTTTCAGACACCTCTTTCTCCATTTCCCAGTTCTTGGCACTCACTTCCAAAAAGGCCCCTTCTCTGGAGGTAACCACTGCTAAGTGCTCGGTATCTTGGAGGAATGTGTACTTTCAACACCAATTCTCTGGGAGCCTAAATGTCTGCCTTGGTCAGAGAGAAGAGAAGCCCTAGGCAAGGCCCTGATTGCTCATTCCTCCTCTGCAGCCAGAGAGCAGCAGTTCCATTATCCTTGCTGATCTTGTTTGCATAAAATGCCACAAGCTCCCAGAGACTGTCATGTCCTCCTGTTGAGCATAGGCTCCCAACCTCATGAACAACCCTAATGAATTAAGTATTTTTCTCTTCTCAGCTTGATAAATGAGCTGGCTAAAGCAACTTAAGGGAGGAACGATTTATTTTATCTCATGGTCTGTCATAACAGGGAAGGCTGGACTGCAGGAGCAGCCTGTGACTGTGGTGCTAGGAGTTTTCTCACATCTGAGTGGATCAGGAAGCACAGAAAGGAAACCAGAGTGAGATATGGCTATAAACTTCAAAACCTATCCAGTAGCAACCCACTTCTTCTAGTAAGGCCCTTTTTCCCAAAGGTGCCATAACCTCCCAAAACAGCACCACCAGCTAAGGACCTAGTATCCACACACACGAGTCTATGGAGCAGTTCACATTTACCATAATGCCTAACCTTAGCCCAGTACAGATGCCCTGCCCTCTCTCCCTCCTACTCTCTGAATGGGCCACTTCCACTGCACAATCCACTGTGTATCTTCAGTCTCTTGGTTTAAGGAGATGCGGTATCTGCTGGCTGCGGGTAGCTCCCTCTCTAGTGGAGTGACTTTCCTCCTCAGCCATCACAGTCCTGGGTCTACTTTTCTCTCTGCTGCTTTTAGATTCCTTCAACTGGACAGCTGTAAATGCTACCACCAGTTCCTTGACCCCAGGAAGTTGTTTATTCAAGGAACAGTGCCCACCTCCTTCACAGGAAAGCAATGTTTGTGGCCCACTAATCCAATCTTAGAGTAAATCCTGGTGATTCATTAGTGATCTTCCCAATTGCATGTCATCTCAGCTCTTTAACTTCTCTGATGACCTCTCTGCCCTGTCTCAGGCCCCAGGCCCACAGAATACTCTAGGCCTTCAAACTATAGCTTCCTCTCCTGTACCTCTTTCTGTCCTCAATCTCAGTCACCTCACTTTAAGATGTCTACCTAGCCTCTTTTTCCAGCTCACTAACTCATGGACATCAGCTCTAAAAATTGTCACCAGATTTCCAGTCCATTGACCCCGCCCTCAGTTTTCTAGTCTCTCCAGTCCTTAGCTTCACTCTCTTCCTTACCCAGCTGAGTCTACAGTTAGACATTGCTCTACAAATGTCCTTCTCTCCTTTGGCTATTGTCTGGGATGCCCAAACCTTACTTCTTTCTCTCTCTTCCCCCATCTCTCTACTTCCCTCCCACCTTCACTGGAGCAGCTGACCCAGATGGCTGAGGGGAGGGGGGAGACATGAGCCCGTGTGTCCATTCCACTTTCTATTCAGGATACTAGCCTCAAATGTGCCCTGGGGCTATCCATTTCTCTTTAGTTCACTCTCCCACTCCCCTACATAGGTTAGTATTTTCTAACTTCTCTATCTGTAGACATCTACTACATTCAACCCATCTACCCCTGGCAATTAAACGTTCTTCCCTGTCCACCACTCACTTTTTTTTTATCTCTCCTTGATTTCCTTTGATTTATTCTGCTTTTTTTTTAATTTTATTTTTTATTGAATTTTTGCAATTTTTATACAATATAGTTTGATGGTATTTAAATCCCCTCCCCAATCCATGCCTCTCCCCACTGTCCTCCAACCCATTTCAATGTACTCTAATATACATATGCAGCCTATAGAGTCTGATTGATTTGTGTCCCCAAATGTCCTTCAGTGTGGGTCCATCCACTGGGCTCACCAAAAGTCTCATCCCTGTAAGTCACCGTCTCTCCACCTCCCAGTAGATATTAATTGCCAAAAGTTCCTTAGGTTGCAAGTGTGGGTCCATCCACTGGGCTCACCAAAAGTCTCATCCCTGTAAGTCACTGTCTCTCCACCTCCCAGTAGATATTAATTGCCAAAAGTTCCTTAGGTTGCGTTGGGATTTTTTTACCCACTTCCCCATATCTCTCCTGAGATTTTGTCTGGTTTGAGCTTGCATAGGACTTGTTCATGCTATCATCATTGCTGAGGGTTCATAGAAGTAATTGACCAGCTAACTGGAAGAGCCTGTTTCCTGTGGTCATCTACCTCCTCTGGCTCTTATGATCTTTCTGCCTCCTCTTCCACAATCATCCCTGAGCCTTGGAAAGTAGAGGTTTGAAATAGGTGTCTTATTCAGGGATAAGCACTCTGTGGACTCTTGTTCCCTGCATATTGGTCAGTTGTGGGTCTCTGTGTTAATCATTATCTACTGTATAAGGAAACCTCTCTAGTGAGAGTTGAGAGATGCATTCATCCTATGTGTAGAGGTTGCATTGAAGATGTGTCACTTAGTGTTAAGCATCTCACAGATACTCATTTTCTGCATTTGACCAGCTCTGGAGCTCTGTAACAGTCACTATGTGTTGCAAAAAGAAACTTCTTTGATGAGGGGTGAAAGGTACACTTCTCTGTAATATGAAGATGCATATTTAGAATGAAGTAAGAAATTATGTTGGTCTAGGGATGTGGGAAAAGTAAGTTTTTCCCCTAGGATCTGTGACCTCTACAGCCATGTGCACTTGGCTATGTTTACAGTACCACACATGAGTTCCCTCCCACTGATCAGGCCTTAATTCCAATTAGACAACTGTTGCTTATCCCCAAGATAAAAGTGCCACTACTGCACCAATAGCAATAGTTGCTTCACCAACTTTTCATCCAACAGATGATTGATATCCAGAATATACAAAGAACTCAACAAACAAACAAAAAACGAGAGAGCAAATAATGACCCAATTAAAATGGGATATGGATCTGAACAGAGAGCTTCCATAAGAAGAAAAACCGATGGCTAAGAAACACCTTAAAAATGTTCAACATCCTTACTAATTAGGAAAAGTCAAATCAAAATTACTTTAAGATTTCATCTAACTTCAGTTAGAATGGCTAAGATTGAGAACAAAATGGCACCAAATACCAGCATGGTTGCAGGGAAAGGGGAATCTTCATTCACTGTTAGTGGGATTGAAAACTGGTACAACCACTGTGGAAATCAGTATGGAGAACTCTTACAAAAAACTAAAACTAAATCTACCATATGATCCAGTCATACCATTCCTTGGCATATATCCAAAGGACTCATCCTACTATAGAGACACTTTCACAGCTCTATTTATTGCTGCTCTTTTTACAATAACTAAGAAGTAAAAACAACCTAAATGTCCCTCAACTGATGAATGGATAATAAAAATGTGGTACATTTATACAATGGAGTTCTACTCAGTGGTAAAGAAAAACAAAATCACAAAATTTGCAGGTAAATGGAAGGAACTAGAAACTGTTACACAAAGTGAAGTAATATAGACTCAGAAAAACAAATGACATGTGTTCTCTATCATTTATGGAATTTAGCTCCAAATTTCTAGATGTGAGTATAGTATCCTGATGTAACATCAGAAGCGAGGAAAATGGAATGGAACAATTCGGGAAAGAGGAAGAAGGAGCTCAAGAAAGGGAGATAATAGGAGACAGGTGTTATTAAGGGAGAAATGGAGAAAAGGGTGTACTTTAACTGGGGAGGGAAAGGCATAGTTATACAGGGAGAGTGAGAAGAGAGAAATAATACTTAGATAGTATGAAAAACTAGAGGGAATTTTATTAATTCAAAGTTCTATTGAAAATTACATATACAATGTCTATAAATGAGTGCATGTGTCTAGCTGAAGGCTACGTATAACAAAAAACATAGTGCCAGGCAAGAGAAACCTCTCTTCAAGTTGTTAATCAGGGAAGTCCAAGAGACTTCCAAAATGATACAAGCTATTGCCATAGCCCTTGATTGCTTCCCAGGACTTGAAGGTAAGACCCTATTGCTAAAGACAGGCCACACTTCAGACACAGGACTTGGAGCAGACAAGCTAGAACTGACAAGGAAACCTCCTCCCTGAACACCAGCTCTCACGATATCAGAGGATACTATATAAGCTGCCAAGGGGGAAACCAACTAATGGTCCTACCCAGCTATAAAGCCTAAAGGCAACAATGATTGGCCTGTCAAATTATTGCTTTATTCTTCTTTTCTTTCAGATCTCTAGGCTATAGAGTGACCCAGGGTTTTGTTCCCAGTCCTTTTCTCTATTCATGTATGCCTGCTGACAATGGTACCTAGTCCTGTGCCTTTAAAACCCAACATATATATATA
>NW_008359681.1:2497370-2521940 GCF_000622305.1 Nannospalax galili | reverse complement strand
ACCTTATGGCTGGAACTTTTCTTGAAGTAGAAGCTCAAATATTTACCTGCTTGGATGTCTAATAACTATTTTCAACCGTACAAGCCAGTACAAAATTGAATCCCTAATCCTCTCTCCCCCCACCATGAGTCTAGTTTTTTCACGATTTTTTGTTATTTTAGCATACTGAAATGCAGTCCTAATTTCATAAGAGAAAAACTCAAATTCATCCTCAATTCATATTCCCTTTCCAATACGTACATTTTCAGTCCATTAAAAAATTTCTTTTAAGCCAGGCACAGGGACTCAAGCCTTTAATCCCAGCACTTGGAAGGTAGAGGCAGACAGACCTCTTTGAGATTAAGGCCAGCTGGGGCTACAGGGAAACTCTGTCTCAAAAAGAATTGTTTTCCCATACATAGAAAGAAAATGTGTCTTCTGGCTTCTTCCACAAAGACGCCTATCATCCAGGATTTTGAATGCTACTTGCCATGTTAGAAGAATTTCAAAATTATCTGTGGAATACTGGACTATAGCTTGTGATAAAGAGGAGGATAACTTTGAGTTTTGTAGTTTGGACAACCTTAAGTGATACACATCATTAGACTTTTCTTTGATGTTTGTTCCTTTTTTCCATACTGGGGATTGAAACAAGGGTCTCAACATGCTAGGCAAGCACTCCATCAACTTAGCTACAGCCCTAGCTTTCATCAGACATTTCATGAAGAGTTTTGTGCTTTTGGAAAGGTGAGAGAACTGTGGGATGGGTTTAGATTATTAGTAACATGCCTCCAGGGTAGTCTGGTTAGTTCACATTTAAGTCTCAGCAAAGCAACATGTTCATCATGTCAAAATCTCCAATTTTAGGGCTAGAGAGATGGCTAGGTGTTTAAGAACACTTGCTGCTCTTACAGAGAATTCGGGTTCAATTCCTAGCATCCACATAATGACTCACAACCGTCCTTAACTCCAGTCCCAGTGAATCTGGTACCCTCTTCGGTCTTCCATGGGCACCAGGTACACATGTGGTGTACAGACATACATGCAGGCAAAACTCACACACATAAAACAAAAATAAATAAAATTTTTGAAGAAACTTTAAGAACTTCCATTTTGCTTATCCACAGTCTAAATGTCCAGTGTTAGTCTAAAACTGCTAAGCAACAACTGAGTTCTATTCTTCCCATTTATATTCTTCCTTATCCCTCGTCAAATACCATTTACTTTTTAAATCCCAAATCATTGTTCCCGATTTGTTCATAGAAAACCTATAAAAATTGTAGAAAATTTGGAGTATTAAGCCATGGTCTTAAATTTTCACTTTAAAATATATTTATGGGCTGGAGAGATGGCTCAGCAGTTAAGAACACTGACCACTCTTGCAGAAGACCCAGGATCAAGTCCCAACACCCACATGGCAGCTAACAACCATCCATAACTCCAGTTCCAGGAAAATTCAACTCCCTCTTCTGACCTCCCTGGCCATTGCATAACATAGGTGCACTTACATACATGCAGCCAATACAGTCATACACATAAAAATTAAAATGATAAAATATTTAAAATATATTTACTACCTAGAGTAGTTTCAAGTATTTAAATACTAGTTTATTCAACCCTTATAACTCACTTCCTTCCACATACTCAGTCCTTAAATGATCAGTTAAATGCTTGTTAACATCAATACCCACAAAAGAAAGCATATTGACATTGCTTGTAAATGTTTTTATTGATATATATGAAGAAAAAAGTACACAGTTCATAGAAATAAAAGTCAAATAATCTTTAAAATAAACTAAACATATTCATGTAACCAACAACCCATTAAAAAATAGACTTCACTGACTCCTGCTACAGAAAGTTCTCTGCTCACTGCCCCACCCAAAATAGGAATATGTCCTATAGCTCCAGTCATCACGTATTAGTTTTGCTTTTTTAACTTTAAACATGTGTAATCATCTGTATTAGGGTTTTTTTGTATATTTTTAATTTTTTAATTCATTTTTAGTTTATGTGTATGAGTGCTTTGCCGGCATACATGTGAGTGTACCCACGTCGTGCATTGCCCAAGGAAGGCAAAAGAGGACATCAGATCCCCTGGTACTGGAGTTAGAAACTATTGTCAGCCACCATGTGAGTGCTGGGAACTGAACCCAGGTCCTCTGCAAGAGCAGCCAGTGCTCTTAGCCACTGAGCCATTTCTCCAGCCTCTGTTTTTTGTACTATTTTCTTAACACGTTTTTGAGAGTTATCCAAGTATGAGTGTTGCACTTGCTCATTCACTCACTGTCTCATAACTGTTCATTATGTGGGTATATCACAACTTTTCTATCCATTTCCCCACTCATGGACATTTGAGTTGTTTCAAGTTTGGGATTGCTGTAAATATAGTTGATATGACAAATTTGTCATTGTCTTTTTTGTGTTTCTGTGAGCCTATTTAAGACTGTGATTGCTGAGTCATTGATTATATCCTTTTGGGCTTTTGTAGATGCTTCTAAAACTCACTATATCAATTTGTCCTCCCATGAACAGTTTCTAAAAGTTATTGTTGTTGTAAAATTTTCCTAACACTTGGTAATATCAGGTTATTCAACTATTACTATACCATCTTGTTTGGCATATAAAGGAGTTCAGTTTAATTTTTTTGTTTTGCTATTGTTTGGTTTGTTGGTTGGTTGGATTTTGATACATGTGTATACATGTGTGTGGAGGCCAGAAGTTGATGGTAGGTAGTTTTCTCCATTACTTTCCTTTTTTTATTTTTATTTTTATTTTTTAACTGAAGTGGGATCTCTTGCTAGAGCTCAATGATTTGGTTAGTCTATCTAGCCAGCTTGCCCTGGGAATCTTGTTTCCACCTATGGAGCACTGGATGCTGGGGTTCCAAACTCAGTCCTCATGCTTACATGACAAAGGCTTAATCCATTGAGCTATCTCCCCAGTCCTTATTTTAGTTTTAATTTCCATTTTCCTGATGATTGACAATATTAAATAACTCTTCCTATTTTTGCTTTTTGGATAGTGTGTGTGTGTGTGTGTGTGTGTGTGTGTGTGTGTGTGTGTTTCTATATGTCTTGTTTGGGGTGTCTATATATTCCTTATTAATAAGCAGACATGGTTTGAATCGTGTGTGTGTGTGTGTGTGTGTGTGTGTGTGCTTGTGCGTAGATGTGGTTTAAAGTTTTGGATGGAATTCCTTGTCATTGCAAATAGTGCAGTCTTCTGTTGAAGCTGGTGTTTTTACTCTCTGAATGGTGTCTTCAGATGAGGAAAACTTGATATTTTCTTATATAATCCTTGTGCTTTTGTGTCCTGTTAAGAAACCTTTGCCTCTTTCAGGGTCATGAAAATATTCTCCCACACTGGAAGCTTGATTGTTTCCTCTTTTACAGTTATATCAGTCTTTAATCTATCTGAAATTGGCTCACTGATTTTTTAACTGGGGGACATATGAGTCAACTCTCTCTGGGACAATACTTGAAGTAGAGGGCATCTAAAGGTGAAAGCTCTGAGCATTGTGAATAGAAAGACTATACTAATAGATTTCAAAATATATGTTTGACTTGTTGAAAAAAATTCATTTAATAATTTTACATATTCTAGCCAACTACATAAAAAATATTTTTGACATCTTCACTGAAATGGCTCAATTGCCACTCTGGTTCTGGCTTTGTGTAAGCCAAGGACTGAACATGGAGCTACTTAGACAAGAGTGATCTTGAAATTGGCTTCTGGCTCCAACATAATTACTCCCAAAAGATACCTGTTAACAAAATTGGGCTTGATTTCCTTAGCCACCTCTTATTATGATTATAAATTAATCATTTTCCTGGCAGGGGGCTGAATCCGGCCTAAGTTTCCTCTGGTTCTAATCTCCAATGACTTGCAGGCAAATCACCTGATTAAAATGAAAATTAAAGCACAAATAGGTTTAAAATGACCACATGTCACAACAGATAATTTAGATTTTGTGAAGGAGGCATGGTTTTATGTTAAGATCCTTGCAGCTCTGAGAGTTATATGTATATATGAATGTATATATAGGCCCACATCCATAATTATCTGCTTGTAATATGCATACAATTTATGTGTACGTATATAAAATATAATCTAAGAATTATGTATCAATAACTATAAAAATTTCTGTGAAAGAATCAGGTTGTTTTGTTTTTAGTCAACCTTCTCTAATATTACTAAAGTAGCCTAACAGTTCATAAAAGTATACAAAGTATTTCATTTTACCATTCAAAAATAACCAACTTCCTAATTTTAAGGTTATTTACCATTAATCTTTCCAAGATGTTTAATGGAGAAATGTGTTTAATGGAAAATATCTCTACAAATAATTTTTTCTGTAATCAAATTTTGATAAAATTAGGAGATGGCCATGGAGTGATTTAATTTGAAATATAGGTCATAAAGCATACCCAAAATACTCAAAATTCTCTTTGTTAGTTTGGGGTTGGGACTGGAGCATCTCAGAGACTAAAAATCCTTCTTCAAAACAATTGATACCAGAGACAAAACAAGTGAAGTGACTGGGAATTAGATGGCCAACCTAGACCTCTCCAGTATCCCTGTCTTCAGACATATACCACAAATCAAAGTCATGCAGGAAGATTACTCTTCAATCTGTGTAGCCTCTTTGAGCATCTCGGGCCATGGTTTGTTCAGTAGCTGTGCGGAAATATTTACGCAGCCAATTTATGCAGTTGAGGCTTCTTCTGAGAGTCACCAGGCAAGAAAGATACTTAATTGTAGAATTAGTTAAACTATAACCAACAGTCCCTGTTTTAATTCTTACTAGATCACTCTTATGACTATATTTCCCTGATAGCATTTTTAATAGTAATTATTAAGTTTTGGTGTCTGAGATGCATTGTCCATTTGGAAAAGCGCTTATCTAGAATGCACAAAACCCCAAGTTCCATTCCCCAGGTCTGCACGAACTGAGTTTGGTGGTGCCCAACTATAATCTGAGAACTTAGGTCATGGAGACAGGAAGATCAAAACTTCAAGAAGTTCAAGATTTTTCTTGGCTACATAGTGAGTTGAAGTCAACCTGGGATACGCAATACCTTGTGTCAAAAAGAAAAAATTGTGTTTAAGAATGTATTTGGCACTTAATCACTCCTCTGCTCTAAACTCTGTAGTCTTGGTTCTACCATAATCAATTTTAACAATAGGGAACATTTGTCTTGCGATGGAAGTTACATGGGATATTCCCAACTTCCCCAAACTATGTCCCAGACTAAGGTTGGAATTTCTGTGGGCCAGAAAGCAACTGTCTCAGTCTGGTGCTATTCAGCAGTGCAGTTACCTCTGATCCTCTGAGACTTTAAATCTAAACATACATATCATTTGAGTTCTGAGTAGTTAGCAAGACTTCTGCTTCTATTTGGTTAGAAAAAATCTAAACACTACCATATATCTATATTGTCTTTTTAATTCTCAAACTTCAAGGTCAGTGGACTTGAATGGAGGTTTTTAAGCAGTTACAACTTGGGAATGAAATGTTCCTGGAAAACTCAGGAGTCAAAGGCTTGTCTGCCAACTGATAGGCTTTGGGAAGTGATTTGATCATGAGGAATCTGACCTAATCAATGGATTAATTCACTGATGAATTCATAATTTGATCGTGTTACTTGTAGTGTGGAAACTTTCAGAGGTGGAGATTCTTGGAAGAATTAGGACATTAGTAGCATGCCCTTGGGAGTGACATCTTACCCTGGACCACTCTCTGTTTCTCTCTGCCTCCCAACTGCCAGCCAATGAGGTTCTCTCCATACTCTTCAGCTATGATGCTCTGCCCGAACCTGGGTGCAGAAACAGTAGAGCCAGCTGTGCATGGACTGTAACCTACAAAACCAAGAGTTACAAGTAACTTTTCCTGCTGTATGTTGTTTTTCCAAGGTATTTGTTCCACAAATGAAAAGCTACCTAACACAAAACTTAGCAATAGCTAAAAACAAGGAAATTGAAAATCTATATATAATCCCTCAAAGATAACTCTATAGTTACTGAACTTTTCATGTAAAGAAGTACAAGCTTCTTTAATACATGTGGTACCAGTCATGGTAGTGACAGGCCACTGATACAGTAGAGGAACTTGACAGACGCCTGGGGCGCCACCAGTTTTGAGTCTTCATGTCTAAAACTCCAATGTGGCTCAGACTGCACTCCATCGTCCTGAGCTGGCTTCGGCAATGTGAGGCCTCCTGTGCAGAGCTTCAGCAGTGGAACAAAGCAGCATTTGCAGAGATTGTACTTGGAGCTGAGAAGCAATAAACCAATCACCAATGCAGTCATCACCAAGGTTAACTTTTGGTTTAAAATCTATAATATAGCCGCTCTGGTGGCCCCCACCTACCCCATTCGCTTACCCCCATGAATCTTTTTATGCAGGCTGAGATGCTCAGGATTGCTGAGAGAATTCCCAGCTCTGGCACGTTGCTCTTCAGCTTTTCCCTGCTCAGGCTCACTAGGGAGCAACACATTCACCATACTTTATGCTTTTAAGTTTTTCGGGACACAGTCCTGAATAGGTGCTATTATTTGTAGTCAGATTTAAAATATGGTCCAATATCAAACTAACCATTTCTCCTGATTCAGCTCTCTCCCTTCTGCTGATATGTTACTGTTGTTGATTACAACGTGGGACACAGGTTTGACTTTGCTTTCCTAAGTCTTAATTGGGTCATCTACTTTCTGAACATGTGGGAGTCTCTGGTTTGGGGATTCTTTTACTACCCATGACTGTTTCACACTCCAACTTGAAGATTACCAGGAACTGACAGGCAATGTACCAATTACCAATGTAGTCCTCAAGCCTAAAAGGTCTCTCTTTACAAAATTTTTGTTACTGATTTAACTTTTTCATGATTATAGGATGTTTCAGAGTTCTTCTTTCTTTTTGAGTCAGTATTTTTATTTAAATTTTTCCATTAATAGACAAATAATCCATTCAGTACTCAATCAAGTAATCCATTATTTATATATAAATTTACAGCCGCTAATATGACGAAGTAAAAATCTAGCATTTTGTTTTGCTTTCTATTGGTTTTGCCTCGTCTGTGCTTGCCTCTCTTTCTTGACTTCTTTTAAGCTGATAATATTTGGCATACCGTATTTTTCTGCATTTTTAGAAATTATATAATCTATTTTTATCCTTTACTTTTTACTTTGGAAATTGAACTGTAAATTAATTCATCCAAATCTATAGTAATTGAAACTTTTATTCTCATCTTAATGCAAAGATCTATTTTACAATTTAACTATTTACAATTCCCATCTTTTGCCATTTTGTCAAAATCTTAATTAACCAATTTTTAAATACCAAAAACACTCCTTTTTAATTTTGACAGTCAAAGTCATTTGGAGTTTCCCACATATTTCCCACTTCCTCTGCTTTTTATCTCTCCTTACAATCCAGATCTTCCATGTGGAGCCGTCTTCTACATAAGTATGTATTTTACAATATCCTTTAATGCAATTTTAATTTGACTTAAAATTTATTTCACCTTAGTCACACAAAATGCTCTCAGTGGGTATAGAATTCTAAATTGCAAGTTATGTCCATTATAGACACTGAAGACAGCATTCCACATAGCTCTTTCTTTCTCAGTGCTAGAAATGATAGTCAGGACCTCACACTTACCAGTCAAGTGTTCTATCTCTAAGCTACACTGCAGCCCTAGGATTTGATCATTTGTATTCAGATTTTGACTGTCAAGGCTACTGTAACTTCTATGTCACAATCTGTTTTTATTCTCTGTCTTCTTTTATAATATTGTATTTATTATTTTTATTTTATGTGTATGAGTATATTGCCTGCATGTATGTAAGTGTGCCATATGTGTGCAATGCCCCTCAGAGGTCAGAAGAAAGTGTCAGGTTCCCTGGAACTGGAGTTAGGGACAGTTGTTAGCCACCACGTAGGTGCTAGGAATCAAACCCAGATCCTCTGGAAGGACAGCAAGTGCTCTCAACTGCTGAGCCATCTCTCCAGTCCCTCCCTGTGTTTTCTTTTAAGGTCTTTCTTGTCTAATTTTCTCCAGCTTCTCTATAATCTAAATGTGAATTTCTTTTCATGTGTCCTGTTTGGGATTTGTTGAATTTGTGGCTTCTGTGGACTGTTTTTCATTATCTCTAGAAAAATATTAGCCATAATTTCTTTAAACTTGATTTTGTCTTTTCTCTTTGGTCCGCTACTCCCAGAACTACAATGACATGTATGTTAGATATTCATGCTCTGCCCCACATCCCTGGTGCTCATTTATGTGACTTCAATTCTTTCATTACTCTGATTTGATTTAGATATTTGGACTCACCTGCCATTTTATTCATCCATTTCAATTCTGTCTTCACCATGACTAATCTGTTATTGAATAATTTCCACATCCATATCACCTGTCACTCAGGTTTTTTTGTCCTTCTTGAATTCTGGTGCTCTCAAATGAAATTTCCTCACCTATGACTCTTCTCCTCTGTATTGTCCCTGGTTGTGTTTCTTTGTGCAAATTCCTAGATAATATATTCTTACTTATCTTCCAGTTCAAGAATTCTCTTTTATCATATGTCCAACTTGTTCTTAAAACCATAGGTTAAGAAAATAATAATTTCTTTTCAGTTTTGAAACTTTTATCCACCCATTTTTCAATGATGCAGTGTTGAATGTTTATAGATTCCTGCCTCTGCAGAAACTGAAGATGGCAATTAACACAGATACCCACAAATTGTCGACATGCAGAGAAGAAGAGACTGCACAGCGTTCAGCCGTAAACGACACCTGTGCACCCTCTCCTTTCAAGACTCAGGGATCAATGCGAAAGAGGGGTCAGAAAGATTGTAAGAGCCAGAGGTGGTGGATGAATACAATGAAACTGTGTTGTCTGGATACCACAGGGTAGTTGCACATGTAAAACCACAGCATTTATGAAAGCATGCACAAGACTTGTGTAAACTAAAGCCAGGTAGGGGACCAGCATGCATGGGGGAGGTGGGCAGAAAGCTCCAGCTGAGTAGCTATTGACAACTGATGGATGCTAAAGAGGGAGAGTCAGTTTTCCTTACTGGAGTTACACCTGGTAAGTTGACTAGACCCCAGGATATGGACCCACACCCAGGAGCATGTGGGAGGCATGGAATAGAATCAGTAAGCCTTTGAAAAACAAAAAAATTTAAATAAATAAAATTTTAAAAGAAAAGGAGCAATAATAGGAGAGGACATGAAATGAGGGAGGTAGAGGGGAAACAAAGAGAGTCTGAATATGATCAAAATACATCATATGAAATTCTGGAATCAAAAAAATATGTTCCTTTCCCTCAAGATGCTAGACAAACAAATTGGAAATACTTGAGAATAAATGTGAATGTATAATAATTCTGAGGAAAAAAATAACAAAACTTAAAATAGATTTTCTACTTGATTGGGGTAATTTGATGTTCCGGCTCTAGTGAGTGCCTCTTTCCTGAGTTCTTTCCAACCTACCTCTCCTAGAGACACGCAGAGACACAGATATCTTTATTTTCAGTTGCTGTCTTTCTGTGGGAAAGTTTAAAGAACTGCCTTGCTTACATAATATTTCCTGGATCTGTTCTCTTTGCCTCTGTATTTTTCTTATAGTTACTACCTGTGGGTTTTTTTCTTTTCTCTCTCTCTCTCTCTCTCTCTCTCTCTCTCTCTCTCTCTCTCCCTCTCTCTCAGCTTGCAGGGAATGTCTCAAACTGTAGATCTAATTTCTTGATTCACTATCCATTTTATTTGGGGGGCCTTGGCTCCATCTGTCATTTTTAGTATCATAGTTTCTCCATGAAAATAATCTTCCCTGTGCTCAAATTGTTTCTTTTTCATTCCTTTACTATCGCGTGGGACTTTTTGAGACTATAAATTAGATTTCAGAAACACTTTTCTCTTGGAGTCTGCTTGGTGTGTGATCTGGTTCCTCACAAGAATGATCTCTCTAGTCCATCAGATGTATACCCTTTTTATTTTTCAAATACAAGATTTTTCTATGTAATATTTTCTTTGTTTTCTTAATATTTTTGTATGCTTGTTTGCATACAATATGGAGAGCTCAAATAAATTGTCTTAGACAGGTGAGTCAGTAAATATATACACTATATAGATTCATAGGATTATTTACTATTGCAGAGTATAGTTATATTTCCAAATATTTTATCCTTGAAGGAGGAAAAATTCTGTACATTGTGCTTCAATCTACCGTTTTTCTACAAACCTACTTTTTCTATCCATGTCAATCTACTTTTTAATTTTTTGCCCAGATAGGATTCCACCTACCTGTGAAAGTAGAAAAAGGGTGTCCAGGAGAGAATCTTTCTGTTCACCAAGGAGTTTCTTACTTTTTGGCCACTGCATTGCCCTGCTTAGGAGTACTTGATCTCTTTCCATGCTCTCTATGCTTATGGAAATCAGTTCTCTCAATGCTCCCAAACCAGGTCTGGTACACACTGAGCTATCCTGCCAATGCCCAGCAGCATCCCCTGAGCAATCTTGCCAGTACCGGATGGTGTCCCCTGAGGAGGAAAGTCTTGCATGTTCATCTCTTTCCCTCCATGTGCTTCTCCTTCTGATCCCCTCTGTGAAGCCCAACAAAATCTCTTCCCTGTGCTTAGCTTCTCAAAAGGCAGGAAGAACATGATCTTTTGATTTCAACTCTACAGAAATTCCTTAAAGTCCTTGCTGTGTATTTGATCAGAGAAGTAAAATATAAAGCTAGCATCACACAAGGGCTCAAGAAAGGGCTACAGTTAAATCCTTATCAACTGAAAGAAACGAAAACAGAAACAAAACCGAAGTCACTGATTTCATTCTTTCAGGAAGCACTTTGACCAATATTGAAGCTGGTGACTGCTTTTTCTCTTTATTTGAGCAAATCAAAGCATACGAGCATGTAGGTATTTTTTAGTTGTGTATGCTAATTATGAAGACATTACTCTTATCAAATGTACCTAGTAGATGTATAATCAATTATGACATAGGTTTAATGTTGCCAGCAACTCTTAGTCAAGAATATGAGTTTTGCTGACTGGCATGTGTGTCTAAGTTATAATAAAATGTTAATAAAATCTGCCTTGATCATTTTAATAATTTTTCCAGATTCAAAGTTCAATAGTGAAACAAGGTTTTAATGTGGTCATGCCATTGATATTAAAGCCTGTAGGAGAAAATTACCTCATTGGGAAAAGACAATGCACAGCAGTGCCGAGGTACTTCATGCTTTGTAAATCTGCCTCAGAACTCTGAGGGTTGTGATAGCACTTTTTATTTTGTGTTGAGGTGAATAAGAGAAGTATTGCTAAAGAATTATCTGTATGGATAGTGTAGAGTGCATCCAGGGAAAAGCAAGGGGCAGCAGATAGCATAATTTTAATGCCACGGCCAACCACACCTTTTCCTATCATTGGGACAGAACAGGAAAGGGGAAAGCTTACCGGAAACTGAGCGATATTAGACTTTGACAGGCCATCTCACAGACTTACCAGGTAATCTTGAGAAATCATTGGGAGAGTAGACCACTGAACTATCAAGTGGCAATATGCCATATTTGTTTTCTTGCATCTATTTAAAGGGGAGATAAAAATCTTAGTTTACCACATGACATTTTTTAACTACCAATTTATTTGTACGTCTGAATTTTTTGCTTATTCAGTACAACTGTTACTACCTAATATATGATAAATGTATATGTCAAAATATGGGGCTCCCCAACCAAATATGAAACTATTAAATAATGTGAATAATTATCTGTTTGAAATTACTACTGTAATCACCAACATCATGATCAGATAACTCAGTGATATGAAATTTTCAGTATATAACAGTAGTAACTGCCACTTCCTAAGGCTTTGTATAAATAAGTCACTTTTTTTCTCTCATTTAAGTCTCAGAGCTACTTCATGATCCATTTTACAGAGCAGGAAACTAAGACTTAAAGAGTTTAGATAAGTTAGCAGGCACCAAAGCAAGGATTTGAATTCTCTTTTTTTTCTGATTCTAAACTAAGCATTATTTTCATTGAACCAGGTTGCCTTATGCATAGATATTCTTTGTAAGGACCCCTTGTTCTGCAGTGGATTTACACTTGAGTCTTTAATTACCTAAACTTCAGTGGACATTTAAACTTGGTAATAAAAGACCGTGAAGTATGTGGCAGCTAACAACCATCCATAACTCCAGGTCCAGGGGCTCTGACACCCTCTTCTTGACCTCTGCGGACATTACAGGACATGGGTACACTTACATACATGCAGGCAGTACACTCATACACATAAAATAAAAATAATAAGTACATTTAAAAAGACTGCAGTAAATGTTCATAGTTGATCACATAATATCATAATTGATCACATCTGCCCTAAAATAAAGACAAGCTGCAATCACAGTATGCTTAAGAAAAATACTAAGCATATTTTCTTATTAAGTGTATAACATATCTGCAGTAATTTTGAAGATGTGTGTAAGAACTCATGTATGTTTCCAGTTTAAATATTAACAAACCTGAGCAAGATACATGACTCAAGAATAGTTATTCACCAACAACTCTAACTACCACAGGATAAAATACATCAGTGAGAGATATGCCCATACTCTGATGCAGAATCTGCAGAGAAGAAAGATTGTTCAGGATCAAGTGGTGTGCCAGGATAAACTCAGACTGCCTCAGGAGACCCAGTTAATAACTTTTTAGGAAGCTTGGGCATAAGTTGTGTAATACAGTCATTATTAAAAATAAGTTATGCAGTCTTACAATTGAATTGCATTAAATTTACAGTAATGAATGTTCAATGTCACTTCCTAATTGTCTTATTCCATTTCAATACTGCCTTTGCTTGTGCGGTTATTTCTGTTGCATCTGTATGGTGGAACTCTTACAAGATGCAGTGGCATCATGCATCATTTCCAAGCTTCTTTAGGTGCTGTCACCATCAGTAGCCTGAAATTGGCCGTGATAAGATATTTTTATCCATCAAGCTGGCAAACCCCACAAATAAGGGCTGGATTTATGACTTATTGGTTATTCAGACAAGGATTTGCAAACTGTAGACAGTAAATAGTTTTGCAAAGTACAATTACCATAAAGTAGTAGGTTGTAAATTTCATTAGAAACAGACATACCCTCTTGTTTTGTCCATGGCTACTCTGCTACTACAATTGCAGAGTTGAGGAGAGTCAAGAAAGATCACAAGCCCCACAAATCCTAAAATACTTAGTATTTAGATGATTACAGGAAACTTTTGCCAATTCCTAATTTGTCCTAAGAATCTAATGGACAAAATGTTAATTATGCATGTCAAATATGGAAAGAGTGTAACGTATATAGCTGTCACATTGAGACTAGCATAAAGACTTGAGGAATTTTTTCAATATTCCAGAGCAACTATCTAACCCAGAAACAAAGGCGCCCATATAATTGACAAGCATGAAGTGCCAGTGTACACAGTGCCGAATGAAGATAAACTACAATTTAATTAATATAACTTGTTTGAGGTTGAGAAATAGTTTTAACAGTGGACTAAATATCAGTTTTAATGCTAATAAATGTATTAGGAAGAAGAAGTAGCAAATTGGGATGTAACTCTATTTGTCATATTAAAGTTGAATAGCAGTAATGGGTTGGCTAGGAATGCAGGAATTTGACAAAAATCAATGAAAGCATTCTGAGACTCAATTGTCTACAGAAGTATCAAAATATATGATTTATTATTATCTATAAGCTATATGCTATGTATTGATATCAGTAAACTCAGTAATAAGCATATACACTTATATGTGCACATAAGTTTTCCCCAGAGAACTAGTCCTTAAATGGCTCAAGAGAACCAGTCCTTAAACAGCTGGACACCACCAGTCTGACACCAACAAGTGTGTAATTGCTGTTTGGCCCAGCAATATCAGAAGACCCAAGTTCTTGAACCTGATGACTTCCCTTTGATAAAACAGGGCAAGTCAGAAGACAAATTCTCATCTCATAATTCCATGAAAAGCATAATCATCATGTCCTTCATTGCTACACTGAACCTGAAGGAGCATGTGATACCAAGAATCTCCCTTGAGGTCAGAGGTAAGAAAAGTTAGGGACCAGATGGCTGGCACCTGAAACTACCATTTTAAACAACTCCAGAAGCTCAGGGAAACTCAAGTTTGAGTCCATGCTCAGATTACTATTCAATGTAGTTGAGTGGGTTAGTGATGGAGGCTCTGCTCCACATTCAAACAGGGACAGGGACCCAAGGTCCTTCAATTTAGAGGCTTTACCATCGCCAGAATTCCTAGTCCTTATAGGATGTCTTGTATGTGGTTGACCTACAGGAAAGAGTATGTTGACTATAGTAGGAGGTTTTAGGAGCTAATTCTAGAAGTGTCATGCACCAAAGGAAGTGACATCTCTCCTTTCAAAATGTAAGTATACTTGATTTATCCATACTGCATGGTTAACTTAAAACAATTCAGGTAAAATTACCAATAGTTGTCTACTGTAGATATGTGGATTTTTAGGTGGTCCCTAGATTTTTCAATATAGACACGTTGTTGGGGGGTTAAGGTAGGAATGAGAGAGATGAGGTGAAAAAAATATTTCTCTAAACATAATTACTTTCTACTTTCATTTTGTAAAATACTTATTAAAATTTTTAGCTGAACAATGTTTACATCATTGGGTCAGTGCCCACTTTTATGTTATTGTAACTTCTTGAATTTTTCTAAAACATTGTATAAGGAAAAGTAGGGGCTAATGGAGATACAAGAACAAGCAAATCAAACCATAAAGAAGGCTGAAGAGAAGTCTAAGAACAAACATCTTGAATCCATAGAATTGCAAAGTTCAGACAAATATTCAAAAATGCTAACAGAATAGAGTTTTCAAGTGAACATTGCCTTATTGTGTTTGTTGGTGTGTGTCAGAGTAGCTTGCCAAACTCTATTTCTAGAACATGATTCTAAGGACAGCAGGGCAGGAAGGTGCTCCAGGAATGACATCAAGCAAGCAGGCCACCCTCCTCTTCTACCTGTGTGCCAGTAGTGACATGCATGTGAGGAAGGTACTTCCACATGCATCTTTCCATCTGTTTCTTGGACCTTTTGAGCAGAAAGAAAAGGCTGAGAGTCAGGGCAAAGCCAGAACCACTGCTGTCAGTTGGCCCAAAGGTATCTGCTCTCATGGTGTTTGGCATAACCCATGTCAGGTACACACTTTGATGAGAGCAACAATCCAGGCCTATCTATGACATGTATTAAAAGGCTATTGTTCCTAAGTTTCCATTTTTCCTAAATAAATAAAGCAAGGAAGTCACAGAAAATTTACAAAAGTGTGAGAGTGCAGAAACCAAAGTGTAGGTACTATCTAGCATCCAATCAGGACCTTCTTTAGCCCCTGGTGTGTGGAAAAGCTCCCACCTGTGGTGTCCTTGCTTGTGTTCTTCTTTTGGGTGTCTCCTATTGTAAAGTTACCATCTGCCATGTGGAGTATTCTGGGAGAGGCCTTTCTATTCTAGCAACCTGCAGAGAAATGACAGATGAATGTGGGGGAAGGGAGAGCACATGGTCCCCTCTCTGAGTGGGATTGTGTGACTTCAAGTCAAGCAGAGCTGTAATTGCAAATGAGCTTTTGACAAGAACGTATTCCCAAATGTCAAGGGTTCCATCTTCCCTGGCTTTCTATTTCCCATCTTTTCCCCATAAGTTTACATTTTGGTAAATAAGAGAGTACCAATCATTTAATGGGAAAAAAATGGAACTGGAAGTAAGAGAGAAGACAGCCACAAAAGAATCTGAGTCCAACAATTTTCTCCATCCTAATCATGGCAAAATACAGTTACCAAATTTATCAAAACTCGGAGAGTTCTACAGAAAAAGGTAGACTTTCTGAGCAATAAGATATGAATTCATAGAAAAATTAGGAATGGTAGTACCCTTTGTTGCTCCTTGTATGAAAAGAATGGTGATATGAATTAAATGGACAAGAAGGCACCACTTACATTGACTGAATTATCCTGTGCTGGACACCATGGCAGCCAGTAGTCAGATGGGACATTCGAGCACTGGAAACAGATAGATCAAGTAAAGCTATGCTCTAAGTGGGGGCTCAAGAGATAGCTCAGTGGTTAAGAGCACTGGCTACTCTTGCAGAAAACCCGAGTTCCATTCCCAGCACGCACATGACAGTTGACAACCATCCTTAACTCCAATTCCAGCTGATTCTGTGCCTTCTTCTGACCTCCGTGGGCATTGCAAAACATGGGTGCACTTATACACATGCAGACAATACACTCATACACATAAAATAAAAAATTTCCAGACATGGTGGCACACATCTTTAATCCCAGCACTTCAGAAGCAGAGGCAAGCAGATCTCTATGAGTTCAAGACCAGTCTGGTCTACATAGCGAGTTCCAGGCCAGCTGTGGCTATAAAGAGACCCTGTCTGAAAAAGACCAAAAAAAAATGTAGAAATAAAATAGGATATGCTCTAAGTGTAAAACGCACACCCGATTTCAAGGACATCATACGGAAAGAGAATGCAATCTCTTTAATAATGTATGTGCGTTTTAGGTTCAAACAGCAATATTTTAGTTATATGGGACTAAGCATAATATGTGATATTTAAAATTTCATTAAGTGGTTCTTATTTTTTATGTGGTTACTAGAAAATTTAGAGTTCTGTTTGTGGTTCACATATTTCTATTAGACACTAACTGATACACTGTACAAGAAATAAGAGAATTACAGAATTAGTAACTAGTTTGCAAACTTTCTTACTTTTCAACTTCATATTCATTACTCAAGTCTCATTATTTGCCATGACTGTTTCTTCTTATCCTATTTTAGAAATGAGATAAAATATATTCTGTAATTAAGTAACTCCTACATTGGTACCTCCAGTACTGTATCTATGCTATCCATTGTCTCTCCAGCCCCTAACAAGGCACATTGTGTGTGTGTGTGTGTGTGTGTGTGTGTGTGTGTGTGTGATATGTGTGCATAGGTAGAGGTGCAGGTGGGTATGTGCTATGGCACACGTGTGGAGGTCAGAGGACAGCCTTTTTTGTCAGTCCTTGCCTTTTACCTTGTTTTTTCATTGTTGCTTGTGCCGCTCTAGCTGACTTGCAAATTTCTGGAGATTGTCCTGTCTCTGCTTCTCATTTCCCATAGGAGTGCTAGGATTACAAACACTTGCACAACTGTATCTGGCTTTTATGTAGGATTTAGGAATCCAAACTCAGATTGTCTCAGCTTTTACCCGCTGAGTCACCTCCCCAAACCCCAAGACACATTTTGTGCCACTACTTCCCTGGGAAACATTTGGCAATGTCTAGATACACAACTGGTTAGTGAGAATCAGAAGCCAAAGATGCTGTTAACCATCCTGCAATACAGAGGACCACACCTTCCCACAACATCCTACAGCAAGGTCTGTAGAAAATGGCAATATTGCTGAGGCTGAGAATCTCAGCTATTTTCCACTCTTCTCATGGGCTCAATAAATGTGTGTCGATAGATTACCTACCATGTACAACTAACTGGCTGAATATTTTGAGGAAGTCAAAGATTTCAGGATATATATCATATTGTTAATCATGTTTACAGAAGTATTTATGGAAATATAGCAGGTAATCAACTATGTTACAATAGAGCAACATATGAAGGAAGGAAGGGAGTGGGGAGGGGGAGGGGGGAGGGAGGAGGGGGAGGGAGGGAGGGAATAAGAAAGAATGGAAGAAAGAGAAAGGAAGAAAAAGAGAAAGAGAGAGTGAGAAAGAAAACTAGGTAAGGCTATTGGAATTTCTAGTTTTCAGGTTTTCCTTCTTTTACTTAAAGATTCATTTTATTTTTAATTATGTGTATATATGGGGGGTTATGTATGTGTGAGAACAGTGCCCAGAGAGTCCAGAAAGCATCAGATTCCCTGGAGATGGAGCTGCAGATGATTATGAGCCACCCAATACGGGTGCTGGGAAATGAATTCAGGTTCTTTGCAAAAGCAGTATGCACTCTTAACCACCAAGCCACCTCTTCAGCTCCAAGTTTTTCATCATAGTTCTCTAATCTAGTTCACATAAATTATTTTGTTCACTTTCCTTCTTTATTAAATGTAAGCAAAAAATTTTAGGGACATTTGGTATGTCATGAAGTTGATACCGTCTGGTCTCAGCATGTAATATAGTGGAGAACGTATGAGGATGCTAGTAAATGGTACTATCACACAGGTAGTGAATAATTCAAGTATGTGGTAGAAATAAATATAGAAGTCATGATGAAAATAAGATCAACATAAAATATAGAACCCAAGAGCAGTTTGCTTGAGACTCCATGCTAGCTCCTTCCTACCTCTGTTGCTGAAATAGGCTTCTCCACTCCCTGCATTCAAACCCCTAGATGTCATTCACAGTTTAGTTTTCCTAGATCTGTATTTGATTGTGGCCTTTCTTCTGCTCAAAAAAAACCCGCAATACTTCTTCCCCAAAGTATTCAATGTCTAAGCGTCACACACCACCTTGAATGATATTCTAGAATTTCACCCGGCCCTGTCTTTATCACTCACATCCCAATGGGCAAACATAACACCTACCAGATGCACCTACTTCCAAGTCCTGTCCTCCATGTTTATTCTGGGAGATATTCCTCCTCATCCCCTTTTTCGACATTAGCTCAAGCCATCTTTCCAGGTCTTCCTCAAGCTTCTTATATTTATCTCCAGGGCACCTCTTTCACTTCTTTGAATTCATTTGCACATGTAGAATAACAGACATTACTCAGTACTGAAAATTCTTTTTCTATTAGATTTACACTTATCATCAGCACCATCCAACACTGAATTTACTGCTTCTCTGAGAATGAAAGAGTTGTACTGAAATCTTCATGTGATGCCTGAATTTGCCAAACAAAGGTTTAGAAAATATTCAATACTTACGTGCTTTTCAAAAAAGAATTACTCTGATTGTACACGAAAGAATATTACTATGATTCCTCTGTGGTAAAAAGAAGTGGAGAAGGGGACTGGAGCCTTGTAAAAAGCAGATCAGAAGTCACATCTGGGAGCTGGAGAGATGGCTCAGCAGTGAAGATCACTGGCTGCTCTTGCAGGGAGCCTGGATTCAATTCCCAGCACACACATGGCAGCTAACAACTGTCCATAATTCCAGTTACAGAAGAATCTAATCCCCGCCTCTGACCTCCATGGGCATTACATGACACAGGTGCACTTACATTCATGCAAGTAATACACTCACATACATAAAATAAAAATAATAAATAAAATATATTTTTAAAGTCACATCTGTGTAAATGTTGCATTTCAGAACAATGCACTGGAGAATTCAACATATATCCAAATTTTCAAACTTTTCTCATTCTCCTGTTTAAGGATTTCTTTGAGAGTCTGAAATATATTCTTTAGCATATTCAATCATTATGCCTCTTGATCCTGTGTGAGTGAACTTGACTTTGAAGATTACATTTACAGCCTTGTCATGGGATTGGAATGGGTGAAGCTGGGAATATCAGGAGTTTAAAGAAGAGGCAGGTGGACTCTAAAGACTCACTTTTCCTGCTGACATCAAATGATCCTGATGGTAGTCAGTGCTGGAGTTCTGACTCCACTTAGGATGCCAAAAGCTGTAAGAGGTCATCTCAAAGCCAGTAATGAGAGCTATTAAAAATCTACTTCCTAACTGTTTGGGGGCCCTCTAGAGATCTAGGTGGTATAGCAACAAATTGAATTAAGTTCAGATGAGTGACAAGTCCCTCCAGTATAAGATGAGATGCTTGAACTGTCACCTGTTGCAAAGCATGGTGAGGAGTAGATACAAGGATGATAAGAAAAGAGGTAAAATCTTAATACATTTTTAAATTCATAATACTATTTAGTGGTGGTGGTGGTGGTGGTGGTGATGGTGGTGGTGGTGGCAGTAATGTGTCAGAAGACAACTTTCAGGAGTTGATTTCAGGGCTAGTACTCAGGCCTTTAGACTTGGGCAGCAAGTACTTTTACCCATTGTGCCATCTTATTGGTCTTTCAATACATTCTTAAAGACTGTCTATAGATAACTGGATGTCAGCAGACAGCAGAAATTCATACACATTTGCAATCCCTATGCCAAATGTTCACAAGATGCTCACAAGATAGACTGAGAGAAGACAAAGGATACAAAGGAACCTTCCTGGGTGGTGCAGGCATTCAGAAAGTGCACAGACTGTGTGGACAGAGGAGCAAGAAGAGTAACAGGAAAATGTAACTGCAAAGACTTGAAAAATGGGACTGGAGAGATAGCTTAGTGGGTAAGAGCACTGGCTGCTTTTGCAGAGGACCCAGGTTCAGGTTCTAGCACCTACATGATGGCTAACAACCGTCTGTAACTCCAGTTCCAGGAGGTCCAATGCACTCTTCTGTCCTCTGCTAGTATTGCATGACAGGAGCACACTTACATGCATGCAGGCAAACACATATATGTAAAATAAATAAATAAATGAATAAATAAATAGCAAATAAAATATTTTAAAAGTCATGAAAAAAACAGAAAGCCTAAAAACGAAGATAGTTGAAAAATAATAATGTGATTCTTGTACATTTAAAACTAAAAAATTGTGACAATAACCCAAAGAATAGGAGAGATAAAAAAGGAGGAATTAGGCTTACAAGTCAATAATGTAAGCATATCTGGATCATCTACAAATGTTTGAGAATTTTAAAATGTACTTTTATATAGCCCGTGGCTCAAAGATGGAATTACAAAGAGAATCAGAAAATATTGTGAATTAAGTAAGTAAAAATATGGCATATGCCTGAGACTCAGCTAAAACGGTGCTCAAGGGCAAATTTAAAGCATTAAATGCTTATATTAGAAAAGAAGACAGCTCTCAAATCAACAGTCTATATGAAGGACCAGAACAATTTTTCTATCAAAGGCCAGATCATAAATATTTGAAAGTTTGACTACCATATGATCTATCTTATAAATACTTAACCCTGCTTTAATAAGCCATAAGCAATATAAAAGTAAATGATAATGTCTGGGTTCAAGAAACTGTTTATGGATACTGAAGTTTAAATTTTATGTAGTTTTCATACATCACAAAACATCCCTTCAAGTTTTTAATCAGGTAAAGTATAACTATATTCAAAGAAAGAGTTTTATATTTAAAATGCCAATCAAAATTTCAGCAGGATATTTTTTGTAGAAATCACTAAGTTAATTTTAGAATACATATTGGAAAGTAAAATACTTTAAAAAGCTCGGAGAAAAATTAGAGAACTCACACCATATAATTCTAAAGTTTACTGTCAAAGAAATATACTGAAAGTCTTGTATTGGCATGAGGATGCATTCAGAACAACTGAACAGCGTGGAAAGACACTTAAATCACTCAACTGATTTTTGACAAGGGTGTTATAGTAATTCATTAAAGAAAAGAGAATTTTCAACAAGCTATTTTGGAATTGGGTATTCAGAAAGAAAGAAAAATAATTAGTGCTGTCCATATGTGCATGGAATTCAGTGGGTTATAAAAATAAAACAAAAACAGGAGGACATGAAGTCGGCAGGGAAATGTGTTGGGTGGGCGGGCAGGGGGAGGGAGTTGAGGGAGTGGGACCATGGATATGATCAAGCTACATTGTATACATGTATGAAATTTTCAAAGAATAAAAAAAAAACCTCAATTTGTATCTCATTTTAGGTAAGAACTAAAAATGGATCAGAAACCTAAACATAAAAACTGGAGTATAAAACTTCTAGGAGAAAAATGTTTGCAATCTTGAGTTGGAACATATTTTTGTAGATAGGACACCAAAAGCACAAGCTATGAAAGGGATAATTTGAACTTGACTGTCAAAATTTAAACCTTCTGTTCAATGAAAAATACTGTTAAAAAATGAAAATATGAGTCATGTGTGGTGGCACATGCCTTTAGTCCTAGCCTTTGGGAGGTAGAAGTAGGCAGATCTCTGTGAGCTGGAGGCCAGCCTGGTCTCCATAGCAATTTCCAGGCTAGTCAGGGTTACATAGTGAGACCCTGTTTCAATAAAATGAAAACAAATAAACCAAAAAAGAAAGTACAAGCCAAAGATTCATAGAAGGTGACTGGAAAATAAGTGTCTGATTAAGTGACACATCTACAATGGAACCTCTACATCTAAGGCTCACAGAACATAGCAGAACAGGGGGCAGAGAGAAAACTAATGCATCTCTCAACTCTCACGTGCGAAACGTCTTCATGCAACAGAGGGCAATACACACAGAAGGCCACAGCTAGTCAAAGTGTAGAGAATAAGAGACTGCAAAGTGTGGGTCCCTGGACCAAGCTCTAATATTAAACCTCACCCACCCATGGCTCAGGGACAATTGTGCAAGAGGAGGTGGAAAGATTGTAAGAGCCAGGGTTGGTCCATGATCATAAGGAAACAGAGTCTCCCAGACCTCTGGGACCTGGCTCATATGAATTTACAGCAATGGTGACAGCATGCACAAGATTCGTGAAAACTCAGTCAGACAAAAACATAGAGCATAGAGCTGATGAAATGGGCAGGAGGCCCCAAACTTAGCCAAGGAACTATTGCAGCTGATTATTGCTGGGTGAAAGAGAGTTTATCTTCTTAAGGGAGTGACACTAAATAGGCTGACTAGACTTCAGTGGATGAACAAGGGATATCCAGGTACACAAACTTAACTCACTAGATCTTAATATATATCACAGACTGAATGAAATCCAATGGTGGTGGGTATGGGAGTGCAGATGGGGGAGGGTGCCTGAATATGATTGGGATGTGTTGTATGAAATGCACAAAGATTCAATAAAAATATAGACTGAGAAAAAAAGAATATGCATTAAGAGTAAAAAAAGACCTAAAATTAAGAAAAAATACAATTAAAAATGAACAAAGAGGACTGAGGTTTTGGCTCAATGGTTAAAGTAGTTGCTATGCAAACATAAGGAACTGAGTATACATCTCCAGGACCTATATAAAAAGCTAGCTTAGCAGCGCTGACACTGCTTAACTCCAGTGCTGAAAAGCAGAGACAGGAAGAGCCCCAGAACTGCGGGCCAGTCAGTCTGGCCAAAAAGGCAAGCACCAGATTTAGTAAAAGGCCCTGTCTCAAAAATAAGGTGGAAAGCATCTGAAAAAGACACCTGACACCAACCTCTGACCTCCACACACTCGCCTCCCACACACACATGACCCCCAACACACAACCCCCCTACACACACACATGACCTTCCAACACACACATATACTACTCTATACATATACACATACCAAAAAATGAAAACAAATAAATTTTCAAAAAAGAATGGACAAAAGATTTGAGCACGCACTTTCTGAAAGGAGGTATAAAAGGTAAATAAATAACTCAAAAGGTGCCTAATAACAGATGCATTTAAAGCCTCCACAGAATTTCGCTACACCCTGTTAGAAAGGCATCTTTGAAAAAAAATGTCAATAGAAGAGCTGGAGAAGATGCAAAGTGTCTGAAACTCTCTTAATTTGATGATCAAAAGGCAACATAGTACAATAACATTGGACACTGCCTTGTAGGTGAAACATAACCCCGACATTCAACCCTGCAATTCTACTCATGAGGATTTACCCAAGAAAAAATGAATGTTATGTCTACAAAGACCCACTCTGCAAAAGTTTGTAGAACTTCATAACTGCCAAGAAGCAACTGTCCATCAACTGAAGAATGCGCAAGTACATTAGCTCACATCCTCCAGTACGATATCACACAGCAGTAAAAAGCAACTAACAACAGAAGTGAGGCAAGAAATGGGTGAATCTCAAGACTGTTAGTAAGACAGGCCCAGTCCACCTTGTATTTGAAAACAGGGCCTCTCTCTCACTGGCCTGGAATTCTTGCTCTGCCTCTCTAGCACAGTGATTACAAGTCTGCCCTACCATCACTGTGCTTAATTTTTATTGCCCTCATTTAGTTGCTTAAAGAAGAAACTGATGTTTTTAGTCATTCCAGTTATGCAACAGTCTCGTTTGGCTTTTTTTCCTGCAATTTTTGCTTTTCCCCTGTAATGGTGAAGTTCCTTTGAAGTAGCAAAATACTTCACAGGAAGAGTCTCATCCCACACAGGTGGGTCCCACAGCACAGAACCAAGATTTCTGTGGGAGTCTTCATCGGCCTGTTTTTGGCTTTGTGCTTCTTCTCATTTCACTCTAACTTCTCCTCACCAAGAAAGATACCCTCAGGAAAGATAAAGGTGTGATTTACAGTTACTCAGAAAGCCCTGTTCTTTTCAGGCCAGCTATGATGACTGGGTATGATAGGGTAGCACGAGTTGCCGACAGGTACAGTCCCTGCTCAGATTTTTATTTGAAACTTTCAGGATGCAGTGAGCACTCAGTGAAATTCAGATAAGAAAAGATGTGAAGACATCGGAGATAAAATGACCACTCCTTCACAAGCAGAGCTTGCTTTGTAAAGAAAACGAACCCAAAGCTGTCTACCCTGGTCCCCTATGTAGCCGTGTATGTGTGTGTGTGTGTGTGTGTGTGTGTGTGTGTGTGTGTGTGGTTTAAAGGGAAGAGTAGGAAACCTTGGAGAGATAGATCACATCAACTG
>NW_008359681.1:2497158-2497289 GCF_000622305.1 Nannospalax galili | reverse complement strand
TCTCCCCCGCGCCCCTATATGTGTGTGTGTGTGTGTGTGTGTGTGTGTGTGTGTGTGTGTGTGTGTGTGTGTGTGTGTGTGTGGTTTAAAGGGAAGAGCAGGAAACCTCGGAGAGATAGATCACATCAACT
>NW_008359681.1:2455359-2496185 GCF_000622305.1 Nannospalax galili | reverse complement strand
GCCTCTATCAGGGACCTCCTGTTATGTAGTTATTTCCTCTAGGTTGGACCAGACCATCGATAGCATCCATGATCACCTGTATGAGACCTTCATGAAATCAGGCCTATTATCATACCTTCATGGAGGGAGGGAAAGGCTCCGATAGCATCCATGATCACCTGTATGAGACCTTCATGAAATCAGGCCTATTACCATACCTTCATGGAGGGAGGGAAAGGCTCATGAGGTACATGGGCTCTCTGGGCTCTCAAACCTTTATTAGAGCCTCACAAGAGCCCTCCCCTTCCAGAGGTTGGGCGAGGAGAGGTTGACTGGGGATGGGACTCCTTGGTAGGGTAACTGCCTATGATTTGCCCAGGGACTCCTAATTGGTACAGCTTTTCATGAGTAATCCATGCTATGTGGGAATCTTCACTGGTGTAGCTGCTGGAAGTTGTTTAGAGGATTACCCAGTACTGGCGTTACTGTTGAGTCACCAATACTTTTATAAGTAACTCCAACAACTCATTGGTTCACCAAGCTAGCCTTGGAGTTGGTACCCTGTATGGGGTGAGTAGACATCTATTTCTTTCCAGAAACAGTCATGTAGTTCCTCCTAATTTAAGTCCTTAAAGATAAAGCCTAGGACCTGGCATTATTTTCAAAAGCTATCCCACAATTTCCTGCATAATAATTTTTAAGTGTGATTGCACAGCTGTGGGTCATAAGATGGAGAACACTGTACAAGATGATGCTGTAATGCTTTTCTTACTCTGTTTTTCATCTGTTGTATTCAACTCACTGAGATATGCAGAGGTGGGGTATTCTGCCAGGCTCCTGAAAGAATTCATTAAAGAGAATTACTTTTCTGTCTGAGTTAACTGTTATCCTTTTTGTCATGCCACTGTGGTCTTTCATCATTGCACTTACAGTCAGAGAACAAAAACTGACATGGATTTAAATTTAACTCTCTCTCTCTGTCTTCCCTCCTTCCTCCCTCCCTCCCTCTCTCCCTCCCTCCCTTTCTCCCTCCCCTGCTGTGTGTTTGTGTATGTCATGTATGTATGTCTTCATGTGGGTGCATAAGCACATGTGTGCACAGGGAAGCCTGAGGTCAATATCAGGTGTCTGTTTCAATCTTACCTTACTGAGACAACCTGAATCTCGTGGATTTGGCTACACTGGCTGGCCATAAACTTCAGGAATCCACCTGTCTCCACATCCCTCTTTCTACAACCACTCCCCAATGCCCTCCCATACTTTTGGAGTTCCAAATGCATGCTAACATGCCTTCCTTTTAATGTGCCCTCTGGAAATCCAAACTTAGGTCCTTATGCTTGCACAACTGGCACTTTAGCAATTGAGCCATGTACCCAACCCATGGATTTGGTTATTGCAGTGGTACAATGCCACATTAAGGTGATGCCTGAACAAAAACAGCGTGACCCTTAACAGTCATTAAAATCAAGAGCAGGGAGACTGGAGACATGGCTCAGTAGTTAAGAACACTTGTTGCTCTTGCAGAGGACCTGAGTTCAGTTCCCAGCGCCCACATGGAGGTGAACAACCATCCCTAACTCCAGTTCCAGGGGATCCGACACCATCTTCTGGCTCCACAAGCACTGCATGCATGAATGCACCTACATACATACAAGCAAAAACACTCATACATAGAAAATAAAAATAAAATCTTTTTAAAACCAAGAGTGGGACCTGATCTGTTCTGAGAACTTGTTCCTTCAGATTTCTCCTGGAACTCCACTCTGTAACAAAGGCCTTTCTCTCTCTTTATTGAAACTGTACATCAAGAATGATGGGGAAGGAAAAGCAGAATGTGTCTTACCAAGGGATGGCTCAGCAGTTAAGAACACTGGCAGCTCTTGCAGAGGACCCAGGTTCAATTCCCAGCACCCACATGGCAGCTAACAACTGTCTGTAACCCCAGTTCCAGGGGAGTCCAACAACTTCTGACCTCCTTGGGCAGAAATAAAATATTTTCTAAAATTTCAAAAAATTAAGGGAACTTGTTAAAATGTGCTTAAAACAATTAAAATACATTTATTTAAACATTTGAACAACACTTAAGGAATATATCAAGATGGGAGATGGAGAGAGGAAGCATTCCAGGATCCTGTGTGAGGAACCAGCCTCCATAAAGAGATGTACAGATTTCTATCAGTGTAAATGAAGGCTGGAACTGTTGAGATTCAAAGAAAGATTAGATGAAGTTCCTTAGAGTTCCTGCCTCTATAGCAATGGGATGAGCTTTTCTATGCAAACTAGACTCTGATATAATCACAAAAGAGCCCCTGGAAAATGAAACCATCTCTACATTTTAAGTGAAATCTTTTAAAATTCAAATCTGTAGATTCCAAAAGGCATGTATAATCTTGACCTTAACTTCTGTGGATATCAATGTTTCTGTGCTGAGGATGAGGAATGGAGGAAACCACAGAGCTCACTCCTGTAGGGGCAGCTTCCAGCTAGACACAGCAAGTTGGCCTTTGTAATCCTGCAGCTAGTACCATCACCCCACCTAGGGAAACCTAGTCTCTTGGTTGAATGCAAAGCTGAGACTCGATATTGGATTGTAGCTAGTACCCTCTGGCACACTCACAGACTTTCATCATTTCAGTGAACTTTAACAACAGATGCATAATAGTTCCCTTGTCTGCTGCTTTGGATGCTCTGACATTTATTTTCATGGTGCGCATAAGGAACCTGAAGTTCTAGTTCATTTTGTTGTATAGTTTTTCACTGGTGGCATGTTAACCTATTTGTATTTATAGTGTGTTTCCAACAAATACAACAGGTGAATCCAATAGTATCAACGTTCCTTACTGAAAATTTTCTCTGCTGTTTTCTTGTAGTTATTTTTCTATATACTCTAGTGCAATTTTGATGAGTTACAAGCATCCTTGGGTTATAAAATTGTATTTTATTTAATGTCTTCAAACTTTTACAATATTGTCTTTCTTTTCATACAGAAATACAGTAAACTTTTGCATATTTATGTAAGTCTTAGTACCACAGATCCACACATATAATATTATCCCTGCATAGCTAATGACTTCTTTGTTGACATTATTAATAGGCTTTTAGTACTTAGTAAATTCTTGGTGATGTATGTGAAAAATGTATTTTATACATTTATTTTGTATGCACTTAATTTACTGGTTCTCCTATGCATTTAGAAACAGAATCCATATTTTATTTTGGATAATTTGCATATCCTGCCGGTAATTATAACATGTTCCGCTTTTTTCATTACTAGCTAGTTTTCATGACTATTAATTAAATTGTCCGTCTCTTCTCTAATACTGCTAATTAATCATGATAGTGCGTTTATTGCCTTGATTTTAACAGCAATGTCTGTTAAACATAGAGCTATTAAACGTAGAGCTGCCTATTGGTTTAAGGTGCTTTTAACCACTGAGCCATCTCTCCAGACCCCCTTCATAGCTTTGAATTACATGACAATAAGGAAGTGGAAGTTAAATACTTTTACTGAGAATCTCTTTTTTTTTTTTTTTTTTTAATTCTTGACTCTATTTTCACTCCACAGATAAAACAATGTCATCAAAGTTTCAAATTGAATCAAACTTTTGCCAGTACCCAAGAGTAGAGTTAGGATAAATCTGTGTGGCACATGACAAACGGATCTAGTTAGTACCTTGGAAATTTCATTACAGGGCTCAGACCAAGTTCTATACCTACCACATGTATATGTGCAAATACACACTATTCAAATTTCACATTTTTATAAGAGGTGGGCAGGCTCATGATCATGCTCACTGGGGTGAAATATACCCTTCAAAGCCATGATCCTCATTACCGATGTCCCCCAACCAATTACCACTCCTAACAGCCAATTCAGTATGAACTCATCAGTGGATTAACCCATTGATGAGTTAGTATACTCAATAAGAGGTGACGGGATCACCTAGCTGGGGACCAACCCTTCAACACATAAGCCTTTTAGGGGATACTTAATGCATAAATTATAATAGTTATGGAAAAAATTCCTATTATTAATCAAGACTTTCAAAAGTAGCAGTTATTTCAGAATATGTTTAAGTAGAAGAGATATAGACTATAATATTCATGCATATGGAATATGTTTTTCACATTGCAAATCGCTCTACATAGTGAAATATAGTTGTGGATAGCTATTACTGTGATAAAAACACCAAAACCAACTGGGGAGGAAAGGGTTTATTTCAACTTCATTTTATAGTTCATCATGGAGGGAAGCCAGGGCAGGAGCTCAGGCAGGCACTAAAGCACAGACCATGGAGGAATGCTGCTTACTGGGTTTCTCCCCTGGCCTGTGCTCAGCATGCTTTCTTATGCAACGCAGGACTAGCCCAGGGGTAGCACCACTCACAGTGAGCTAGGTCATCCAACAATCAAGAAAATGCTCCACAGATATGGCCACAGGCTAATTCAATGGAGGATATTCCTCAACTGAGGTTCTCTCTACCCAGGTGTGTCAGGTCTAGCACATATAGATTCTGGAGATCTGATATGGAAGTCTAGAATCTACATTCCAAAAAATGCCCTCCAGGAGATTCAACAAGAGCTGCTACAGAGGAAGCCTTCTGGGGTTGTTACTCTTTTAGCCTTTTCTTTTTATTCAGAAGATGCTTTTTATCCTCTTTATTTTCTCAACTCTCTCAAAGTTTATAATTCCGTGGTCAGAAGTATAGAGAGCTGTGCAATCTCCACCACAACTCATTTTATATCATTTCCATTATCCCCAAAGAAACCCTTTTCCTTTATTATCACCCCACTACTACCACCACCACGTATAGAGACTCAGACTATGTCTAATCTACTTTACGTCTCTATAGATTTTCCAGTTCTGGGCATTTTATATAAATGAGACCATTTGCAGGGCTTTATGACTGACTTCTTTTACTTACCACAGTTTCAAGTTTCATTCATGTTGAAGCTTGAATTAGGACTTCCCAAAAAATATTTTATTGTATGAATATACCCCATTTCCTTTATCTGCTCATCGTTTTATAGAACGTCCAGTTTTTTTTCCTACTTCTTTTTTAAAAAATATTTTTTATTTATTATTTTTATTTTTTGTATATGAGTGTATGGCCTGCATCTGTGTAAGTGCACCTGTGTCATGTGTTGCCCGAGGAGGTCAGAAGAGGGTAGCAGATTCCCCTGGAACTGGAGTTACGGACAGTTGTTAACTGCCATGTGAGTGCTGGGAATCAAACCTGGGTCCTCTGCAGGAGCCATCAGTGCCCTTAACTGCTGAGCCGCCATCTCCAGCCTCTTTTTCTTCCTTCTTAGCTCAAATTTTTTACTACAACTTAAACATTCATATGTAAGGTTATATGTGACATATGTTTTCATTCCTCTTAGTGGTGGAAACATTGGGTCTTGTGGTAACTATGTTTCATATTTAAGATCTACCTGACTTTCCCCAAGTGCTTGCAATGCTATCCATTTCCCCCAGCAATGGTTATTCCCAGATCTTGATGTGGTATCTAGTGCACAGGATGTTCTCTAAAGTAAAGTCCAGGAGAAAAGAAAGAAGAGGGAATCCGGCTCTGGTGAGCTCTAGCTGTGAAGAACCTGAGTTGAGACAGAAATGTGATCATTGGCTCTCCAGTGTCAAGTAGCAGGCAGGCACCATCTCCACCAATGTGATGGCTTTTCATACTCAGTCTTGCTCTGATTCTGGGTGTGTTTCCTCTGTAACCTGCAGATTTCTGCTTTGGGTTCTTGGGATCAAACCCATTACAGGTGAGTGGGAATTTTCAAGCCTTTGTGGATTTTTATCCTATTACTTCCTAACGGTAGAAGACTCTTAGATTTCCTCCTCCTCTTCCTCCTCCTATTCTTCCTCCTCCTCCTCTTCCTTCTCTTCCTCCTCCTTCTCTTGCCCCCTCTCTCTCTGATAAAAGCTATTTAGATCATGGTACATTTCAGAAAGCAAAAATGGGAGCAATGTAGACCTGCCTATGTGTTCTATTTCCAGCTTGGACAGCAGGCAACCTTTCCTCCCCATGTCTAACCCAAGTTAAGAACTGGGAGACCTGAGATTCAGCTGTATTGTTCAGCTGGGGACATAAGCGGCTGACATTAATACAATTATCAGCCAACTGTTTGTGTTTATGCACCAAGTCTCTGATTACGAATAACTAATGGCATCACCTGTAATGATAACCCCACCAAACGAGTAGTTAGGGTAACAGTGGAGAACTGGGTTTCATCTACCCAAAGACAAGGCAAAAACCCTGATGGGTGGTGGTCTGGCTCCTCTGAGCTGGAATGTCACAGCATACAGATTCTAGTTCCCACCTCTGAAATGTTTTACCTACAACATTTCTGACACCAAATGTGTGGGCTTTTTCTTCACACCAATCAGCTCTCCAACTCTCCAGACAGCATCTGGGTGTCCTACAATTCAGTTTGATTCTGACACTAACTACATGGAGTCAGCACAGGCCCCACAGATGAAGGGCTCAGTCCCACAAGGCTGCCCGCTCCACTTCAGATACCAGCTGCAGATCCAGGCCACCTGTACTAATGACCAACCATCTGTAAAGAGTCCCATAGCTCTTCGCGCTCCAAAATTTGCAAGAAAGGCGTGCGCGCGCGCGCACACACACACACACACACACACACACACACATACACAAATAAATAAATTTTAAAAAACCTATAGACATGCTTCCTATATGTTTGCCAGTTCAATATACAAAGATGACACCCAGGAAAAAACAAATTAAGGTGATGCACAGAGCCAGGAATAGAGAAAAAGCAGACTGCCCTGACCTCTCCAGGTCATAGGCCTCCCTGTTGAGGATTTTATAGAGACTTCATCACATGGAGCAACTTAGTAAATCATTGGCCCTTAGTGCTTCACTCAATCCTTAGCCCTGCTCACCTCCCAGGAGGTCAGACTGAAAGTTCCAATCCTCTAATCACAATGTTGATTCCTTCAGCAACCAACCCCATCCTAAAGCTCTGTGGGGCCCTGTAGTCACCAGGTAGCTCATTAAGTAGTGACCTCAGAGATGGTTGAAAAGGGCTTGTTATGAATTACAACAGATGCTCTCTGACAACAAATTTTAAAACTTGAACTTTGCTTAAATTTTGTGCTTTGTCTTTTAATTCCATGCAAAATTTACTTACTATTTGATAGTTCTTCTGTGTCATTTCTTCCAAACAACCCCTGAGTTATAAATATGCTCCTAGAACACAGGTTAAATTCATCCCAGTGTTTTCTGACACCCTCTCTGCCCTCTTACTTTGAAACACCATACACTGTACCTTTCTCAGATGATGAGGTATATGTGTTGGCAAAACCTGGGTTCTATTAGTTTCTTCACTGCCCTCTATGGTATGAAATAAAATAAAAACCACATCATTAGAGAAAGGCCAAGGCCACAAGTAGAGCCGGGCTATAACCCTGAAGACCTGTCACCCAATGACCCACTTCCTTCAGCTAGCCACCATCTCTAAAAGGTTCCACAATCTCCCAAAACAGCAGCAGCATCTGATGACCAAGAAGTATTCAAACACATGAACTTGTTGGAAATATTTTCCATTGAAACTATGACATAGAACAACAGTAAATAAAACCAAAAAAGTGAAGATATGGGTTGGCTTTTGTTGGATGCTTTTTTGTAGTTTTTCAATTTTGAAATTTATTTATTTTATGTGTATGAGTATTTTGCCTGCATATATGTAAGTGCCCCTGTGTCATGCAGAGTCCATGGAGGCCAAAAGAGGGCGTCGGATCCCCTGGAACTGACTTATAGACAGTTGTTAGCCAACATGTGTGCTAGGAACTAAACCCACGTCCTCTGCAAGAGCAATCAGTGCTCTTAACCACTCAGCTCTCTAGCCCTATTGTCTGGTTTTTTTTTTTTAAGAATGGGGTTAAGACTTCACTCCATGCTGAGATGACAGCATTTAAGACATCTAGCTGTATCTCCCAGCACCACTCTGAAGTCCTAGAACAGCTGGGAGGCCCTGTCCTAACAGCATTACAGACTGTCAGTGCTCCATATTGTTTATCATAGCTCATATTCGATTATGCCTGGCACTTGGTATAAGTCTAGAAACCCTGCTGGATATGGCCTCTGACTGTATCTTGGCTGTCTCTAAAAAGGTCTGATGATATTTTGTCACCAGTTCAGGGTAGACATCTATTGGGCTTTCTTGGGTCACGTGTAGTGTATTTCTTGGATGTAGTGTATTTCATGAGACCAGAGACAGTGTCTAGGCGCCTGTAGCATGCAGAGGGAGAACACCGGGAAAAGTGCTAATGTATGCTTGGCACTAGCCAGGACATTTTTAGCCTTTGAATATGATAATCATACTGAAACTTTCTGGTGCACTGACTTTATGCTGACTCAGCTTTCCTTGTGGCTTCCTGCCAAACTATGAAGTGTACCATCCAAAGACTGTGAAAAGATGCATGGTCATCTTATCATTATTTCCACAGATTCATTCTTACTTAGTCAAACAGCCCAGATCCTCATCCATAGAAGAGAATGGTACTTCAGGATCTTGACGGTGACTTCAAGTCCATGTAGGTTTTAATTTTGAAATTTCTTGTTAAACTGTCTGAGACAGAGATGCTTCATAGCTCTATGGTGAGAATTATTTTTGGGGCTGAAGAATCCAGTGAAGGAAAAGAATGTTATCAATCACCGTCAGGTTTGGACAAGAGCGAATTCCCCATCCCTCCACACCAGAAGACAACAACAGTAAAACTCTACAAGACCTGTTCAGGCTGAAAGGAGATTGTCCTAAAGCCCTAAAGTAAATAGTAAATGATCCCAGCAGCTCATCTGATGATCTATAGTCACCCTGGAGATACCAAAATGTGCATCTGCTTCTGAATCTTGAAAGCAAGGGTTACTTAGATCCTAATGCTCCTTTCTCTGAAGCATTAACTGTGTGTTTGGGCAGGGAAGAGCAGCTCTTGGATACATTTCACCAACAGCGCATCTGAAAAACATGGAACTGAGGTCAGAGAATCCAGTTCGCAGGCATTTATATAATTCTGAAGGAGCTGGAGCACGTTGGCTAATGCTCCTTTCTCTGAAGCATTAACTGTGTGTTTGGGCAGGGAAGAGCACTCTTGGATACATTTCGCCAACAGCGCATCTGAAAAACATGGAACTGAGGTCAGAGAATCCAGTTCACAGGCATTATATAATTCTGAAGGAGCTGGAGCACGTTGAAGATGAGTCTCTCCCCACCCACTCACCATGCGGGGGTAGTGGGCTCAGGAAGACACGGGGCCACTAGGGAGACAATATCCAACAGGCCATTTCTATATAACAGAAAATAAAAATAAATAAAGCAAGCCAAGGTCAAATGAAGAATTTCCAGATGGAACCGGACTGAGCGACCTTGGTCTGATTCAGATTGCTCGAGAACAAGTCAACTAGGTACAGAGGCTAAAATGGGCTCCATTCATGGCCTGACTGGGTCACTCTCCATTAATCCAATACCCTCCCCACTCCCCCCACCACACACACCCTGAGCCTTGGGTGCCCTATCCTAAAATAGGAATGATCCTCCTTATTTTAGGGTTCCTGCATACACTAAAAGCATTCACCATGCCCAGCGCCTCTGATGCAGAACAGGCACGTGCTATTTTCTTGTCTTCCCCCTCCTCTTTTAACAGATTCAACGGAAGCTCGGTGCAGTCATGCAGTCAGTGATCTCCTCCCCTGAAGCCTGCTGTTTGCAGCCTGGTGTTGCATAACTGGCTGGATGAAGAGCAGCCCCGGAGAGCTGCGGCGAGGCAGGAGACCGCTTGGCGCGGGTCAGGCGTTCCGTCCAGCAGGGGGCAGCAAAGCTCGCCGGCGCCGCTGAGCAGCCTGTCTGCAAGCCTTGAGCCATTATAGGCCCTTCGGGAAAGGATAACGAGCTCCTCTTGCGTCGTGTTCTCTTCCGTGGAAGCATTTTTCCTGTCTCATTTAAGCTAGGACATAGTGTTTTGGCAACTGAAGCGTAGTTACTTTTGTGTGTGTGTACTTTATGCTTTGCTTTGGTTCAGTTTTGAAGAGACAATAATTACATATATTGTGCATCTCAAGGCTGGACATTATGATTTCCCTTCATCGCCCTCCAGTCATTATTCCCAATTTCTAGATGATGATTGTGTTATCAGCTAAGAAACAGAAAAAGGAAGAAGGGGCTGAGGCTGAAGCTGGTGTGAACAAGAGGGAACTATTTCATTTTACTGGTTCTGCCTCCTTTCTATCCAGACTTTTTCGACATGGTTTATTAAATGCCTGATGTAGGTCCAACACTTTTATAAACCCTGGAGAATAGGAAACTAAAAAGGATCTGGGAAGACTTCTTAATCTGAAAGACAATATACAAAAAATTTATCCTCTGAGCAACTGATTTAGGAAGAAGTGGGGAATGTTTGACCTTTACTCACAAACTGCTGAATCCCACCCTGGGGCTTTACAGCTCACCAAAGTTTTCCGCTCGCTTTAAAGTATGGGAGTAAGTCCTGGAGGGCACCCAGGAGTGCCTTCAAATATTTGGAGGGCTAATATTGGATAAAACCTGAGTGCATTTGTTTGGCCTTGCACTGCAGGGCAGGTTTAGATTCAATTAATATGATACCAGAGAAAATTATCCACTTCCTGTGAAGAACAAGGGATTGTGGGTTGAGGCTTTACCCCAAATCTTGCTAGCTAGCATCCTACTAGTTGTGGGTGAGTTCACATTCGATGTCTCAACCAAATGCTTCTTCCCTAAGATTTTTAGTGCTTATTATATAGGGTTGTGGTTTTCTAATCCTATTGGGTTGTAATTTGTGTGTGTGTCTGTGTCTGTCTGTCTGTCTGTCTTAAGACGTTAGGATACTACGAATGCCATTCATAGCTATGAACAACAGGAGGGATCCAGGGTGATGTGGCTGGCCCTTTGAGATAGTGAGCTCTCATCACAAATTGAGGGCAGTGTGAATGAAGGTGGGGAAGAGTATGTGACACTCCTAGGAGATGCAGTACTGTTAGAGCTCATAATAGGGATGGGAATGGAAGTGATGGACAAACAGATGAGAGAGCAAAATTCAAACTCCGACCCAGATAGTCACTCATTCCCTAGTCATCATGCTGTGAGTTAAGAGCAGTCTCCCCTACCTCAACCCTTGAAATATTGGCTCTTAAAAGCCAGTACTGGTGGATTCTGATGTTACCAGCCTTAGGGAAACCCTAGACTCTTCGAGTCACCAAGTGTAGGGGAAGGCAGTCTGTTTACTGATTCTCCTCTCACGGGTGCAATTAACAGCAAGTGGAAACAATGAGAGCATAACTTCGTTGTGACCACTGGAGCCCAAGGCAGTGCTTTTCTGGTTGGCACTGTGCTATTAACTGGGGAGGAAGTGGTGGTCTCCTCTGGGAAGCAGGACCAGAACCAGGCAGTCTGAGGCCCTGGGCTCCACAGGGTCTTCCTTGTGCAGGACAGCAGGCAGATCAGCACTCAGTGTTTCAGACCTAGCTGACTGTTCATAACTGTCATGAACCGAATACTGACAGGATGAGTAAGGAGCTACAAACTTAGCCACTGGCTTTTTCTTGTCTGCCTGCACCTCCATCTACCTCCCCTGAGGAGCTTCAAGCAGACAAAAACCTCCCATCCTATAGTCTGTCCTAATTTAGACCTTGGGTCTGCCTTAAATGGCTTCTCTGAAATGTTGTGTTAATTAAAGAAAATGCATAATAGACAGTCACCAATTCCATCAAGTCTGCCTCAGAGAACATTCTTCAGCCTGACAGCATGTTCCCTTATTGTCTTTGTTGCCTGCTATTAAACGTCCCAGTAAAGCTCAACACACTGTACTCCAGGTTTGAACTGTGTTTAAGCCATGGAGCATTCTAACTCCAAGTGTGGAGGGTGGGGTAGCAGAACAGCTTGGGAAAGGAATGGTAGCCCAGCCCCGAGGAGAGGATATGTGAAACTTAAGCTATCATTGCTTCTTGTGCTCTTGGTTTAACCAACATAGTCATCTATCTTGAAAAATGTATTTTCCCCTCACTTTCTCCCTAAGTCTAGGAATGCTGGTGGCCCTCCTCTTACATGACCATCCCCATTCACGTCAGACTCTCCCAGTGCCCAGGAACTCCTCCAAATGCCAAGTGTTCCAGAAACAGACCTGTCCAGCTTAGGAGACACTGGACTTCACCCTGTTTGCTCTGCTCACCACATGTTGTTTGTTTACTGGACATGAGTAAACGAATGAGTGCATCCAATAGAGTCACATTATTTGAACACTCCAACGTATTTTTGTGCTTCTTCCTGAATTTCGACCTGAGATACAGATGGTCAACTTCTGTCACCGCCTTGATAGTTTCATGTGGTTTTATTTCTTCCCTTTGTCTCAGATTTCCAGGTGACATTTTGTTTTTTAATGTGGTACCGTAAAAAGAGTTCTACCTAGAGTCAGGCTGTCCGTGTGTTACTCTGCCTTGCGGCCAATGACTGGCCAGCCCTGGTGACATCAGTCATCTGTGTGAACCTCAGTTTCTCCAGCAATGAACAGACCCAGCTGTGCTGCCACAATTTCTGAGATGCTGTGTATGAAAATATATAAAAGCTCTGAAAATGCATCATGCCCCCCCATTTAATTTCTCTATTGTTATTCACATTTGCCTTCTCTAATATTCCTCATTTTTTACAACTAAAAACCATCGCTTTAAAAACTGTTACTGTTAAAATGAGTACTTGCTTTTTAAAAACCTTCAAGTTGCTAAGCAGCATCCCCCCCCTTTATGCAGCCTGGTTGCCATAGTATCATTTGAGCATGGTAACAAGAAGCGAGGAGCAATCATTTTTCACTAAATAGGGTTGGGCAGACAGATAAACATGCTGAAATGTTTCCGTACAACTCATCTCCAGGAAGGGTGGACACTCTTCCACAGTACACAACTTGATGCCTTTCATGGGAGACTCCCCTGCCTTTTCCTTTGCTTGGAGCTGTTCTCACCTGGGGCCCGTTGTGTGTCATACCACCCCAGCATGACAGGTCCTAAAAAGGCTTTTTGAAGGGATGTTGCTGCTACTCCGGTATTTGTAGCTATTTAGGGCTAAATGCAGAGTTGGATCCTTCTCGGAGAGTTGCTAAACATAGAGCATCAAGTGTGAATCAGGATTGTGGCTGAAGGTACTCATGTCGTAGCAGGTTTGGGAAAGACAGTAGACGTCACCAGAGTGATTATCAAAGGGCACTCTTTAATAAATGGGAAGGATAAAAAAAAAGAGATGAAAATACAGAACCGAATTGTTATCTAACATGTATTAGAGAAATGTAAACGTCAGACCCCTATTCTTCAGCCCTAAGCTCAGAAGTCAGGCACTGAATCACCAAACAATATAAACAAACCCAGGTCTTGCAGTAGAGATTGGCTTCTCTTTTGTTCCATGGAGTCTTGGGTGGCCCAGGTTCCACAGACTGGTGGCCCAGGTTCCAATATTGCTTATCTAGGTATTAAATCATGGCAGTATTTCTTGGTTGGTATGACTCCTTTCTCCCAATATGTCCTTCTGCTTCTCAGAGCCCTCATGAAGCAGTTATGGAACCCTCCAGGGTTCCCATGATCCAGGATCCAGGATCTAGCCAGCCCAGACAGGGATCCCCAGGAGGTACCCAACTGTGAGGCCAGCATCTCATCCCACTGGTCAGTGTTCATGCCATGTTCTTTATTCAGTGTTTCAAAATCACCTCTTAAAGCGGTCCTCATAGACTCCAAACTTTTCCTAAGCAGTATTTCCTCAGTAACAAATTTACTCTTCCAGATTAAGCCATCGGCTGAGGTGCTGCCCTCTGCAGAGGCATGCCTGCTCTCAGCCTCCTTTGGGAAGACATTGCCTTAGAGCTTGAGACACAGGATTGAGATGAACTAGCACTGTCAGCAGCCCTCTCATGCTTGACTGCCTCATGACAATGACTTACCCTTGCCAGGCAGCAGGTTAAAATAGGAAGCACCCTCCAACATTCCACAGAGCTGTGCACTGATCCTCTGAGCCGATTCTCTACATCTTAAACACATATGGCTTAGAGGGACTTACGAGAGAAGGCTTTTCAGACCAAGGCAGGCTTGTCCCCAGATTCCTTCAAACAAGTTCTCTCTCAAAGTAGAATGAAACATTTTTCCTTTGTCTTCTTTGGTTGTCCTTCCAGGCCAGCTTTTTGTTATTATTATTTCTTTTTAAATTTTAAATTTTTTATTTTTGAGAAACTATTCATGAGTATTGTCTTTGAATTCTTTCCATCCCTCCCAGTGTCCACAACTCCTTTGATTTCTTCTCTTCTTTGATTATTATTATTACATATACATACATACATTTATAAACATATATACATACATTTATAAACACACATATATTTATATATATATATGTATTGAGTCCATTTAGTGATGCTCTTGTGTACCTATGTTTACGGTTGCCCACTTGGAGTTAGATGACTTCTCAGGGAGCTAGTCCCTGGAGAAAACTGGTTCTCTTTCCCTCAGCATCCATTGATTGCCTGTAGCTCTCATCATCGTGACAGTCCCTCATCCACCTCCAGTTTTGTTTTCAGTTGGTATATGTTCATTGTACAAAGTGGTATGTTTCATAAAAACCATATTTGCTGCACATAGCCTCTCTTTTCTCTCTGCTCTGCTTTACCCATCCCACAGTCTGATTCCTTCCCTATTCCTTCCTTCTGCTTTCATGCCCAATCTATATATTTGGCTTTATGTATCTATGTACCATATACGATCCACGAATGAGTGAAAATGTGGCATTTGTATTTCTGACTTATTATATCCATTTTTTAAACAAATGGCTGTGGTGATTTGAATGAGAGTGTCTCCCATAGGCTCCAAGTATTTGGACATTTTGTCTCCAGATCTTGGTGCTGTTTTGGAAAGTTTTAAGAGATGTGGCCTTGCTAGAGGAAGTGCGTCACTGGGGGTTGGCTTTGAGAGTTCTTATGTCTTGCCAGAGTTTCCAGTCACTCTTTTCCTATGCCTGTTTGAAGATGTGAGTGCTCCTCTTTCTATTCTGGTCACCTCCTGCCACCATGCCTTACCTGCCATGATGGACTTTAATCCCTCTGGTACCATAAACTCAAATAAACTCTTCCTTTTATAAGCTCCCTTGGTCATGTTGTTTTATCATAGCAACAAAAAAGTGACTAATACAATGACATAATTTCATTCTTCTTCATGGCTAAATAAAATTCCATTGTGTACATATGTCATGTTTTCTTTGTCCATTCATCTGTTGACGGACACCTAGGTTGCTTCCATCACTTATTCTGAATAATACAGCAATAACAAGGAATTGCAAGTAACTCTGTGATATACTGGCATACAATTAAATACCCAGAAGTAGTACAACTGGGTCATATAATAGTTCATTTTCAGTTTTTTGGGAGCACCTCCACACTGATTTCCATAGTGACTGCACCAACTTACACTCCTTATTCTGTAAAATAGCTCTTCTGAGGCCCAGACTTCTGGATCTCAAATATTCTTCAGCTGAAGTCCCTAGTCAAATGAAAGAGGTGCACACACCAGTGTCTGAGCAGCTTCTGTCACGTGGTCACTTGTATATTGGCTCTCATGCCCCCGAAGATCCCCACACCATCCATAGCTCAGTATTATCTATCATGTTTTCATGTCCCTAAGGTCCCCACATTATGTCTGAGTAGCATCTATCATGTGCTCTTGTCCCTGAAAGTCTCCAAGCTATTTGTTCTAGTTTGTTTTCAATTCTGGTGAAAAAACAGCTTGGGGAGGAAAGGGTTTGTTTGGCTTACATGAGATGCCAGGTCACAGTTCATCACTGAGGGAGCCCAAGGTACGAACTCAGGGCAGGAACCCAGAGGCAGGAGCTGAAGCACAGACCATGAAGGAATATTGCTTACTGGTTTGCTCTCCCCAGCCTGTGCTCAACCTATCTAAGGGCGGCACCACCCACAGTAGGCTGGACCCTCACACATCACTCAGCAATCAAGAAAATGCCCCACAGACATGGCCACATGCCAATCCAATAGAGGCAATTCCCTAATAGAAGCCCCTCTACTCAAGTGTATCAAGTTGACAACTAAAGCTATCTAGCACACCATTTCTGAATGGTACCTACACAGGGTCCTCTGAATACCAACTCTCTGATTGCTCACTTGTAGCCATGTCCATGGCTACATCACAAAGATGTGATTTTCAAGAATTCCTTTTCTCTTTCCCAATTCTAGAGACTTCCACGTAGTCTCTAACTTGACCATTCCCAAGCCCAGAAGACCATCAGTCAGAGCTTCAAAGGGCAGTGGCTGTTTTTCTGGTCAAATTGTCTTTGGATTAAATTCCAGGAATATATTGATAAATGTTAATGATACACTTTCTAGAGGGAAAATAGGCCAAGAACAGAAAAAGAAAAGCCCTGGTTTGTGGACCTTGGCAATTTTGATGGCGTAAACATTCCCATTTCAGTCCATTTCAGCCTCCTATGATGTCAGTGCATGGGAAACTGGGATGAGACGGCACCATTGAAACTTGTGAGTTGCTGAGGGCTGCTTTTCACACACTGGCAGTGATCCCTTCAGGGGTATATGACTGATGACCTCTTCTGTTGCTCTTTTCTCTATCTTGTTTCCATAAAATATCTAATTCTACCAGGTACACCCATCTTTAAGCCAGTGGCTTCCAGTGTCATTTTTCTGACCAAAGGTCTTGGTGTTATATAAATATTTATAAAAGCAATGTCAGCCTGATAGGGAGACAAGAGAAGATTTTTAGCTTCCACACAGTCCTACAACTCTGGAGAACTCTGTGAATCATTAATTTAAGGTTTATTTCCCTACTCTTTGATCACTTGAAGCAATCCAGATTCCTATGAGCTACATGACATAGTTATTGCCATGTGATTGTTTCCTTGAATATTTTCAGAAGGACTAAAATGAGAATATTTTTATCCACTTGGAACCAACTGTAGACTAATGCTTTTAGCTGGGAGAGAAGGTGGTTCTCAGAAGCTCTCTTAATGTAGCAATAATGAACTCATATGTACTGCAGTGCAGGCCACTGCAGTAGTAGCCCTTGCACCATCAGGATGCTTAATTTAAATGTTTATCTACAGCTCTGAATGTTCTCTGGCTTCAGCTGTCTACCCAAAACTGAGAGATATGAGTCACACCACTTAGCTGACTGCAGGTTCTCAGTCCTGTTTTTCTCAGTCAATACCTTTCTTTGTTCCTTGTTTTTTCTCTGTGCTTGGTACAGTGTTATTCTGTCTCAATTCAGATAGCTTAAAAGATTCTTTTATATGTTTCCTCTCCAAGAGAGTGCTTCCATTTTTTTATTTTAATCTGTTTTATGATGCAAAGCATAGCTTAATGGAGATGCACCACTCAGTTTTAATGGACTCATGATTTCATCAATGCGTTCCTTTCATTTTGATGGAAGAAATAGGCTTAGAATTTCCTGAGGTTTCAATAATCAAGTTATTAATAAAGAAATAAAAGAAAAATGATAAAGCAGGAAGGGGGCCTATGAAGACAGAGATGTAAGTCACAGGAAGTTTTCTCCAGGCTATGAATACCTGCATCTCTCTGACCATCTCTGCTTTATGAAAAACCCAATGATTCTTCTAATTCCCATTCATCATAGGCATTGCTGTGTAGAGTTGAAACATTGCCTCCTTGAGAGATGAGAGAAGCTCAGAAGACTTGAGGAGCTACGAAAACTTACAAGGCTCAGGAAACTCATGAAACTTGCCAGGTTCAAAAACCTCAGAAAGTGGCCAGATTTGTTACACAAAGCTCCTGTGTTAATTTTCTTGCTGTTGCATGAATAACATCATGACCAAAAGCAACTTTGGGGAGGAAAGGGTTTACTTCAGATTATACTGCCAGGTAGAAGCTCAACACTGAGGAAAGAAAAGGCAAAACTCAAAGCAGAAGCTTGGAGCAGAAACCATGGAAGAACACTGCTTACTGGCCAGCTCTCTTCCTTCCTCTCAGCTAGCTTTCTGATACATCCCAGGACCACCTGCCCAGGGACAGCACTGCCCATAGTGGACTGAACCCTCCCACATCAGTCAATGATCCAGATATGGCCACAGGCTAACCTGATCTGAGAAATCCCCCCACTTGAGAACCCCTCAGGTCACTGCTATCTATGCCAAATTGACAGCCCTGAAGCAAACTGAACAAGGCCCTCTCACAGGTTGTATAAGCAATAAGCAATTGTTGAGGAAGGGAAGACTGTGGAGTGGCCTTCAAGTTAGGCAGGGAGTTCTAGGGCTAGAACTTTTGTGAGTCATCACTCATATTTTTGGGTGGTACCGCTGTCTTTGAGCCACTCATGTTCTTACAAGTTACCCATCACTCATGCTCCTGTATGTAACCCCAACAAACAATTTGGTTTATCAAGCTGGACTTGAGTAGAATAATTTCTTTGGTGCCTTATCCAGCGGTGAAATGGTGCCTTATCCAGGGGTGAAAAATGTTTGTTCACATCTCCCCAGGAAAAGTCTAACAACAGATATACTTTTAGCTCTAAGCAAATAGTAGCAACTGGGATGTATAAACTCTTCATCTTCAGGCTAAGTGTGACAGAGTAGAAGTCAGTGTCCCACACTGGAGACAGGTAATTAGCACAAAGGTTTAAAGGGCTTAAATTTAAAGCTAGCAGTGTGAGATGCTAAGAGTTGGATTTCAAACATCAAACTGCACTAGGAAATAGGACTGGAAAGCATTTTGTATGACTAGCAGTCCTTTTCTATGTCTCCAGACTCACATGTAGGGTGTTATTACCTCCCTTTGCAGGTAAGAGCTTCTAGTCAGTCCAGAGGGAATGGGGAAGATCATCCTCTTCTGCATCTCCATCATTGCTAGTCTCCAGTTAGATATCCCTAATAGGCTTCACACCAAATGCATGTAAAAGAGAACTACCCAAGCTCAATCCTTATGATGCACTCCATATCTCAATTCATGATGCATTTCACAAAGCCACCCAGGCTACAAATTGAAGAGTCTTAGTTGGCCTCTCCCTCTGCCTCCTTATTCATTTAATTGTCAAATCCTATCAACTTCTTTTAAAACTTCCTTTCATATTTCCATCTTTTAAAATTTTATTATTTTTTATTTTATGTGTATGAGTGTATTGTCTACATGTGTGTAAGTGCACCCATGTCACACAATGCCTGCAGAGGTCAGAAGAGGGCATCATATTCTCCTGGAATTGGAGTTACAGAGGGTTGTTAGCCACCATATGGGTGCTGGGAATCGAACCCAGGTCCTCTGCCAGAGCAGTCAGTGTTCTTAACCACTAAGTCTCACATTTCTACCTTTTAATTTCCAGTTCCAACACCATTGCCCAAACTCAAAGCTATTTTAATTGTTATCTCACCTGGAAACATGTTTTATTCATAAAAATATTTTCAAACTGTCCATTGAAAATAATGGGTTGCTGCAGACTCTTCTGGTTTTCTTTGCCCCTAGTCAATGATACCCCCCCCCATTTATATTCCAGTAAAAGTTCTAAGACAAAGCAGATCATGTCACTTTTAGAGGTCATAACATTTCAACCACCTTGTTATCTTGCCTGGCTTGTCTTTACGTAATGGTCTGAATCTCTCAATCTACAGAAGCTCCATCTACAGACTCTATTAGACTTCTCTCCCTCACCATCCTCTCACCTAGACTCAGCCTCACCAATCTCCTATTTCATCCTGACCAATTTCAAGGATCATTTTGGAAGCACATCTCACCTGAAATTGGCCTATTACTGGTATTTTTCACTGGCTTTGTGGCCATAGTATCTTTTCCCCCCTTTTCTTTCTCCTCTCTGAATCATTTAGGTGGCAACATCTGGAAACTAAATTTCCCGGAAGCCTTGCCAGAAGTTCCTGCTTAGAGTCTGCCAAGGAGAAAACCTCAAGGGAGAGTCAGAGGTTGAAGGGAAGTAGACAGACAGCTCATTGTTCCTCTAGCAGCAGGAGGCAGGTTAGGGCTGCTGCAGATGGCTTCCAGGCCTTCAGCAGTTGGCCTATATACTGTCTCAGCATGCATTTGAGATCATTAGTGTACCACAATTCCTGATCTGTCTGATTTTCCAAATACTTTATCAATTTTTATTTTTAAAACTATGAACTGGCAAAATCATATATGTAAGTTGTCCTGAATTCAAAATGCAGATCTCAGGGACCTCCATTTCCCCAGCCTTTTGTTATAATTTTGATCTGAAATGTCACCCACAGGTTCATGTTTTGAATACTTCCTCCCCAACTGATGGCACCATTTTTAGGGGCTGTGGAACTTCCTGAAGATGGGGCTTAGCTGGTAGAAGTGGGTCACTAGGAGAGAGTCTTTGACCATTGCAACTAGCCCCAAGTGCCTGACTCACTCTCTGCATCCTGGTCTGCCATATTAGCAGCCTAGGCCACCATGGCCTGAGCTGCTCTTCTGAACTTTCCATGTCATGATGAACAGAAACTCTCTGAAGCCATGAGCCAAAAAAAATTCTTCCCTCAAGCCAGGCCTGGTGGCACAGGCTTTTGATCCCAGCAGAGGTGGGCAGATCTCTGCAAGATTGAGGCCAGCCTGGTCTACATAGAAAATTCCAGGCCAGCTGGAACTACAAGGAGACGCTGTCTCAAAAAAATCAATCAAAGTAAATCTTCCCTCAACTTATTTCTGTCAGGTATTGTGGTCAGCAATGCAAAGTAACTAATACACATCCAAAGTTTGTGTAAGCTTTGAACCCTCTGCATTCAATAATTTCTGTTGGATATATTTGAAGCCCTTTCTATTTTATCAAGCCGGGTAAATAATGATTAGGATATGAGTTTAAGCAAGGATTCAGTTTCTGGTGTGCTGGTACAGAGTTTTTGCTCCATCTGTGGTTACATAAATCTATAGGACTCTTTATTCTGTTCCTGCTTTGGATTCTAAATCTTTTCCAAGAATCAAACCCTTGGGGTGGATCCCAGCCTGCTTGCCTGAGACTCTGCTGTTTTCCTTAAGTTTTCCTGGCTTGTCATTCAAGGGAACTCAGCTTTCAGCCTTTGGTCATTCTACCTCTTGAAACTGTTCTATGAATTGGACAGCCTGCATGGAAGCAAAGAGCTGCCATCACCCAACTTTGATACTCACTACTGCCTGGAAACTTCTAGTTCTTTACGCACTTTTGGCTCCACCCAATGTTAGTTAATCACTGAATTCTTATCCCATATCTTCAGGTGACAAATCACTGATTGTTTGCTACCACGACCTATATCCAGCCACATCACTTCTAATCTTATTGTTTTCAATTCTAGTCTAAACCTGAAGTTCCGGGACATACCCCTCCCTCTACCCAAGTCTGTCATGGTTACAGCATTAAGCTAATGACATCAATTTCTTTTTTTTAATTTTTTTTTATTTTGGTCTTTTTGAGACAGTGTCTCTCTGTAGCCTCAGCTGTCCTGGAACTCACTATGTAGACCAGGCTGGCCTTGAACTCACGAAGATCCCTCTGCCTCTGCCTCCCAAATGCTGGGATGGATTAAAGATACACGCTTGGTGAGAAAACTCTTTTTGTTCCCCCTAAATACTGTCTGTTAATTTTCAGATTCTTCTTTGAGTTTATTTCTTTCTTTCATGTGACATATTAGGTCATGGTAATTTGTTTTATTTTTTTCTCATCGGTATTATTTCTTCTTTTTTTAAGATTTATTTTTATTATTTTTATGTGTGCGTGTGTGTGTGTGTATGTGTATGTTTATAGTGTGTGGGGGGTCCTCAGAGGTCAGAAGAGGGTTTTTGATCCCTTAGAGCTGGAGTTAAACTACAGGTAGTTGTGAGTCACCTGACATAGGTGCTTGGGACTAAACTTGGGTCCCCTGGAGGAACAAGAAGTGTTCTTAACTGCTGAGCCATTTCTCCAGCCCCACACGAACTATTTCCAAAAGTTTATTTGCTTCCCTGTAGAACCTCTTGTTCTGCATTCCATGGGCACTAGCCATTACACACCTATATTGTTTTCACACACACACCCAGAGTTCCTATATGATGCTAAAAGAATCCTTTCTTTTTTCTGTCACACTCTGATTTTCCTCTCTGGAAAAGTTTTGGAACCACATGTGTACATTTAGTTCTGCAGACTCTTCTTTAAGAGGTAATTTATGGAAAACCAATCCATGCGCATTATGAGTGCCAATGTTATAAGCCCATGTAATCATATAATGCAATGCCAGGCTCTGTTCAGCCAGAAAACAGGGAAATCAATCATTGCTATGACTGTACAACCCTCATGTCCACATCACAGTGGACTACAAAAAAAATCATACCCAAATATCATAGCAGCAATCATTTTTACTTGCCTCTCTTGCTGAGTGGAGAAATAATTTCTGCTAAGAGTGAGATATGGACATGCTACCTATTTTTCTTGGAAATATTTTTAAAGAGATTCCACCCACCCATCACATTGTTCTGTGGGATGTGTCATGAGTGCTATGATGCCACAAAAGGCAGATCCCAGCACATTTACTCATAGACCTCCTGGCTGGACAGATCAGCCTTTCAGACCCATCATGCTCAGTCTTGTAACAGTGATGTATACTCTCATCATCACAAAGGCCACATGACCCCACCTGTCTTCAGAGACCGACTTCATCTTAAGGCTTCATCTTTTTTTTTTTTTTAACCACTCTCTTACCACCAAGCCTTGTTTCAGTTTCCAAAATCCAATTGCTTGCTCTCCAATGAGTGTTTCCATGACAACTTCCTTGTGTGCTATTGTTGACTCCATCACTCCATTTTAACGCTCCTTTGCGGCACAGAGTTCTCTCCATGGTAAACCTACATATTTTTGGTTCTGTTTCTAGCTTCTTTGTTCTTATATTGTACTTGACTTTGAGCTCAGCCTCCCTGAGCTCAAAGTCAAAACTCATTTTGAGTTTTGTTGTCAGATGAGCCAGACAGAAGCAGAACCTCTGTCATAGTTTTAAATCCTACCCTATCATGGATTACTGGGTGAGATCAAGAGTCTCATGTCTTATGGAAATGGTGGTCATTACATTTTTTGACTAGAAAAATAAGCCTTACATAAGAAGGAAGGAAAATCTGCTATCCATTCATAATCAACACATACATATGGACCACTTTTTAAAATAATTCTGCTTGCTTAAACAATTGAAAATTCATAATCATCATTTATTTTCATTTAATCATCAATTTCTCTGAAGAAGAATGTCTTCCAGTCACTCACTCATTAATGTAAAATGACTATCAACCAATGACAAATTCACAGTACTGAGTAAAGATGGAAGAATGTGGAGGTGGGGAGACTGGTCATGTTTAAATGTGGAAGACTGCAAGGCAAGAAGAAATCCTCTAGTGAGATGTTCTAGAAATAAAATAGTCCTAGAGCCTGAGGAAATGAGACAGCATGGATAGGGTGCCGCTGATCAAGAGGAAGGGGAGGATGAACCACAAAGCTGACAGATTTCTTAACTCATTAACTGAGGCACCTGCCCCTGATCTTGGTTGCTGGTGCCTGAGCTTGTGCTCTGTGTCACTCACTACAATGTAATCCTCTTTGTGTAGTATGCTGAGAGGAAAAGCAAACACACAAATGTGCTACTTAGCACATGGACTTCGTTACTTCTGTATTCTCCTGCTCCTTCCTACCCGCCACTTTCAACTCTTCATAAAAAGATCTCACTGGTAACCATGCCCGTGAGGTTCTGGTGGTTTTATCACTCTCAGAAGTACATAGTTAACATGAATAAAAAGGAAAAATGTATATGCATCCTATGCAGAAGCATCGATATTTTTAATCATTTGAACTATCTAATTCATGTCTTTATATATTGGTAAGGATAGGGCCTGGTCTGAGTGCGGGACCTCATATTGTCTCTTGAGTAAGTTGTTTAACCTTTTGGAGCCCTAGTTTAACCAGGAAAGGAGAAATAAAAATATTTCCCTTGATGGTTGAGATCATGAAATGAAGTGTTGCCTTCTAGGGATGCAGGAATTGGGTTCATTTTCTCTGCCAATTAAAGGATAAAAAGGCAGGAAAGAAGTGATACCAGAAATCCTGGGAGGTTCCAGTAGAGTCATCGTATGGTACCTGGAACACTGGGGTCCCCTCTTGGGGTTCTTACTCTCATTGATAAAAGAATTTAAGAACTGGCATAGACAGAAACTCAAGGGCAATTTATTAGAGTTTAAAAGGAAAACCCAAGGGAAGGCAAGCTATAAACCTCACAGCTGCCTAAAAGGGAGGAGGAGAGTGGAGAAGAAAAGAAGCAAAAGCCATGCTGCTTGAGATAAGGCCACATGGACGTCATCCACCTTGGGCAGGCAATCATGGGGCTGGAAGGGGCACTTTAGGGAAAGAACAAGGAGGCCCAAAGGGAGTTTAAGAGCATACTTAGGCTCTGGACAGCATCAGAAAGAAAAAGACAAAAGAAAAGAAAAGGAACATTTATGCCTATCTGACATTTCAGAAAAGTGGGCAAACAAAGCTGAACCTCAAGATGGCTCCTAGGGACTGCACTTAGGGGGTAGAAATTCCAGTAAGGGAAAGTACATCGTCTTAAGGCCAACTAACCTTCCTGGGGTGGTCCCCTAGAAAAGTCCCTGACCACTGGATTAACCCTTATGGGAAGCAAAGGCATTTCTCCACCTAGAGGTAGATTCTATCCTTACAAACATTTGTAATGGGTATGGGAAACTGTTAAAGTGAATTAAACTTCAATAAAGATTATTATTAATATGTATTAGTGAAAATGAAGATGTTTAGTTTTTCATTTTATTATTTACTTAAAATAAAATTATTTTATTTTGTATGTATGAATGTAATGCCTGCGTGTAGGTAGGTGCACCTGTGTTGCGAAATGCCCACAGAGGTCAGAAGAGGGCATCAAATCCTCTGGAACTGGAACAGATGGTTGTTAGCTACCATGTGGGTGCTGGGAAACAAACCCAGGTCCTCTTCAAGAGAAGTCAGTGCTCTTAACTGCTGAGCTATCTTTCCAGCTCCCTAGTTTTTAGTTTTTTAGATCTTTTATCTAGAAATGTTTCTATCAATAGTCATTCAACCTACAAAAAATTGTGGCATGATATGGCACCTCCTTGGCCATAGCTATGCCATGTTAAAGTTTAGGCTGACTCTAGTCCCTGAAATTATCAGACAGTTGGTCCACGGCATGGGAACACATGTCATCGGGACCCCAGTTGTCTTGGGAACAGGTCAGCATGTTCTGGAGTGTACCTACTAACTGCAGATTTATGGCTTCTGTAGGTTGTACTTGGCTTGCTTCTGCAAAATAGTAATTGCTGCTTAATAGAATAGAAATTATTAAGGGGGCTTTGCACCTGTAAGCTTGGGAACTTAAACTTTTCACCCTTGGTTACAGTTTCTGTATATCAAAGCTTACCCTAGAGACAGCTCAGGGATACATACTTGGGTTCCAACAACCCTTGTGTAGTCACTGGCCAGCAAAAGCAGACTTTCATTCAACAAAACTTTGAGTGGTCTTCTCTGGTGAAACATCTCACAATAATGGAATGATTGGGGCTGGAGAGATGGCTCAGCGGTTGAAAGCACTGACTGCTCTTTCAGAGGACCCGGTTTCGATTCCCAGCACCCCACATGGTGGCTACAAATCGTCCTTAACTCCAGTTCCAGGGGAATCCAAAGTCCTCTTCTGACCTCCAAGGCATTGCATGACACAGGGGCATTCACACACACACACACACACACACACACACAATAAATAAATAAATAAATAAATAAATAAATAAAATAATAAAAAAGTATTTTTAAAAATAAATAATGGAATGATCAATAAGTGCCAGGTAGTATAAAACTGGATATCATTTGTCTTTGTGACTTTCAGTTGAATGTGTGACAGACGTATTTTGTCACCAAATCCCTGGAACAGTCAGCTTATCATGAGTGGTCTTTGCACTCCTTGATGGGTTTGTTACTCTATAGTTGCTTACTGTGCTTGAAAAACCAGTCATGACTCATCTGAGAGTGCAACTCATCTTGAGAGCGCTCAGTTGTAATCATCTCAATGCAATCAATATTTATGTGCTACTTTTGTATACCCAGGGTAGTGTTAGTGTGGAGAGCTAGGGTGTAGTTAAGAAAGAATAAAATACTTGTGCTGTTTCAAAGAATAGCAAACATGGCTGAGTACCAAAGCATTGGGCAAATGACTAATAGAAAACAAGAGAGCGAGTGCAAGGAGGAAATGACATAAGAAAGTGTGGAAACAGGCTTCTTCTACTGTGGCAAGTGGTCACAGACAGTGGGGAAGAACCTACTACTCCTGTTCTACTAAATGGGCACGGTATCAAACTGCCTCCTGATAACTTATTGTTAGCCCCATAGATTGGTGCATCTCTCAACTCTCACCGGAGAAGTTTCTTGCAGCAGATGACAATTAACACAGAGACCACTATAGCATTTATTATTACGCTGACATCACAATCACCTGAACAGATAGACTGACTCTTAAATAAGTTTTTAAGAGTGGGCCTAAACTCAGAGGACACTAGTTTCCCTAGCTGTGTATTAGAACCATCTGTCTCCCAGAACTGTGCCCATGGATCTCTCTTCTCTTCTTTGCAGATAGAGCTATATTGGTCTCCTATGCAGCCAGAACGTTCTCTGGAACCCTCTTTTTCCCACTAGTTCAGGCCACACCCATAATTTATTCAAAATGGTACGAAGTACAAGTTCAAGTTCAACTCCACCCATAATCTCCATAGACCATCTTGTATTTTCATCCCTAATTCATATCCATCCAAGATCACATGTCCTTTCCTACTCTCCACTGTGTCCCATGAAGATAGATGAATGTGTTCCTTGCCGCACTTTGATATGTTAATTCTCAAGCATACCCACATTTATTCATTATCTTTTTGGGTGGAGTACCAAATGAGGTTGCCAAGGAGATGCCCTGGTCATCAGACCCAAGAACACATCGTTTTGCTGAGGTTAATTAAAAATCATTAGCCCAGATTATGTCCATTGTAAAAGTCATTCTCACAGAACACAACTGATGAACAAGCAGAGAATAAAAGACTGCAGAGTGCTCATCCCTAAGTGGGACACCTATTACACACCCTCTCCTCCCAAGGCTCAGGGATCATTGCAGAAGAAGAGGCAGAAAGACTGTAAGAGCCACAGGTGGTAGATGAATACAAGGAAACCATGTCTGGATACCACAAGGCAGTTGTACCTATGAACCCACAGTGCTTGTGATAACATGCACAAGACCTGTACAAGCCCAAGCCAGACAAAAACCCAGTATGGATAAGGGAAGTGACCTATTAGCAGTTGATAGCTGATGGGAGAAGGAGAGTCAGTCTCGTTTAAGGATATGATGATAGGTAGGTTGAGCAGGAGGTGAAGCATGAGGTAGACCCATACCCAAAATCACTTGGGGAACACAAATTAGATTTGATAGGCCATTGAAAGATACAGTAGAGGACATGAAGCAGGAGGTGTGGGGGGAGTAAAGTGGAGATGAAGATGGGGGAGAGAATCTGAATATGATCAGAATACATTCTGAAATTCTCAGAAAATTAAAAAGTATTTAAATGAAATGACAACAGAGGCTTGTTCTGGTGGGGGAGACCAGTGAGTAGAGGAGGTAGCATCTTCCCTGGCCCTGAAGAATGAGCAGGATCTGGCCTAGGAAGATGGGAAGAGAGATCCGAGAATGCAAGCAAGGCTAAACATACACTACCGTATTCATGGAGACAATGAATTTGACTAAAGTTACAGGCTGGAAGGAACCCTAGAGATCTGCTACTCAAAGTAAGGTCCCCTGCTCAGTAACACTGGCACCTACTGGAAGCTGACTAAACATGTATCACGTAGGCCTCAACCGAGACCTACTGAAAGGAATCTGCACAAGGAAAAATAAACAGGGCTGACCTACATGAGCTCCTAAGAAATTTAACAATTGCCCCTGGTTCCTTAAAAAGACAAAAACAGTGGTACATGCCTTTAACTCCAGCACTCAGGAGGCAGAGGCACGCAAATCTCTGTGAGACTGAGTCCAACCTGGTCTACATAGTAAATTCTAGGCCAGCCAGCTGGGGCTACAGGGAGACCCTGTCTCAAAAAGCCAAATTTTTTAAAAACCTTAGCAATAGCCCTACAACATAACCTGGCTATACCACTCTTGGGTATTTTCTCAAAGGACTCCAAGTCAATAAACCGCAGGGACGCTTGCACATCAATGCTTAAGGAGTCACTGTTCACAGTAGCTAAGTTATTGAACCAAACTTGGTGTCCATGAACAGAGGGATGAATAAAGAAAATGCAGTTTACATAGGTAATGAATTTTTCTTCAGTCATAAAGAGAAACGAAGTGATATCATTGGCAGGAAAATGGATGCAACTGAAGATAATCATATTAAGTCATGCTCAGAACGACAAATGATGTTTTCGCTCATTTGCGGGTTCTAGATTTTACAGATACCTAATATCATAAGTGTGTTGATAACATGAAAGCAGAAACTGTCTGGGGAACAAAAGGGACAAATAAGAAGGTATGGAAATAAAGGGAGGTATCCAGGCATGGGGATAATATGCTCAAATGCATTATATACTCGTATGAAAATGCTGTTATGTAACCCTGTATAATAAAAATTTTAAAGTCTAAAATATTATCTCTAGCTATTTTCCATCTGGAGTGCTTCAGAGCCAATGCAATCATTTTAACAGCCCATGATGTACTCAGAAAGGCTTGCAGGAGTAGCTCATAGAGGACCCAGAATGTCGTTTGGAAAGTCTTGACTCTTTTCACAAGGGATGAATGTTTTCTGGAGGTTCTGGAAGTCTGTAGTAGAACTGAATGTTTGCAGGACTTGTTCCTGGTTTGAATCCTTCTGGAGCAGTGGTTCTCAAACCTGGTCAAATGCCTAGAGAGCTTGCTAAAATATGATTGCCAGCCTCTGGCTCCAGACTTTCTCATTCACTAGCGTAAATGGGGCCTAAGAGTCTGCATTTTATAACAGTTTCCCAAATGACACTGGTGGCCTGGCCTGGAGACCACAATTTTCTTAGGAATAACTCAGATTGTAGTCCTAGTTTGGGGCCGTACTGCAATGTATTTGGAGGAGAAAGACTAAAATCAACTACCCAGTGGAAACTGAGAGGGCAAAGTGAAAAGGGGCAGGGAGGGGAGGGAAGAAGAGGGAAAGGGAGGGAAAGGGAGGGGAGGGAAGAAGAGGGAAAGGAAGGGAACGGGAGGGGAGGGAAGAAGAGGCAGGTGGATCTCTGTAAGATCCAAGCCAACCTGGTCTACATAGTGAGTTCCAAGCCACCTGGGGCTACAGGGAGGAGAGGGAAGGAGAGGGCAGGGAAGGAAAGTGAAGGGGATGGGAGGAGGGGGGAAAGGAGAAGAGAAAGGAAAGAAGGAAAGGGGGAAGCAAAGGAAGAGAAAGGAAGGCAAAGAACGAAGAGAGGAAGAGAGGGGAGAAAGGGAAGAGAGGAAGAACCACTTCTGTGTTGCACAGTACCGCTGCCAGCTCTGCGTGCCCATTAAAATCATCTGATGAGCCTTACGAAGCCCTTTGGCCTGTGTCTTTGCCCAGACCACCTGGCCCAGAAGCCCTGCAGGCAGGAAACAGCTAGAGGCAGGGGCCTCAGCTTGCAAGGTGACAGCCTCCATTGGCACTGTTCATCTTGTCTTGTGCAGATGCCTCTTTAGTTGGTCTAGATTGAGACCTGAGATGAGGCATTTCTAGTGACTCCCAGTACATGCCAATGCTGCCAGCCAGGGTACCTCCCTTCGAGCAGCAAGTTCTAGAAAGTACAGCCTTTCTCCTTCTTTCCCTCCCTCCCTCCTTTTCTTCCTTTCTTCCTTCTTTTCTTCCTTATCTCACTTTCCTCTCCAAGTTTCTGGTTAGTCATTGACTTTAGTCTACATTTTAGTCTCCTGATACATTGTAGTAATATACCAGCCTAGAGACCCAATTTCACATTTTCCTAAGAAAAAGCCACAGAGAAGCTAGGCGACACCTCTAGATGTGGTCAGCAGCTAAACTGACCTGGAGAGGGATCCCAAACTCTCCAGGCAGCGTCTAGCTAGAGGTACGTACAAGGCGAGGTGCCCTCCGCAGCCTTCTGTCCCAGCTATCTGTTGCACTCGGCAGGCCACCCACAAGCCCTCACTACTACTCCTACTCCACAGCTCTCTGCTGCCATGGAGTGCAGCAACTTGCTTTTCTTTTTCTTTTCTCAAACTATTCTTTATGACAAACAGAACTCCCAAAGAGACAATAAGAAGCTTTCTGGCGTGTCCATTAATCATGAAGGAGATTGAAAGCTGGGAATAAAGAAAGAAAGAGACCTATAAACCAGACGGAAAGTGCTCATTTGAAGTGTGTGCACCCAGGCCCTGCCTGTCACCCAGAAGGCCTCCTCCTTGTTCTTTGTGTGTTTGGGGGTGGCAGAAGAAGCAGGAGGGCAAAGGGGCAGGGACATTTTCCTTTCATTTTCTTCCTTAAATTCTGACAGTGACTTGGAGTGCTCTTAGCTACAGCACTATCCTTGGAAGAGTTAAAAACATTTCAAGGTTGTGAGGCAAATCTCTTCCCTCACAACCTTGGCTGCTTCAACCCTAGGACATCCAAGTTCTTTCAACTGTAGGAAGATATCGGAGCAAGGCTACACTGTGCTGTTATTGAACAAAGAAAGAAAACAGCCATTGTTTTTGCCAAGCTGTGTTTACATGAACGAAAGGCTCTGGAAGACTCGAGTGCCTCAACCTCTTCTTGGTACCTTCGACATTAGCATTTAGGAAGGAGAACTGACCACTTATTTACTGATTCTATGTGGCTGAGGCTATTTTTGCAGGGATTCCAGAAATGACTTCCAAATGGATGTGAATACAAATGCATGCAAAAGCTACAGGAATCCAGGCCAAGAGTGATACTCTGTGACACTCACAAATTTGGGTCACTCTCTCAATTAGCTTAGCTCCTCATCTGTGTGAGTGCAGAAACAAAAACTACTTGGAGCCCTTTCGGGTTGGCAGAGCATCTTAAAATACCCTCCTAAAGAGGCAGTGCTGTAAATTCAAAACAGACTTCCAAAATAAACTCAGCAGGGTAGCACTCCCAGAGCCTGGAGAGCCAGGCCCGGCTGCCAGTTCTAGGTGTCTGAAATGTCTGTGGCCCTGATGGCTGCAATCCTCCTTGCTCTGAGCCCACTGATCACAGGAGAAAGCCATCATTCTGAAAAATAGTTGGATCTCTCCAGCTCTAGATGCAAGCTTTCACCAACCATACCCACACTCTTTTATGCACTAGTCATAATCAGGACTCCAATGTTGGGGGTAGAAGGTAGGAATCTGATATATCTAGTACTTTCCGAAGCAGTGATCATGTGAAGGCCAGGCTTTTGGAATGTGAAGCCGGACAGGACTTTAATCTTGGCTGTTATCTGAAGTGGTGGACAGTAACACGTTAAGTTCTCTCAGAACTAAATCCAAGTCTGTCCTGCTTGTCTCAGCTGGTTCTGCCACCAGAGCAAACTTTTCGTGTTTTGGAACATAAGCACAGCTCATCTGCTTTAAAGTGGGTGTTCTATTTTTTTTAGGGGAGCTAATTCGGTTGTGCAATGCCATCAAGAGGAGCCACTTGTAAATTATATTTAGGTGTGTGTGTTCCTCCACTCCTGGCTATGGTGACTCACATCCATCTTCATGCCATTATGTAACTCCACAATCGCAAGAAGGGCTCTGAGCCCCGGCCACACAGAAGAGATCCCCACCCATCTACAGCCTGGAGGACTTCCGCTTTCCTACATCTGTCCTGGCCTTTCTGTGGATAGAAAAGGAGAGTGACCAACTTGTCCTCAGTTGCCTAAGGTGGTCCTGGTTGTCAAAGAAAGTTTTGTGTTCAAGGCTCAAACAGGCCTCTGGTGCTGTGGGTGTGGCTTGGCACTGAGCCCTGGTGGCCATGGATTCCATCATGGCTTTCACTCAAGAAGAAAATCAGCGAGTCTCCAATCCTGGGGACAGGAACAAATTTGGGGCACAACAAAGTCTATTCTGGCCCAGAGAGAACAGTACTCTGGCATGAAGGAGTTCCCTCAGGCCAAACGAGCCAAGTATCCCACAGGGAAAAGGTTTATGCTACTAATTACATCACACTGAGATTGAGGCCAGCAGTCACTGTGTAGCCTGAAGAACATAGGCTTTGGAGCCAGATGTGGTTCAGGTCTTAGTGACACTCCTGACTCATTGTTTCTGGGGAGAATTACTTAGTTTTTTTCAGCCTCGTATTTTTGTCACTAAAATAGAGATTATGAATCTTAAACTTGAACTTCTGGGTTGTATTTTCCATCTTAAAAGGCCATCACTAATGTGTTATTGCTCAGTAGGATGGCCATAGACTACAGTAATGAAGCACATATTTCAAAAACCTAAAAGAAAGCATTTTGAATGTTTTTGTCATGAAGAAATGATGAATGTTTGGAATGACATGTTTAGCCTATACATATGCATCAAAACATTATATGGTATCCCACTGATATGCACAGTTTTTATGTTTTGTTATGTATCAGTTAAAAATAAATTTACTTTTTAAAAGCCTATTCAATTCCAATTACTTTTCTTAAACGTCATTGTGAGTGGTAAACTTACTTCTTCGGCCAGGCTTATGCTGCCTATAGAAAGATCCTGACCTTCTCTGGCATATTTAACTTGTTTTGGCTTTCAAACAATCATTATTCTACACATGCTCATTAAAGGAAGCAATTTCCATAGCAAATCAATTACTAAATGCATGGTTTCATGACTTGAATTTCATTTCTCACTCTTCGAAGTCTGGAGCAAAAGGGGAATGGAATATGCTGTTCCCACAGACATTTGGGGACGCAAGAACTCTGTCACCTCCAGCACATGCTTCTCAATAAGGTAGAGAAGAAACATCCACTTGTCTCAGGAGGCGTACATGTCCCTTGAGTTCATATTCATTTGGGGAAAGTTAGTCATGGGGCCCCACCCCTGGGAAACAGTCATTGGCTGGGGAAGGTTTCTTAGTCATCATTCTAACCAGAAATTATTATTCCATGTGCTAATTTTTCCAACTTCTAAGATGTATACTAGACATTTGGAATACAAAGCTAACTAAGGTACAGCCCTTACTGTCTCATGGAGCTTGCCTTGAATATGAGTAAACTATTAGCCTCACCACCCTGCTTTTCCAGGGCTTAGAACATTATGTAGCATCTGTACTCATGTAAGCGATTATGAATGCAGAATACAGGGATGAGAAAATCATACAATAACCAATTTCAAAGCTGAAAGAGGTCCTAGAGTGCATCTATAAAAAACCTTTCATGCATGGATAAGAAGGCATGAGACCCCGAAAATTCAAATGATTTATTTCAATTTTCTTAGCCAATAAGTTCAGATTAAACTCTCGATCCAATCCAAAACACTTCCAACATATGGATGATGATGCAACATACAAGAGAACTCTGCCCTTTTAAAATATATGATTATATCAGTGGAATTTCCCAGCATGGTAGGCAACACAGCTAGCAGTCGCCATTGTAACCAAGGAACATGCAGTCATCACTGCTTCATTGGGAAATGACCTTCCCTGTTTGAATTAGTGCTTTTATGCACACTTGGGAGTCTCCCTGCAGTCAACGGCTCAGCTCATAAGCCCCAAACCATCAGCTTCACCTCAGGTGATAATACCTGTCAAGCTTAATTTGTCCCATTCGAACTGAGATATTATTCAGAAGTTTGAACAACATTTTGGTTCAACATTCAGTGTTCTCTCCACCATGCACCCAGAACCACTGGTCACATCTATGCATTGGCTCACCATCTATTTCCAACATAGTTTTAGGATCGTTCACAAATAACCCAAGTATGTTGGTGCAAGTGGCCGTCAGTGCGATCTGTCAGTTCTGATTAAATCAACATTAGGAACATCTGCACAGGGATGCAAGGGAATGTTGGGGATGCCTGAAAGTATGGGTAATCCTGATCACAAGTCTCCAAGCAAAGAGCATACCTAGTATATAAGGTAAGATTTTCCTTAGTAAAATTTTCCTTTTATTAAGGTGCTTCAAACATGAAAGCCTTTGCCTACATAAACTGTCAAGACTAGTTTGCACTTCTCAAATACATGCTAACATATTAGGCTAGAACTCAGGCTATCCCAAAGACCCAAAATCCCTATCCTAGAAAAGTGGGATAAAACACATTACCATATTTTAAGGAAAGCTCCTTGAGGGTAGCGCCATGTCTACATTCATTTTGTTCCCAAACTCCAAACAGAAGCTGTGCAGTGAATTCCATTCCTAGTCCCAATGCATCAGACAACAAAACCTTGAAGAAGCTTGTGTAGTTCTGAGATGAAAGACCTGTGTATGCCCAGCATTTCTCAAGCTGCTCTTCCCATAAGGTCATCTTACTCTCAGCCCATAGCAACAGAATGTCTAGACAAGACCAGGTTAGAGATGTTGGAATGAACACACACACACACACACACGCACACACACGTACCCCCGAATGGCCTAGAAATAAGTAGGAAGGCTAGAAACTCTATAATCAATTTCCCTTTGCTTCTGGTTATGTGGCTGAACTGAAATTCCCCAGAGAGTCTCAGCTACTACTGCAGTCTGAAAGTATGTGCTCAGCTGCTCGGCTGGAAGAAACAGTGCTGGATGGGAAGCCTAATTTCATAAATAAAATGGAGTTTTCCTACATCTTCAGACTTGGATATTTTAGCTACCACTGAGTTTTTACCTATAGTTCCCCAGAACACTAGTAAGACACCCATTTATCTTCCATAGATATGTTTTAGATTGTGCTGAGATAGCCAAGTTTCTCCTCAGTTGACAAAAAATAAAATCCATTCCATGTGGCTGGATTCAAGCCCACTGAAATTTTTATCAAGAGCAAAAATACCTTGTGTGTATATCAAAAACAGTTGGAAAGAATTTGCTCTATTTTCCTGTGCCACTATCCTCAGACTAATGGCATTCCAGTCTGTTTGTTTTCATTGTTTTCTTAGGTACATCCAGCCAGAAGGGCCCAATTTAAGATGACCCAAGAAGTCTGTCCCTTCTGGACTCTAACCCTACAGTCTACTCTATGGAATTGTTCTTTCACATGCAGAGTGCTAAAGACATCATCCAACTCTTCATTTTGTCAGTATCCAGCTAAGATTCATTTTTAGCTGGTAATATATGTGAGATATTGTATTAGAAATTAAGAATTCAAACGTAAATAAGACATGCCCTTTGTATTGAAAAACAAATGTATCTTAATGTCTGTAGGAGTAGTTGCAGCTAAACTTGGACAAAGACCAAGCTTGCTACCAATGACCTTCGTTGCCACCCTCTTGAACACTCACCAAGAGGGTCAGGTGCATCATTTTCTTTGTGATCGGCAGCCATAGGAAACAGTTGGAATGCTCATCTGGTTATGTGAAAAATGGCTGCTCTGGAATGGGTTGGTCCCCAGAGGGTTTCCTGGCAGATGAAATGTTTTCCTAAAAGGATGAGTAGGTGGACAAAACACAGAAAGATGTTGAGAGGAATAACCTAAGCAAGGGTATAAAGATAGAGGACTCAAATAACACTGGAATTCAGCAGGCCAGAGGAAATACAGCAGGGATGGGGCTGTAAAGGGAGGTGGGGCAGGGCAGGAAGTGACCTCCAGGTCACACGGAAATTTTTTTAGATACATCCCGCCAGTGAACTGAGAGTCTTTAAAGGGATTTAAATATGTCAATGATTTGTGTTTTTGAAAGTTACTTTGAAATCAGTGTGGGAAATGGTCTTGTGAAGGAAAGCTGTCAAGAGGAGAGGAGGAGATCAGAAAGGGAATTTAGAAGTCCATTGAAAGAGGCCAATAGAGACGTGACAGAAATCTGAGTTAGGCTACAACCCTGTAAGAGAATTGCATGAACTAGGGAAGGGAGCTCAGAATGAAGGAAGCTTCCTTTGGGTATGGGCAATGGGTTCAGTCTGGGATGTGTTGAATTGGAAATTATGACCACTAGGAAGGCTTCAGAAAGATATTTAAAACTAAAGAGATGAATTCGGGCTACAAGTAATCTGTTTCAAACCAGGGCCTGGGGGAAGAGTTTCCCAAATTCCTTATTTCTTCCTTTCTCTTCACTCTAAAATGGCCTCTGATGAACTTTCCTGGTGATTTAACTTGGTCAAAACCATCTTAGGAATCTACTCGGCCTTGGCTCTCAGCTTGAATCACCACTTACACGACTCTCTACTTGATTGTTGCAACTCCGGGCCCCTTTCTACAGTTTCTATCTCTGTTTTTCTGATTGCTTCTAGTTAAAGAGTTGAATAGACTTTTCCCCGGAGTCTGGTCTTGCATAGCACAGTGAAAAGAGCTCACGGGATTCTCTACCCTCTCCTCAGCCATGTGGCCCTGTATAAATTATTCAATTTCCCTAATCCTCAATTTACTTATCTTTTCAAGCGACTCTAATAACAATGTGATCATGATCAATTTTGAAGTTTAAATAAGATAAAGTATGATAATATTTAGCATGAGCCATCAATACATTCTTAACAAATATTAAATCTATTCAAACATTAATTTTGTAAATAAGAATCTATTATTAAAGTTGGAGGAAAACAGTCTCTCAAGACTGTCTTTCCCAATTGTGTCAAATTGAAAAAGAATGAACTTGGCGCCCAGAGAATTAAACGGCTTGAACAAAGTCATATAGCCAGTTAGTGACAATCTATGGACCACATCTCCTCAGGTTTAACACTCTGCCCTGCCCTTCCCATCCACACTGTGTGGAAGAGTTCAGATCCCCACAGATCACCACAACTTTATTGAACTTCTTGTAGGACATTGTCAGATGAAGGTTGTGTTAGGAATCAGGCACTACATAGCAAACCACCATAAACTTCATGGCTTAAGATTTTATGTGCATCTATTATCTTGCAGTTTCCATAACATCTAAATTCTTCTTATACAATTTAGTTGGATCTTCAGTTCCTGGACTCACAGGCTGAATCAAGGTGGCATCTCTGGTTGTTCTCAGGTAGGGAAAAATTTAGCTGCAGATTCATTTAGACTGTTGGTAGAATTCTTTGCCCCGTGGTAAGCCCAAAATGCTGTTTTCTTGCTATCAGTGAGAGACCACTCTCAGGGACTAAAGACCACTCAGAGTCAATATAATCTACCCTCTCTCACACAAGGTCTTGTATAAATGTGGCATGGTACCTGACCTTATTCAAAAGCAGCAGAGACTGTCTCTACCTGTCAGCTTGTGAGTGTGTGCATATATTCCTTAAACATAATTACTAGAATCATGTCCCACCACTTATGATGCATTCTGTAGGTTAAAAGCAATTCCACTTCCCACCCATACTTGAGATGAGACATCACAGAGGATGACACAAGGGGATGGAGACCATAGATGTCTTAGAATTCTGCCCTCTTCAGATGTCATCAAGGTGTTCAATGTGAGAATGCCATACGTCCTAAAGCATAGTTCAGTCAGTCGCCAGCCTCTTCTAATCACAACCCAGCACTCTGTATGACTTTCAGGAGTGTTGGGTCTGTAAGGACTCCGAAGTAACTGCGTTTCCGGTTGTCCTCAGGAAATCCTGTCTAGCCAGCATTGACACCAAAGGACACATATACATGTATACACTGAAAGATCTGTATGTCTTGTGTGCGTGAGAATATGGGTGTTTATATATATCAGTGTGTATATATATGTATATATATACATATATATAGATATGCATGTGGGTATTTGTGACAGAACATGTGTGTACCTGCAGATGTGTTTTAAGTGTCAAAGGGGGACCTTCCTGGGAGTCATTCTACCTGCCATTCTGGCAATTTCCAGAGTGGCTTTTACCTGAATTGTTGGTACACTCTGTGATGTGAGTCATGCTGCCTCTTTATTAAAAATCCATCTCCTCCAGCTGAGGCAAAGCAAATATTTACCCGTATGTAACTCTGGCCTTGGCTTTGACAAAAATCTGTCTTCTCCATGGAGCTTCCCAACTCGTGGATATCCATATGGGGTATATATTCTGTCTTTCCTTGGTTCCTCCAGAGACTGGAAAATTGAAAGATTCTCTCTTCCTGCCCATTGCCACCCGAAGAGCCTCCTCCCTGAGGTGCTACTTGCTCAGGTAGAGATGCACAGAGGCCCCTTGTGCTTAAACCTACACACCCCACTTTATATGTCAAGATCTACCCAATTCTAACCTACCACCCCATGCACCTCTCTCTGCATGCCCACTCCTCCACAATTCCTCAACTAGGCCTGTCTCACCTGAACAATGTCTGCTTCAGAATGGCTCTACTCTCCTCTTCCAGCTGCTACAGTCTCTGCTTAGACCACCAGCCAGACTGTCGCTGCATCCTTGACCATACCAGGGCAAACTACTCATCTGCCCCAGCTTTGACTTTTCCTGGTATTTTCAGATGCAGCCTGAGTTCCCACCTTAGTCATTTATTGTGTTCTATGTTACGTGATTATTAAAGTTTTTCATGCGAGTATATCTTATTTCTCTGAGATTATAAACCTCTTAAAGGCAACTGACATTTTCCCTTTTTTTTCTTTCTCTCGCCCTTCCTTTCTTCTTTTCCAAATGTTTAACATTTGGAGTTTGGAGTTGATGAGCTTGTGTTTAAACCTCAGATCCTCTGCTTTCTACTTAAGGGAAAGATGGCAAGATTTATTTTTTGTGTGCTTAAATGGTGGTAGCTGTCCCATGTTGTTATTGAGAGACGATCTGTAAAGAAATATGTAAAATGTGTTTTTAAGAGACATATGTAAAGAAATCATGATTCTTCTATGTACCTGACACATGGTAAATACTTAGGTATTTAAAGATATAGAATCCTCATTGCCCACTAATGTGTGCTTCTGTTCAATCCAGCAAGAAAGAGGTTAGCCCTTTCTATAAGCCCACTACTGTGTTTAGATGATAGAGGGATATCCAGAAATCAAAAGATGAAGTTCTTCTGCACCATAGCAACTACAAAGGCTTCTTGGAGTCCACACACTGGTTGACCAGAACTGCAAGGAGACCAAATTAGATAGTAATGTTTTTAAACATTGACAAGAATTGACTCATAATGACGTTACTGAAGTGTAAAAATAAAAGGTCCTTTCAATCATGGTAGCTATTAATATTTTTGGTAAGGATAGCATAGGGCTTGGGCTACTGTTCTCTTACTTAACCTGCTTCTTCCATCCTGTGAAAGACAGGCAACCAGATGGTGTGGTGTTGGCACTGATGAACTGTGTTGGTTTGAAAATGAATGCCTCTATTCTTCTAGAGAAGAGGAGAAGCCAATCATCTTCACCATACTCTCTGTGTTCTCTGTCCCTCCCTACATGGTTCCTGGAGATTAGAAAATGCCTTGTGATTCAAATGATGCCTAGACATTTCCAGGAGTCAGTGTGATAGCTCATGCCTGTAATCTCAGTGTTTAGGAGGCTGAGGCAGGAGAATTGCAGTGGATTTGAGGCCAACATGAGTTACAGTGTGAGACTTTGTCTCAAACAAATAAATAAATAAATAAATAAATAAATAAATAAATAAATAATAAATGAAAATCTCCCCAGAAATGTACACCTCTATCTGGGAACTAAGCTTGATTCAATAGTAAGTGCTGGACTTTATTTTCTAGCTGTCTCAAATCCCTACAGAACTCGATCCAATGGGAGGAGTTCAGCTATCCTGACAAGACTCTTCACTAAAGTTAAAAGATGGAAGTCAGGAAATTATCTGAAACTTGAAGTGTGCATTCTGAGTGCTTTCTCTGCTCTCTTCTGTGGGTGACTCAATAAAACTTGAACATTAATTCCTGTTGGAGTAAAATTACTATTCAGAATTTATTGCTCTTTCTCCATGGCAGAAAGCAGAGGGCCTCAGTTTTTTTAAAAATGAAGTGTTGCATTATGAAAGCTTCAACAGCAATAGATTTCTTCTCTGAGAGGTACTCACTGGGCCAAGCAGCCTAGTGACGGTACTGCAAAGGAGAGAGCGGGAGCTTCAGGGGTCCTATGTGCCACTGAGGGCTGAATTCTCTCAGGACCCCACGGTGAATGCTCTATCTTTCTGCCACCCATTTGCTCCTGCCTTTTTGGGAGCTGATCAACAGTTCCACTGATATCAGTCTTTGTCATAAACTACCATTAAACTGGGGCTGAAGACATGGCTCAGCAGTTAAGAGCACTGGCCACTCTTGCAGAGGACCCAGGTTCCATTCCCAGTATCCACACGGCAGCTAGCAACTGTCCGTAACTCTAGTTCCAGGGTAACCCAATGCCCTCTTCTGACCTCCATGGGCATTGCACTTGCATATATGCAGGCAATACACTCACAGACATAAAATAAAAATAATAAATTAAGTAAAATAAAAACTACCCATTAAACCATGTGACCTAAGCCTAGAGAATTTAGGAAGTATCAGCCAGCATTTCAGAAGTGGAGAAAGAGTTCTAAACCATTGGAGTCTATATGGTAGAGGAGAATAAGAGACCAGTTCTGCATCGGGGAAGACTCCAACCTCATGCCCTGGAGAACAGTTTCCATTTTAGCTGCTTTCCCTGCTCCTTCTGACTCATACTGGGGTCAAGTCCCTTTGGTAAATTTTGGACTAATGCTCCTGACCCTTGTGCACTTACTGTTTCTGATGGTTTCCTTTACCCTAGGCATCCCAAAGGAGTCTTCTGTGAAACGGGGCATAGGGCTCCACACCTATGATCCCAGTACTATAGAGACTGATGTAGGAGGTTATAAAGTTGGAGGCAAGCCTAAGTTACTTAGAAAGACCCTCTCTAAAAG
>NW_008359681.1:2441085-2455343 GCF_000622305.1 Nannospalax galili | reverse complement strand
AAGGAGGGGGAAGGAGGGGGAGGAAGGAAATGAAAGAGCAAGCAAAAGAGAAAAAAAAGTCTCCTGACAGAATCCAAAAGAAAAATAGAGAAAGCAAAGTACTCCTTAATTCCTTGCAGGAATTAACAGTAAGAGCAATCTAGCATTCTATGTACCTTTTCCCATGGCCCTTTCCCTTGAGGCTGGCTCTGCAGTAAGCACTTAGAGACCCTGATCTAGGAAGGACCCACATCAGGGTGTATTCCAGTTGTTGCTGAAGCAAGGCTCAATGACGTCAAATGAGATAACACAGCGTGAAATGAAGACCGCAGGAATATGAATCCCAGCCCTCTGCTATTAGAGTCTCCACTCTCAGATTCCCTTCTATACTAAAGTCTAAAGAAAAGCTCTCCAAAAATGCTTGTTTTAGTTTTGTATCTTCCTCTCTCCCTTTTCTATACATCTCACTCCTTTGTGTTCTCTTTTCTAAATAATACCCTCTGTCTTAGTTCACCTGGGCTCCAAAAACAAAAGCATCACAGGCAGTAGAAACAGAATCTATCATTCTGGAAGCCGGGAAGTCAAAGGTCAAGGCACCTGTGGAGTTGGTGTTCAGTAAGGGCTTGTTTCCTGATTTATGGTCATCCCTCTACATTGCCCTGTGGTTGGAGAGGCAAGGGAAGCTTTCTGGCTCTTTTAGAATGGTATTAATTTTCAGTTCTCATGACCTAGTCACCACCCAAAGTTCTTCCCCCATAATTGCCATCATACTGGGGACTAGATTTCAACGTACACATCTTGGGGAGACACAGACCTTCAATGTATAGCACCCTACCCTGCTATCAAACCACAGATCACATGATATTGTTTGTTTCTTCTGACATGTACTATGTTGGCATGCTGTAAGTCTTGAAGCCAACCTTTATTCTTTCTAATCCCATGGCACACAAAAAACAAGAGTAATGGCCTCTTGGTCTAACCCAATGGGAAGGATACTCGAAAAGGGAGAGTAGGAGGCACAGAAGGAAGGCAAGGTGAGGGACACCCTGGCCTGGGCCTTAGTTCCACTATAAACACAAAAGTCTGGCTGGTGGGCAGTTCATTCCACTAGCTGGAGTGCTGGCAGTCGGATTTTGCCATAGTATGCAGGCAAATAACCACCATCTCAATCTTGATTGCTCTAAGCATCATTCAGTGGATCCTGAAGCAATTTCCTCTAAGGTATATAGTCTCACCAATGAAATACTTTTCCCAGAAATGTAAACTGAATTTTATCTAACTGTTAGCTTATAGGAAATATGGGAGTTAGAGAAGCAAATTCAATGTCTCAGCAAGCAGCAATCAAGCAAATCCAGATGGGGTCTTCCATAATATGCTCCTGCTAGTCTCTCTACTAGGTGTAGTGGGGCTGTTTAAGATTGAAAGAAAAGGTATGGGGAAGTACCTCAGTAATACAGCAATGCACATAGCAAGGCCCTTTTTTTATTAATTACTTTAAAAAATAGGTAGAAATGGTCCACTCTTAGAGCCAAATGTTAAGCTATTTAAGAATGAACTTAGCCTTAAGATGCATTAATGGTATGGTCCATGTCTTTGCACATTTCTTTCCATGTATCTGATGTTAGCTACCTTTGCCTATTATGATATCTCTTGTAAAAACTGACATTTTCCTTTAAAAAAATAAATAATGCCATAGTGGCATATGCCTTAATTCCCAGCACATGGGAGGCAGAGGCAGAGGCAGACTGATCTTTATGAGTTTGAGGCCAGCGTAGTCTACATAGCAAGTTACCAGCCAACTGCGCTACAGAGAGACCCTGTCTCAACACGTGCCAATAATAATAATAATAATAATAATAATAGCGAACATTGCTTTGGATACTAATAAATGAGTCATAAACACATTTTGGACACAATGGAAGAAACCTGAATTTGCAATAGGGATTATATGATATGTAGATATTACTGTTAATTTTGTTATGTGCCAACAGAAGGTGTTGTGATCATATAGGAAAATGCTAGCTTTTAGTGATACTGCTAAAGCCTTCAAGAGTAAAACGTCATGATTTCTGAAACCTACTTCAAATGCTGCATAAAATAATAATCAAGTTTGTGTAACAAAATGTTAACATTTTGAAATTCCAGGCGATGTGCATATGGCGTTCATTATATTATACTATCGTGACAATGATAGATCTAATGAAATGGAAAATTACGACCTTGGTTTGGCAGTGAAAACACAATGTAGTGATTTATAAGCCCTATTTAGGGATAATTGCCACATGTACAATGGCTATTAGGCATATTGTGAATATGTCAGATTCATTTGGGTCAGTCCTTTTGATTCCTAAACCACTATATTCAAGCATGTTCAGAAGGCTGTTGTATGTAGAATGGAAAATATCTTCTTGTGTGGCGTGCTCCATCTTTAGTGTCCTAAAGAGGACACTGTCTGATACTTTTAGGACATTCACAAATAGAAGCCTCTCTTGGACCAGTTTGGTTGCTTGTCTAGCCCACTGGATGACTGACATTGATCTCCATCTTAGCAAGGAATAACAGCAGGTTGAGACAATACCATCTTCCTTCTGTGTGTCTTCCTCTGATTTTCCAACCCTCTAGGTTCAGGGATTTGGGGGTAGCGGTTGCTTTATTGTTTATTTGTTGTTTCTGTTTTTGTTTTGAGATAGGATCTCCCTATGTAGCCCTGACTGGATTGGAACTTACTAGGAGGACCAGGCTGGTTTGGAACTCAGTGATTCTCTTGTCTCTGCCGCCCCCCACCCCAGTGCTGGGATTACAAGCATGCGCCACCATGCCTGGCCCTCTGGTTTTTACATGCCCCATTACACTCATTGTTTGTCCACTTAGGCTGGCTCCTCTCCTTCTCTTGCTTCTCTTAAAGAATCTGCCACTCAGCATTTCTCATGCTTCTCCACCATTCTCCCCAATCTTTTCTCCGTGCTCTTCCTGTTGAGTTCTTACGGGACTTTCTCATCCCGTTATTCCGTTATCACCACACTTAAGGATTTTATCATAATTTATTACATCAAATCTATGTTTGACAACAATTTTTCCTTCTAGAACCATCTGCCTCTTTCTAGAATACTCGTTACATACATACAGATTAACTCACTCACACACGTGCTTGCATAAACACCCCTTTGGTGAATGCTGTGTCAAATGTGACTTTGTTCCTATAGTAAGTGATGCTCAGCAAAAATGCTTGGTAAGATATTTGCATCTGTTGGTGAGTTTTGTTTTTGTTTGTAGTCTTGGCACTTTCTCCCCAGTGATAAGAACAGCAGCTCAAGTTCACCTCCCTCTGCTGCCAATTTCTCCATTTACTTCCCTTATGTCTCACTCTGGTTTGTTGGGGGTAATTTAGGTATCAAACCATTCTTCTCTTGTTAGAGTCTATAATGCCTTTTCTAAATTGAAATTCTTCCTTCAGGGAGCCAAGAACTCTGATGCTTCTAAATTTACATCTGGGTAACAGATTTGCTATGAAGTTGGACTACTGGGGAACAAATTCAATGTTTCAGAAATTTTTACAAAGAGTTACATTCCTCAAGGTCTCATCCATCGAGCTCTGTCATTGGGGACAGATGGTCTGCCTTAAGTATAATCAGGAAGTTTCAGAAACATGATGTAATGGTTTGGCTTCTGAGAAATTCTTTCTCTCTTCTCAGATTCTGACAAAAATAATTTCTTGAAAGGCTTTGTACATTGTCTTTTATTTAAAAAAAAAGTTGTTTCTAATAATACATATTGGCTATACTTTATCATCTTCAGAAAAATAAAAACTCGGGCTTTTTCTCTTTGAAAAACAACACTTTATTTTGAGCAAATGGAAGAGTTATAAGAGACAATTACAGGAGAAGAACCCAAAGCAAAACAGCTTTGATCCAGAATTGGCATCAAAATTGTCCTTTTTACCTGTCCTACCTCTGACATTTCAATACAAGCTCTGGTTGCAGTCTCATGAGCGTGCTTGGAAGATGGCATTTAATAAGATGTTTCTGAGTACATGATGTATGTTCAGTAATTTAACAACAAGAAAAAAGCATCTGAAATGCAAATCAATTTTAAACCATCTTCGTGACAGTAGAGAAATGGCCCCCAAACCAACTGTGCCAGTTCCTTTTGAGGAAGCAGTACTTATTTAGAAGAGATGATACACGGTAAAATCTCTATTGCTTTCTATTCTGAATATCCTTCATTTAAAAGTAGCATCCGTATTTTTACTTCCTGTCTTGAAATACATTGTGCCTGCAGTTTATTTGGCGCTTCTGTGACCAGCACCTCTTACACAGACCTTGGCACCACTCTCTCTCATTCTATAGGATCGGTTTATGTTGTTCAAACAAGGGCTCAACGCTCTGAGGGGAGGTGGGAGAGCCAGGGAAAGAAATGATTGTGCTAAACCAGAAGTATAAACCTCCCTGGATCACAGAGTGACTCACACTCGCAGTGACGTGAGTCACTCCTGTGTAAATCTACAGTCCTTAGCTACTACGGCTCCCGGGCCTGAGTATTCAGGAGTCAATTAGATGGAGAGCAGCAAAGGAGGCTAGAGCACTGTGACCGAGGCATGCCAGAGCTTGCTCACATTTTCTCTTTGAGTTTTACATCTTGGAGTGTTGGGTCCCTTAAAATGAGGCATTGCTAATATTTTCTACTAAAGGAATTTATTTTTGAAAAACAGAAAAAGGAAAAAAAGAAGGGCAATTTTAGGTAGAACGTTGATAAAAAGGAAAACAAAATAAAACCCCAGGGGATGCTAGCTTTCTTTTTTAATGAAAATTTATGCATATTATAACTGTGTGTAAGCACTGTTAATGGTGTATGAAACAGTAGAAAGTAGTTGCTGTAATAAGAGAGTTAGTAAAGATAAGATATGGATAATTGTTCATTTTCCCTAATAAATCCATAGTAATTGATTTCCTACAAAGGATGGAACTTAACATTGATGAATATAGGGATTTTGTCTAAACAATCTCACATGTTATATATTTGAAAGAGTTTGGGATTACCATGGAAACACAACAGTTCTCAGACTTGAGTTCTTGAAAATCTAGATGGAGTTTATAAAGCTAGACTAACCTCCACACACACCAGTATTCTAGATGCCTCACCTCCATCCACAAGTCCCCGTGGAGTAGCCAGGGCTGGCTTAATGTGGGTCCTACGCAGGCATGCCTGCATTCTCTCCAAGCCTTCACCACTCAGGGTTATCTCTCCAAGCCCTATCACTTCTCTTCCTGTCCTCCCTCTCAAGTCAACACCTGGAAAGGACACACCTCAGGGAGTTGTCACCTGTTGACCTTTCATAAGGGGAAATGTGAGATGGATCTCACAGTCCTATGAAAAAGATTAACACGCAGTTTGGCAAAACTCAGTTTTGTTTCTTTAGCATAATGTTTCTAGTTTGCCTTCAGAAAAATCATAGCTGTTCTTCTGGGAAAATGAGGAGGTGGTAAAACTTGCCTTTGGGGTTTCCAGTTTCCAAAAAAGTACCAGTCACATCCTCTTAGGAACAAGAGCTCTTTCCTCTTAACCTACCCACCTGACCCAGATTCATGCCCAGATTCAAACTTGCAATATAATGTTATATGTAATGCTTTAAAAATTGGTGTTATATCTCCCAGCGACACTTGCTTTACTCTTGGCCTTTCTTAAAAACTAGAAAACCTTTGTTCTTAAAGAAAAAACTCTCTAATTGTAAAACTGCACTACCACAGTGAACATCAAGCAAAACATTTGAGAAGTCTCCACAAGTCCTCAGTGATCTCTTATAAGCTATAATTTGCATGTATCACTCTTAAAATTAAACCAGTTGTGTCCCATCACACCACATAACCACTTCTGATTCAAATCCTAACACATCAGGTCACATGACAGAATCTGTTGAAGGGCTTTCTAGCCATCAATACCTTCCAGACTTCTTCCTGCCTCTGTGCCACTGAGTTCTACTCAGGAAGGGAGTCACCATGCAAAGCTGTATATAACTCTTCACCAAGGTGGAGAGCAGGAGGCAGATACAGTAAGTACTTGGGATTCTGGCTTGCAGCTCCCTGGTGCAGAAGAAATAAATAATGATGATATTCAAATAAATATACTTGCCTTTCTTCACCTCACTTATAATGTTTTATTGCCAGCTAAAATTTGGCTTAGCCTAATGATTTTATTATGCTTTTATAATGCATCTATTTCCTAGGTTTATTCTAACTATAATTTATACTAAGTAACTCCTTTAATGCTTTTCCTTTGTTTATGTACTCTACACAATGAGAATAGTTTTACCTTGACATAGTTGGGAGCAACACAGTGATAGTAACAGGGGAAGAGAGCACAAACAGTTATCAGGATGGAGCCACAGGGGAACAAAGGAGAGTGTCCTCCAAGTGAACACCAAGCAGCCTGGTCATGATATTCACCACTGGGAAACAGTAGTCCAAGCAGGACTGCATCCTCCAGTGAAGAAGGGTCTGAGCTGCCGAAGATGACTGCAGGATCCTAATGCTCTCCTCCTCCTTGAGGACCATTGTTAGGTTATACTAGAGAATATGAACCAAGGAGATACTTAGGATTATTCTTAGTACTGCCCTCACTTGACAGAATGAGTATGAGGAAGAAACAGGAAAGGGTCTAAAATAGGGGCAACTAATAAGGGGGAGGCACGAGGCTGGTGGAAAAGAAAATTGAAAGCAGAATATTGGGGAGGCTTCCGAGGCAGATGTGCAGACTTTACCATTGACTTTGGTGCTTATTAGGGGTGTTTCCAGGATTTGGTCTCTCCAGCCTTACAAGTGGCATTGTTCTTCCACCAGCAATGAAGTGTGTCTGTGTAACTTGCTTTAGCCATGAAATTTGGAGGAAACAGTGCATAGCTTGTGTCTAGATGGATGCTTTAAGAGATAATACATGATTCCTCTCCATTTTCTCTTCACTTTGCCAACATTTGAAAATGTGGCAGCTTCATCAGCTGGAATCCTGGAAGGGCGATGAGCCACCTGTGATATGCCTGGAAAAAGATGGAACAAAAACTTTACTGCCTTCAGCATCTGAGATATGGAAGGTGTTTGTTATTTTGGTGTCCATGACTAAGCCTGACTAACACTGATGGAGAAGATAGACACTGAGTAAAGGTAAATACAACCACGATAAGAAAGTGAAAGGATTACAGAGGCAAAGATAAATATATCAGTGAAGAATCAAAAGGGGTATAAGGGAAAGTGATCACGGTGTAAAGAAGTAAGGAGGGATAAGGAATCAAGGTTACTTGAGGGTGTGGTGGGGCAACAGCCTGTCTATCTACTAGTATCATATAAAATGAACCTGCTTTGCATCATTTCACTAGTGGTTGTTGGGAAGTTTTCGCTTCATTATGCACCATCCTGCACACTTGAGGGCAGTATTTTTAAATGGAAAGAAACTAAAAGATACAGATATTGGATGGACTTTGAACTTGGACAGTCCATACATTATGAAATAGTAGTTTGTTGTAGAAAAGAAATCTGACGAGTATATTTAATTTCTTCAGACCAAATCCTGAGCTATAAGACTTCCATGTGGCTTTCTCCAAGACTGCTCCCTGAATCACAGCTAGGCAGACCAAGTACATTCTCTACTATGAAGTTCACCTGAGTGGGTGTACTTTTACTAGATGTTCAGCAGACTTCTACATAGTATTTTATTTGACGAACTAAAATATTTTAATCTTGAGTTTCATCCCCAAAATGCTACCTGTTGAAGGCTCAATCCCTAGGGAACAGGTTAATCATAGTGCAAGAAAATTATATCACTGGGGACAACCCCAGCCATTCCTCCTCCTCTCTCTCTCTCTCTTTTTTTTTTTTTTTTTTTTTTTTTTGCCTTATGAGCGCCATATGGTAAGGTTTCCTCCCCTACCTGCTCCTACCATGATATTCTGGACTTCCACAGGCCCAAATCAACAGGGTCAACACACCAAGGACAGAAATCTCTGACACCATGAACCCAAATATACCTTTCCTCCTTTCAAATTAATTATTTCGGATAATGTATCACAGTGACAAAAAGCTGGTTAGGTCCCACTTCGAAAAGAAAAAAGACTTGTGGTGACAGATCCTGTTCATTGTAAATGAGATGCCACCCACTCCTCTGGTACTCCATCTGAACACTGGATATGAATTTATCTCTTCCTTCAGAATGAAATTAGCTTGGACACTTACAAATATGACAGGAATGAAAAACAGGTACAGAAAGATCCCTCCAGGCCAGGGTTCTAATCTGATTGGTGTGCTTTCACACAGGGAATGGAGGAGGGCTTTTGTATCTTCCTGGGATGACTGTAACAGTTGTATGAAGTCCTTCGACTTTATAGAAAGTCTTTCTCTTGTCCAGAGCCCAAAGCTGTGTTCTAGAATTTCATCATAGCAAATGGCTAATCTCTCCTCTTACTCCAAACAATGGTAGCTACCAGGGATGCCCAGGACATGTCTGTTCCAGAGGACAATGCCCAGTGATCACATGGTTGTTGACATATGAGGTGTAGGTTGGTAAGACCCAAATGAAGCCTGGCAGGCCGCTTATAACTTGGATATTTCTGTTTTCTGTAGCAAGAAATGCTGCACTGGTCAGATGCAGTGGTGCACACCTGTAATCCCAGCATTCTGGAGGCTGAAGCAGGAGGATTGCAGTGAGTTTGAGACCAACCTGGACTGCACGGGAAGTACCATCAGACTAACTTGAGTTTAGGTATGAGAACATGTTTCAAAACCCCAAATAACAAAAAATAAGAAAAAAAATTAAAAACAAAGAAAAGGAAAAATGCACTGTGGAATCCACTGGCCAGTTGAAAAAACTCACCTTGTGTTTAAGAACAAAACGAAAAGGTCCCTGCTATGGGCCATAGCAGACCCCCATTTGATTTGAAGACTTTGGTAGGAAAACAAGTGGGGGGCAGAAGCATTAAGAAAAGAATAATGGGCACCAGATTGCATTAGAAGAAGAATGCAAAGTAATTATACAAACAGATGCAGAGACAAGGAAGACTTTTGGGAATTAACGACTAGGGTCCACTCTCCTGTTCCTTTGGGGAACATCAGCAAGGTGTACAAAGCATGGGTAGTACCAATGGTACTTAGGGTGTTGTATGCATTATCTGTTCAATTTACACTAGCTCAGTCTTCAGTATACAGGGAAACATTTCTATCTATGGATTGGTGAACTTTCTAAATTCAAATTGTATGAAGATAATTTGAGTTGGCTTATAGAATGCATGTTCATCTTGGCAGTTGTCCCTAACTCTATTTCCGTAATCATTTCTCTCCACCCAGCACTGTAAATTTGGCTGAATATAAAATACTAGTCCAACAGTGGCTAGGAATGGTCCCACTTTGACAATCTGGAAGAATTTTTCCCCCACTCACTCAATATAGAATTGCTTGTATTTACCTTATTCTTCAATGTTCAAATGAAATGGTCCATGTCCTGTTCATTTCTCATGTTATTTAGAATCTAGAGGATACATCACACTGAAAAAACTAAAACGGAGTCAATGAAAACTAGCTTTCTCTGCCCTTGATATCCACCATGGATATAGCCTTACAACAGCATCCATTTAGAAATCAAGAGAAGGATAGCATTGCTATAACACAGTGTAAATTGAGCTAACACAGCCCATGGTTTACCATATCCATAGATTGTTTTGGGGAGGGAAAAAGAAGCAATTCACACTTTGGAGACAAGAGAGGTGCTTAATGGCAAGTAAAAGGAATGAGAGAATGGTCTCAAGAATTAAGAAGCAAATACCTTCCCCCATTGAACCATCTCATTTCTAATTGTATTTTAAAATCCACTTCATAAAATGGAGCCATAGCTGACACTGATTTCAGGCATAGGACCCTGTCACTAGACAGGTCACAGGCCATAGGGGAGATCCTAATATATATAGTATTAAACCAACTCCTAATGACTTATTGTTATACCCATAGATTATTGCATCTCTCAACTCTCATCAGAGAAGCTTCCTGATTAGCAAATGATGATTAACACAGAGCCCCATAACTGGCTAATGTTCAGAGAACAAGAAGATACAAAGTGGGTAGCCCTGAGTAGGACACCTTTATCAAACTTCTGCCTCCCAAGGCTCAGGAATCATTGCAGAAGAGGGGGTGGAAAGATTTTTAAGAGTCAGAGGTGGTAGATGACCACAAAGAAACAGAGTTTTCCAGATAGCTGGTCAATTACTCATATGAACTCACACCATGCACAAGTTCCATGTAAGTTCAAGGCAGACAAAATTCCAGCATAGACATGGGGGAGTGAGTAAGAAACGCTAACGTTACCTGAAGAAGTATTGGCAAGTGATGGCTGCTGGGAGGGGGAGAGTCAGTCTTGTTTGAAGGTGAGACTTCAGCAGATTAACCAGACACCACTAGACAGACACACACCAAAGGGCATTTGGAGACACAAATTTGACCCCAGAGCCCTTATTGTGTGTGTGTGTGTGTGTGTGTGTGTGTGTGTGTGTGTGTGTAATAGAGTATATGAAAGTGGAAAGAAGCTAGTAAGGGTGTACAGATAAGGGATATTGTATGAAATGTGCAAAATTCAATAAAGCAGAAAGAATTAAGAAGCAGTAATAAAAGACCAGAACATCACCTGGGGGCAGAAGGAGGGACAAGGAGGCCTAATCACCCTGGTTCTGGGCACTAGAGAGAGAGGACAGGTTTAATAAAAGCAGTTGAGAAGGATGGTGCCAAGTTGCTGACTTCCCAAGAATCAAGGGTAAGTTCAATTCCTGAATGATACGTTTGGTTGAGATCCTGTGGAAAACAATTTCAAAAAAAGTTTATAGCCTTGTTATGTGATTAGAAAATGTGAGCAGAGAGGTATCTCTGGTTCTTTACTGAAGAACTTCTGCCTCTACAACCTGGTGAGGAACACCTCTGTATTAGTGCTCTATGGTTCCAAGTTGGCAAGACCAAAAGAACTATGAAACAATCCATAGTACATGGTTCACTGCCAATGGACATTGCTCCCAACCCACAGAAATACTATACTTAGAGTGAACCCTAATAGAAGCTCAGATCTGTAATCCTGATGGGTTAGGTTCATGGAGCATAACAAGTTTACACTCTGGTTAGGGGTATTGACGAAGGAGGAGGTGCCTATGTGGAGGCAGGAGCCTCGTGGGCAATCTCAGGACCTTCTGTTCTCCAGTTTTGTTGTTAACCTAAAAGTGCTCTAAAAATTAAAATATTCTTTCAAGCCGGGTGTGGTGGCGCACACCTTTAGTCCTAGCACTCGGGAGGCAGAGGCAGGTGGATCTCTGTGAGTTCAAGGCCAGCTTGGTCTACATAGTAAGTTCAGGTCAGCTGGGACTACAGGGAGATCCTGTCTCAAAAAGACAAAAAAAATTCTCTCAATAAACATACAGATATTAAGAGGTAGCCTTATAGAAAATATTCTTCATAGAATGTGATAGAATCCAAAATTATATTTGATGGTAGTAGAAATCAGTATTAAAAACAAAAATAGGAGGAAGGCTGGAGAGATGGCTCCGTGGTTAAGAGCCCTTGTTGCTCTTCCAGAGGACCTGAGTTTGCTTCCCAGCACCCATGTCAGGCAGCTCACAACTGCCTATAACTTCAGCTCCAGAGAATCAACATCCTCAGCTGGCCTCTGTGGACATACACACATGGCAAACACACAGACACACCCTCATAAACACAAATAAATTTTAAAAGCAAAAATGGATTAATTCTATTCTTAATATGAACATAAGTATACTTGTACATGCATATAACAAATACTTATATGAGAGAGAGAGAGAGAGAGAGAGAGAGAGAGAGAGAACATTCTCTGTTCAAATTTAAAGTGTGTAGATGGAGCCAAGGCTCCAGCCCAACTGTGAACTTGGGGATTTTCCATGCAATATGCTGGGTGTGTGGATTTGATGAAACATGCTTGTGCAGGAGCCAAGACCCACTGTCACTAGGACTGTTTATCTTGGAGATACGTGGCTTTGCCAGTGAACCGTGTGGGTGTAAGAGCAAGGGGTGAGAAAGCGATGGGACAAGATTCCACTCTGACAGGCACCAAGGAAACAACACGATCATGCTCAGATGGATGTTCAGTGCTTGTCTTAAGTGAAGTGTTCCTGGAGATAGATCCATCTGCCTTCTTGTACGCTGTCCATGCTGAGTAAATATTTACTGTCAACACTGCTTCTTCTTCAGGTTCACTAAGTCATGCTCTGCTTTCTGGCACCTCCCAAGAAGGGAGACCCTGCATCCTGATCACCAGCATCACATGTAGCCTTCTTGGTGGGACTCTGAGCTATCTACAGCCAGACATGTCATGCATGGCAACAGTCTGCCAGAGCAAGCACATAGGGGCTTATGAGCTGTCATGAGGCCCAAGATCACGCCTTTTTTTTTACTCCTTACATTAACTTTACCAGGTGCTTCCTCTTGTTCCGCTATCTACAGCCAGACATGTCATGCATGGCAACAGTCTGCCAGAGCAAGCATATAGGGGCTTATGAGCTGTCATGAGGCCCAAGATCATGCCTTTTTTTTACTCCTTACATTAACTTTACCAGGTGCTTCCTCTTGTTCGCCCAGTTTAGAGGTCAATGGCCCAACAACATAGCTGGAAATTAGAGTGGCAGAGGTTAGGACCTGGGCATTTCTTACTCCCAATGTCATGGACAGACAGTTCATATTTCACCCCTATAAAACACTGCTTTTTTTCAGAATGACATCATTCATCTCCTGGTTCCCACCCTGAAAGGCATTTCCTAAGAGGATGAGTCCTGTCTCTGCATGGGAGTTGTTCCCTCAGAAGTGAAAGTAGGAAACCCATCAAAGAGATGGGCCTGAAGTACACCACTACGTCACCTAGCAGCCCACCATGAGCAAAGCCACTTTGAGAGTCGGGGCCAACAATTTTAAGCATGCTTTTCCCCTTGTACCTCGAAGCCCTGTGGCTACCTACAGAGATGAAAGTGGGTTTTTCAGTGATGCTTGTGGGATTCGTTTTTAATCTCAGAAATTGTTGCCAATCTCTTAACCAAACATGGAGAACTTTTCCAATCTATAGTAATCATCCATCCCACATTCACCAGAGCTAGGTCCACAGAACACAGAATGAAAGAAATCAGCAAGGCTTTTTAACTTGCCCCGCATACACTGGTGTTAAGTTGATCTGCCCAGAAATGCCATTTGTTCTTTGGAGTTACTCATGCTGCGATGCCTTCTTACCTTTTGGAACTGAAAACCTGAATTTAACAAGATGAGTGGTGTGAACAGCGAGGCTGTGTGAAACAGGAACAAGATTAGCTATTTCTCAATTGGCAAATACATTCTAACCAATTTAGAGACCTACAGGCAATGGCTCAAATCCATAAGATCTCCTCAGGTTGCCGAGACTTGGAAATTTTTCCAAGAGAAAAATGTATGTATTTTACAAAAACCAATAAATTTTCAGAAAGTCAGAGAATTGCCGAGTTCATAGTAGTTGCCAAGCCTTGAATATAGTAGAGAAATGCTTGCACGGTACCTGGTGAAGTCGTTCTCATGTAGTCTTTCTGAGGTGGGGACAATCCTGACCGACCCCAGGCTCTTTACGTGCCTGGCTTGACAAAGCTACACATTATTAACTGTATACCAGGAAAAGCAATCTTGACTGTTGAGCTGTACTGGGTCTTCAAAGTTACGTTGGATAGACTCAAAGAAGGAGATTTTTCTTGTTTACTTGGGACACTTGGTTAACCTTTAAGGGAACATGGGAACATCAACCCATCTATTCAGTTAGACTTTTGGGTAAAAAGCTAATTGAGCTTTTGCTTCCATTCCTCTCTCTCTCAAACGACTATAAGGGTTTTTTTTGTTGTTGTTGTTTAAAAAAGAAAAAGAAAGAAAGAAAGAAAGAAAGAAAAGAAAAGAAAGAAAGAAAAGGAAACTATCAGCCTCCAACAAAGAACAGGGGTAATGGAGCTTTTGCTTCCATTCCTCTCTCTCTCAAACGACTATAAGGGTTTTTTTTGTTGTTGTTGTTTAAAAAAGAAAAAGAAAGAAAGAAAGAAAGAAAGAAAGAAAGAAAGAAAGAAAGAAAGAAAGAAAGAAAGAAAGAAAGAAAGGAAAAGAAAGAAAGAAAAGGAAACTATCAGCCTCCAACAAAGAACAGGCGAAAGTTTATTTTTCAAGTTTGGAAAGCAAGTAAATGAACGGTCACTTGACCAGCAGCCAGCCAGTGTCCTGGAAGTGAGGAATGGTGGTACTGGT
>NW_008359681.1:2431348-2440508 GCF_000622305.1 Nannospalax galili | reverse complement strand
TTTTGTTTTTTTTTTTTTTGGTGTGTCACTGACACTCTATCTATAATGAACATGCATTTGTTCATGCATCTCCAGGAAAAGTCACATACAACTCTTCATTAAATCTCCTCATGGAGTTGGGGAGACATACACATAACCAATATTTTGTGAAATGAGCTATACTTGTTCCATGATCACAGAACATGATAAAAATAGAGAAATTGGATGTAGGTTAACATGGCGATCTGTGAGAACCCCTTCATTGTTAGCCCTTTTCTTGATTCAATACACATATTCTAGTAATGACAATAATACCTTCCAGGAATTAGATTGGAAATTTTTTCCCTAAAAAATATGGCAGATTAGGGAGTAACTGACACTGTTTAGAATTTCATTCAGCAATAAGCCCACCCAACATATATCTTCCAGGGGTGGTTTACAACCAGGTCATATGTAAGCAGACCTCCAAAGATGAGCAGTAATTTTAGGAAATCTGACAACTTGAAAATAGGAAATAAGAAAACGGAGTTATTGAAAAAAACCAACAGCTGTGACTGAGTTCATGGCTCAAGGAAAGAAAGTTAATTGAAAGGACCATTCAGAAAGCAGAAATGAACCTTAAAACAAAAAAGAAAAAAGAAAAGTAAAGTAAAAGGAAATTTTCAATAAATGAATTGGAAAATAAAGCTCAGGAAATCTTTAGAATGGAAAAGGCACAGAGATGAATAGTGAGCAAAATATAAAGGGTTAGATGTGTAGCTCAGTTGGTAGACTGCTCACCTAACATGCACAAGGCTCTAGGTTTTATCCCCAACACCATATAAACCAGATTTGATAGCAAACATCAGTAACTGCAGCACTCAGGAGATGGAGACAGGAGGATCTGTTCAGGGTCATCCCTAGCTACGTAGAGAGTTTGAAGGCAACTTCAGCTACTTCAGACTTGTCCTCAAACTCAAATGATGGGCTCTTCCAAAAGAAAAAGCGAGAAAACAGAGAAGAGAACAAAGATCTGAGAAATGCTACAAATAAAATTTGCCAAGATGAAATACATGAGTTTCCAGACACTCACTTCCAAACACTTCCAAACCTGAATACAATGTAGAGGAAAGGTCCCTCTCCACATACACTATTATAGGCTTCAGAATACTAGAGCCAAAAATAAATTCATGAAGTTTTCAGAAAGTAAAACAAAATGATCAATATTCAAAGCAGCACTAGACTTCTCAATACCTTGCTGGAAAGTGAAGATAAATAATCAATACGTGCCATCAGAATTCTCGGGGGGGGGGGAGCTATGATTTCCAATCTAGTGTTCTCTACATAGCTCCCCTGTCACTTGTGTGAGATAATAAAACAAGACATCGTCAGACATCCAGGGTCCAAAATTGTCCCTCTTTGTCCTGTTTCTCGGAAAGCTACTGAAGAAAAAAAGCTTCTAAAATAGGTGAGTGTATTGTTTTTTTTAAAAGTCATTGGATCCAGGAAACACAGTCAAACACAAAAGGCACATAAAGGAATCCTCAAAGACGATGGTGAAGAGAGATGCCAGAACATATTGGCAGTAAATATACACATCGGTTCTAGGTCAGAGCAAGAAGGCAGCGAACTCTGGAGGGATAGCTTAAAATTAAGAATTAGTAGCAGTGTGTGTATGTGTGTGTGTGTGTGCGTGCGTGCGTGTGTGTGTGCACACGTGAGTGCGTATGTGTGTATGTGTGTGTGCACGTGCGTGCGTGTGTGTGTGTGTCTGTGTCTGTCTCTGTGTGTGTTTGTGTGTGTGTGCACACGTGAGTGCGTATGTGTGTATGTGTGTGTGCACGTGTGTGCGTGTGTGTGTGTCTGTGTCTGTCTCTGTGTGTGTTTGTGTGTGTGTGTTCTGTGTCTGTCTCTGTGTGTGTTTGTGTGTGTGTGTGTGTGTATGTGTGTGTGTGTGAGTGCGTGCGTGCGTGCGTGCGTGTGTGTGTGTGTGTGTTCTGGGAAGGGGAAAAGGTGAAAGTCTTTGCTTCCCATCTTCCATAGAAAATTGAATTTGCAGAAAGTAATAACAAGCAAATCATTAGGATAAACTGATATACTCCAAAGAACTAGCAAGTTGGCAGCAGATAAGAGGAAATTGTTGAGACATTATTTGGATGAGCTTTAAAGACTTTTCATTTTTAAGCCATGAATACATATAATTTTGATTCAAAAGTATACAATAATAAAGAAAACTATTACATTTAGAGGGCAAAGGAAGGAGAAAACAAGATACTATGGTGTGACTGTGCCCCCCATAGCTATGGGTTGGGAAACGAATTCCCAGTCCAGTAGCATTGAGAGGTAGGATCGAAAAGAGATGAGTAGGTCACAAGGAGTTCATTTTCATAAATGCATCTTTGTCCGTTCCATGAATGTGTCGCTTACAGCAACAGTGGGTTCCTAATGAAAGAATGAGTTTGACTCCTTCCCTTCTCTCTCTTCCTCTCTCTTTTCTGTGCACATGTCAGCATATCCTCTTACCCTTCTGCTTTCCATCATGGGATGCTGCCAAAGAAGGCCCTCAACTGAAATGACCCCTCAAACTCGGACTTTACAGCCCTCTGAAATGTAGGAAACAAACCTCTGTTCTTTATAAGTTTCCCAGACTCAGGAATTCTTTTATAGCAGCACAAGACTAAGACACAAGGTTACAGCCATCTGTGCATACCTGAAAATTCCCTGAAATATAATGGAATAAATGATGTTATATACTCCTGTCAGGGACAAACCATAAAGTATTCTGCCTGACCACTAAGGTCTAATGCCCATTCACAAGGAAGAAAGAACAGAGTACACAACAACTTTGCCAGGTCGGCCTCACCACACTTTTTCCTGTTTCCTGGGATTTGGACTGTTTGTCAGTGTGCAGGTTCCAGTTCATGCCTATGCACTTACCCGGCCTGTGATCATTCTCCTTCGTCTATGGAGAGGAGGACTGCCAAACTGTCCTCTAATGATCAACTTCCAAGTTTATCCCCTCCCTCAGATGATGACTTTGTGAGTTGAGTTTCATGTACTAAATATAGGATAATCTACTCTTGCTCAGGTAGCCACATATTCCTGTGTTGATTCAATATGTGTGTCCAGTGGACCTAGAAATTAGGGAAATTCAGTAAATAAAACATGAAGTTCTCCCACCTGGAACTCAGCATCCCAAAAGGAAATTTGACGTTTAAAAATTGATGCTGGAGATAGACTGACTTTCTAATTCTTGTAAAAATGTTGAATGATGCTTTTTAGCTTTCACAAGAGGATTTTAGCCCTGGTTTGCTTTTTGTTTGTTCATTTGTTCCCTTTCACCACCATTGATTTTTAAGTATGGATTATCATCAACCATAAAGAAGAGAGAGTAATTAAATCTCTTAATGTAATCAGGAAGGCAAGACAGAAGAGAAAGTATGCCATGACCTTTTTTTTATCCTACTTATCCAACAGAGTCCTGGGCATAGGGTTAGTGAGTACATAAATGTTGAATGAATTACTTAATTGGTGTAAGTATGAATGGATACATGCATTGATGGATGAATGCGTAAATGCATGCAGAGATGTATGCATACTGGATGGATAGATGAGTAAATGGATGGACAAACTATTTCAACTAAAATTCACCTTGGCTAAAGGAAACATCTAAAATTAGAAAGACTACCACTTGAGACTGTATAAATAGTATTGGATAGGTGACTGTAAGAACAGGGAGGACTTGGTTAACTCTCCAGGAAGAAATCTTCCTGAACAGATCTGATTAGAGCAGCAAGAGGGGAATCACCTAGACACCCTCAGCTGCCTATATACAGTTTCAAGACGAACCCAACTCTCAGCAGGCCGCACTTTTCAAAAAGGCTCTTTTCAGAGCTTTTTGTTTCCTTGGTTTAGATCAAGGAACCAAGGGATTAATCACACAGATGGATTCTGGGAGTTCTTTTCGCTATTTGAGTTGGAAACACATTTTCCATTTTCTAATTCCAGGTTGTTCTTTTTACCAATGGTTAATATGTATTTTTGAGACAGGTTTTAATAATTTTTCTGTCCAAAATCCAGTCGTGTTCCACTCTTTCTCACTCTGTGTCATTCCAAGGTCATTATATTTGCTGGGAAGGAAGTTATTTTCTAATGTCTCAAAGACAGTTTTGCTGCTAAGGAAAAGATCTGTGTTACAGAATTACCTCCAGGGTGATTGGGCCTTCTGAGCTAAGCGACTGTGTCTCAAGCCAGTTGTGTGATTTAAGCTGAGTTCTAAGGAAATTGCAGAATGTGTTTGGCTCACTTTGCTGAACTGGCTGCTTCCATGCTCATTTTAAAAGGAAAGACGCACCCACAGTAATAAATCTCAGGATGCTTTCATCGAAAGACATCATTGTTTCAGAATGAGAAAAGATGAAGATATACCAAAACAGAATGCCTCCTGCTCACTGGAAATTAAGAGCAGCCATGATCCAATTTCTTTGTTTCTGTCTACATTCAGTCTGCCCTTAACCCTCTGACAATTCGGTGAAAAAAGTTGTTGATGTGATGCACCTAAACATACACACTCATATATGTACACACACATACACACACACACACACACACACACACACACACACACACACACAGGTAGGTGAGCCAAGAATTTGCTTAAAAGATGCACAGTCAACTGTAAAGGCAACCTTTGAAACTTAAAAATATTGCATCGAAGCCAGGCATGGTGGCGCACGCCTTTAATCCCAGCACTCGGGAGGCAGAGGCAGGCGGATCTCTGTGAGTTCCAGGCCAGCCCCGGCTACATAGTGAGGTCCAGGACAGCTGGGGCTCGCGGGAGACCCTGTCTCAAAAAAAAAAAAAAGACCAAAAAAAATATTGCATCTAAGCCGGGCATGGTGGCGCACGCCTTTAATCCCAGCACTCGGGAGGCAGAGGCAGGCGGATCTCTGTGAGTTCCAGGCCAGCCCCGGCTACATAGTGAGGTCCAGGACAGCTGGGGCTCGCGGGAGACCCTGTCTCAAAAAAAAAAAAAAGACCAAAAAAAAAATATTGCATCTATAAACCCTACTCTTACCCTCCTTTGGATTTGTAGATGGGTCACTCAAGACAGCCTACAGGCCACTGTATTTGTGCAAAGTAACTTATGAGATCCTAATAGCTATTTAAGCAGCCATCAGCTTCCACTTGGTCTCTGAGCTACGGTACACTCTTCTCTTTGCTCTCAGGCCATGTCTCAGATGGGTGTTGGCATGATGTACAACACTGGCTGGCCCATGTCCCTCTGCCTGCAGCATTTGGGCTCTCTGCCACCTGGGTGGCCAGCCCTCTGAGCTGTTTTAGATCTCAGCTAACCATACTTAGGAACACTGACTTTTCCTTCTAAAGGATAAACTCTTTGGAGTAATGGTCAGGAATCTCAGCTTTCTAAACTTGCTCTTATTACCAAGTGTGCTTGACAGCCTACAAGAGAAGAATTTCTTTCACTTTTCTACACAAATATTTATTCCTTTAAATCCACTTTTTCTTGATGACTCCTTAATTTAGGCAAAATTGAAGGCAGTTAATTCTGAAGTTTTTTTTATTGTGATGGAGCAATGCTACACAAAGTTCTAAGACTGAAGATGTTGGCTTTCCATTGTTGAAGGTGTCTGTGGCTTCTTGCATTTTGATCTATAGACAGATCATCAGGATCTCCTGGAAACTTTCAAAACTAGGAATTACAAACAGAACTCCAGACCCACTGAAGCTCTTCATTTTTGGAAACAAAATTTCCAGGTGACTCATATACATAGCAAGGTTTGAGAAGCACTGGTTTGGATGTTTTCTTTCACTGAAGCAGACTGGTTCCTTGAGTATTGAGAAAAATATTCATCCAAATATATTCCATACTCGTGAGCTGTTACAAGCCTAGCATCTTCTTTTGCCTACCCACATCTAGAGGTTTGGAGTGTTTCTCTGTTCTTGCTTATGTACTATAATCATAATTTAAACTCTTTTTGTCCCAATTTTACCTCACTGTGGAGACGAAGGTCTCAGTGACACTCACCCTGGAGCTCTTACTCTTGGCCCTAATGTAAGATCATCTTGGATTCAATCAGTTCTGGGTGGGGGGCAGGGGGGAGTCTATAAAAACAACGCTAAGGTTTTCTTATAATTACTATTAACTGAAACATTTCTACAAATAAATTGATGTATCACCTGGAGGTGACTAAAATATTTATCATAAACTAGCACGTTCTGAATGGTCATGAATTCCTTTCATTGCCCTAATAGAATGTAAAGATCTCAGACAGAACTGAGATGGAGGAGCAGCTACATCATCAGGTCCAAGCTCTGCAAGCTGTAATTGCTAAAGATACACTTGCACGAATTTGGGGATTCAATTTTTACTACAGGGAGATGAATGATAAAAAAAAAATAATAATAAAATAAAGGTCTTTAACATAAGAATATAGAAACCAAGGAGCATATTCATCTGAGATCCTCATCAAACTGACTTCTAAGAATATAAAACATGAAGAGAAAACAGGAGACTAACCGGAAAGGTCAGTGTGTAATCGGGACCTCATACATCTGGCTTCTGCAGAGAGAGCATTCCATGTGGACAGAACATTGTGCTTTCTACGACAACTGCTACTTTAACATATAGGGTGATTTCCTCTTATGGTGGCAGTTCCTGCTACCCATGGCTGAGGGAAATGATAAAAATAGGAAGTACAGGTTCAGAAACCCTCGAGTACATGAGTATCAGTGCTGCGCACAGCTGCCTCATTATCCTCAAGAGGAAGTCAGAGTGGCCATTAAGGAAGGAAAAGGAGAGAGCACAGCCTGGCCCCTCCACCAATGCCGGCTGGCGGTGGTCATGAGCTGCTTACAGGAGCATAAACCTGTACAAAGCAATTTATTAGTAGTTTTTTTAATATTTTATTTATTATGTTTATTTTATGTGTATGAGTGTATTGTCTGCATGTATGTGAGCGCACCTGTGTCGTGCAATGCCATGGAGGTCAGAAGAGGCCTTCGGATTCCCCTGGAACTGAAGTTAAGGACGGTTTGTAGCCACCATGTGGGTGCTGGGAATCGAACCCAGGTCTTCTGCAAGAGCAGTCAATGCTCTTAACCATTGAGCCATCTCTCCAACCCCTTCGTAGTTTATTTTTAAGATCTAACATGATGCAGATTCACTTTTAACATGACTGAAATCTGGGTGACCACAGAAGAATTCAGATCATGTGTTTGGAGAAAGGGGAAAGAGAGTCAATGACTTTGAAGAAAGGATAGAGAAACAAATGCCTTAAGAATCTTTAGCTTCGTGAGTATTAGATTCTGATGATGGAAGAAGAACAAAAATCATTTCCTGTGTCAACCTGGTCATGTGCTTCAGCTCTGAGTATTCAGAGTTGTAGATTACCCACAAACAGTAATAACATCAATAAATGATCATTTCCATAACCTGGCCCCACCTTCCCTGCTTCTGTTTCAGGCTGTCATACTTGGGCTTGTATTAGAGACCAAACGGGGGCCCAACTACTGTGCATTTAATGTACAAACTAGAAAGACAACAGTTGTACAGCCAAGGAGCCCTTTCTCCTTGGCAGGCTTGCCATTCAGGAACCTGGGAGGGAGGGGGTGGTCATCTGCCAGGGTAGGGCACTGACACAGGCTCAGGAGTCCTCTGTGAGGCCAGGATTCACCAAATCCAGGAAGGGGACTGACCTTCATATGTGAAACTATCATATGCTGTGACAAACCAAGCAGGCACCCTGGATCCATCCTCTGAATTTCCAGCTCAAGATATTTCTGCACTTTATTACCTGCCAATGGAGAAAAGAGGTTGCAGTTATCCAGGAAGTCAGCTTGTCAAATCCCAACTTGTGCAATTAGGGGTGGCCAACCTTAGATAGAAGCACCTAATATTCCTTGGGCTTCCACAGGCAGAGGGTGTAATTGGAACCACCCCTTACAGCTGCACTACCTTGATCACTCTGGGCAACCCCTTACCTGTCCTCTGGCCTAGTGGGCCAATTTGTTTCCTATGTCCCTTCCAGGTAACTCCCAAACACTCATAGGGTCACCACACAAGCAGTGTCTTCTGAGATAGTAGGAAAACATGCTACTTGTTGCAGTGTTTCAGACAAGCAAGGACATTAAAGCAAGGGCCACCGTTTAGGTAGCCCTCTAGTATGGCATATCACTGTCAACAATAAATGATGTTTTGCTGATGACCCTGCCAGTACCTGGTAGGCAGACCCTACTCCAGGGCAGGCTCCACACCCAAGAGTATTTGGGCAACACAAATTGAACTTGGGTTTAGAAAAAGAGAGAGAGAGAGAGAGAGAGAGAGAGAGAGAGAGAGAGAGAGAGGATGGGTGGGTACAGAGGTGGAGGCAAATCTGGGAGGAGGAGGGAAGGACAAGGAATATAATCAAAATTCTTTGTATGAAAGTCTCAAATAATTAATAAAAATATCTTTACAAATACTAGGGACTGGAGAGATGGTTGTGAAGTTAAGAGCAGTTGTTACTCTGGCAGATGAACCAAGTTCAGTGCCCAGCACCCATGTTATATAACCCAAAACTACCTGTAACTCCTGCTCCAAAGGATCTGACACCCTCTTCTGGCCTACATAGATATTCACACATATGTGGCATACACTCGCACAGGCACACACACAAAAGCATAAATTTTAAAAACACTGTATTACATTAATTCTCTTATTAATTCTCTTTTAGATATAACCAAATTTACACATATTTTTAACATTTAAAAATCCAGTATTAGTTTTCTCTGTTTCTAAAAAATGCCAGGAGGGAAAACACCTCTTCTAGAGAAATCAGTTCTGATTTTTTCCTGATCTGGGGCCTGTTTATGACCTAGTCTCCTTGACTGCATAAATAGAGCTGGTAGGAGCCTCCTGGGGACCAAATGTCCCCACAATTAGAAAAAGCAAACAAGCTATTTGCAAGACAAACTTTAAGGGGCTTGTGCAAAAATATGGCCTGAGGGAAATGAGGAGAAAGGAGTGTTTTTATAATAATTCCTTAAAGGGGGAAATTTCATCTTAATTTAATTGGGGCTTTGCTATTATATTTCTGCTCTATCTGTGACACAGTTAAACTCTATTATCTAAAGCACTGACCCAAGATGAGCTATTTTTTTCTTAAAAAAAAAAAAAAAAACTTCCTAAAATCATTTTTCC
>NW_008359681.1:2430318-2431212 GCF_000622305.1 Nannospalax galili | reverse complement strand
AAGAAGGTGAGTCGATATGAATTTCAGTTGGAAGATTTGGGGTATGCATATTTGTAAAATACATTCAACATTGTAATATAGCTCTTTTCCCAGAAAAAAATTATCTTTTAATAATATAAATTATGCAGAAAAAGCTGGGCATAGTGGCACATGCCTGTGTTCCTAGCTGTGAAGAAGCTGAGGTAGGAGGAGGCCAGCCTGAGCTACTCAGTGAGTATCAGACTAGTCAGGGGTACTTATCAAGACTTTGTCTCAAAACAGTAAGAAAATATGTAAAGTGGCAAGTGCTTACCAATAGGAACACAGAAATGACAGACATCAAAGCATCACCAGTTCCCTAGCACCCAGTAACCAGGATAACCCCAGGAAGGATGCTATGTATCCAAATCTTGAGCTTGAAAGCAGCAAAATATATTATTGGAACCAAGCATGTGCTTTTAAAAATGTAGCTGCTCTGTCCAATTTTGCTTTCTGTGTATGTCATTCATACCGAGCATGGCAGATGTGTCCACCTCTGGGAAAGTCTATTCCCAAACCCAAGAGCTGGATCTGCCATACACAGATGTTGAAACGGTACTTGCCTCCTCTATGGCTATTGTTTACCAGTATTTTCAGACAAGTGAGCTGAAATGGTTTCTGATCACAGGGAATAGTTGTTCTGCAAACACAAAGCAGCAGTCACAGTGTTCATTAGAGATCTAGTAGAAGTGGAAAAGCATTGCATGTGTCTCTTTGGAATACCAACATAGTGTTCTACTAGGGTAGTTAAAGATAGTCTTAGGAACACACATAATCTTTTTCTAAACTGAAGTAATATATATTATGCATATTATTTCAAATGTTTCCTCCTGAGTTACACATTATCAGGTAGCATGTGAATAATGGAAATGGAAA
>NW_008359681.1:2417984-2429858 GCF_000622305.1 Nannospalax galili | reverse complement strand
ATATAATTAAATAGTGGAGAACCCAGGTAACCCATATGTGGGTTTAAAGAGATGAGAAAACAGAATTGCTATCAGAATCACTTGAGTAGAGATTTCATCTATGTGATCCACCTTGCTACCATTGTGATTGCCCAAACTTGAGAAGATCAGTTAAGGCTTTCAAAAAGGTAGATTTGAATAATAGAAATCACAAAGCAGAAATTTTTATAGAAAACCTAAAAGAGGGGCTAGAGAAATGGCTCAGTGGTTAACAGTGCTTGCTGTTCTTATAGAGGACCCAAATTCAGTTCCAACACCCTTGCTGGGAAGCTCATAATCACCAAGAACTCCAGCTCCAGGGAATCTGATGCCCTCTTCTGGTCTCTACAGGTACTTCACACACACACACACACACACACACACACACTCACACACACACACACAATTTTAAAATAATAAAAATAAATCTTTAAAAACGAAGGAACTGGAGAGAGAATAGTAGTAGATAGGCATCACTAAGAGACAAATGTGTGAAAATGGAGGTAGTTAAAGGGAAGGGGGAGAAGGAGGGCTATACAAAGAACTATGGAAATAAAGGGGAAGAAGGAGCTCAAAAGACATGAGATAATAGCATTCAAAAATTATCAAGGGAGAAATGGGGACACTTTAAATGGGAAGGTCAGAGAAGGAAGATAAGACAGGGAGAAAACGAGGAGAGTTAAGTAGTGCCTAGCTGGTACAAACACCAGAGGGAATCATATTAGTTCCAAAACCTACTGAAAAATTACACATACAATATCCCTACATGAGTCCATGAGTATAGCTGAAGACTACATAATAAGAAACAGTGCCAGACAGGAGAAACCTTCCTTTGAGTTGTTGGCCAGGGTAGCCCAAGAGACTCCCAAGATCACACAGGCTATTGCTGCAGCCCTTGATTGCCTCCCAGAACTTGAAGGTAAGACCCTGTTGCTGAAGAAAGGACGTACTCGGACACAGAATTTGAAGCAGTGGAGCTGGAACTGGCCTGGGAGCCACCTCCCTGAAGGCTAGCTTTCATAGTTTTGGAGAGCACTACACAAGCTGGTAAAGGAGAACATTAATCGATGGTCCAGCCATAGCTTCAAGGCCTAAAAACCACACCAATGACCAGCACAGCTAACGACATTGGTGCAGTAGTGACACCTTTATCTTAGGGGTAATCAGCAGCTTTATAATTGGACTTAAAGCCCCCTCTATGGAAGGAAACTCATGTCTGGTACTGTAAACCTAGCCAAATACACATAGCTGGAGAGGTCATAGATCTTAGGGAAAACCCCAAGGCTCTCATATCCCTAAGCAAATGTAATTTCCTACTATGCATAAAATATGATGACAAGTATCCCAGTCACCACCCATCAAAGTAGCTTCTTTTTCAACAAACAGAGATTATTACAGAGTTACACCACTGGTCACACACAGAGATTCTCTGTGAATTGCCCAAACCTAAGTGACACATCTAGGATGCAACCTCCACACCTAAGAACATAGAACAAGGGATGAAGAGAACACTCTTGTATCTTTCAGCTCTCATCAATGAAGCTCCCTCATGCAACAGAAGGCTAGAAACACAAAAGGCCACAAATGGCCAAAACACAGAGAATAAGAATCTGCAGAGTATGGGTCCTTAGACAGGACTCATATTGAGGTCCACCCACCCAGGGCTCAGGAGCCATTGCAGAAGAGGGGGTAGAAAGATTGTAAGAGCCAGGGAGGAGGTACATGGCAATATGGAAATGGTTATACATGCTCCTGGGACCCTGCTCATGCAAACCAACAGCAATGGTGTCAACATGTACAAGACCCATACAAATTTAGGCAGACAAAAAGCCAGCACAGAACTGTGGAAATGAACAAGCCCCAATCTTAGTCGAAAAATTATTGGCAGCTGATTACTGCAGAGTGAGGAAGAGCTGATCGTCTTGAAGGGAGCGACTTTAGATAGGCTGACTAAATCCAAATGGAAGAACTTGCACTGAAGAACATCTCGAGACAAAAACTTTATGTAATAGGCCTTAATACAAATGACAGATTGTATGAACTCCAGTCCGGGGGGCGGGGGTTAGGGAGGGTGCCAAAAGGGGAGGGGGAAGAGGAAATAAAGATGATTTTATGTATTAAACACACATAATAAAAAAAGAAAACTTAAAAGACAGAGGCACAGAGAGAGACTGCCTGACACTATAGGGAATGAATCCCCTTACTACAAGTCTATATTTTGCTGGATTTGAAAAAATAGAACTCATGTATGTTTTCTTTTTTAAAAAGATCATATTGTTTAACACGTTGAAACTTGTTACAGCTAAACTGTGTATTTAATAAGAAAGTAGAAGATTTAAACACTGCGTTATTCTTAAGGGTCATAGATGTGTGCTTAAATATACAATCATCAGAGTTTTTCCTATTCATCAGAGTTCCACATATACCCAATGAGTATAGAGCATTTTAAAAATGAAAAATGAAGTCAGAGAAATAAGCACATTCTATGATATCTCAGAAACTGTCTGTTATTTGTCCCTGAACCTATATATTTGTCAATTTAAAACAGATGAGTTTCTTACCGAATTAGCAATATTTTGGAAGGGGAGGCATATGCTTCAGTTTAAAAAATGATCCAGAAATTTAAAAGAACAGCCTCAAAACTCATCAAACCCAGTTAATCCCCAAATGAACTTCTATTTCCCTGTGACTCTCCAGATTTGTCAAGAGATGAAGAACGAGGAAGAAAAAGTAGATATTATGTAAACAGAAGAGACAGGAAACAGTGTGCTTCTACCCTACCGTTTCCTCCCTTTCCTACTTTATTTTTTTCATAGAACTTATCAGATTTTAATATTCTACAAAATTTTTGCCTGTGCCTATTTTCCTGTTTCCTTGTGTTCTAGTTTGATCTCTGATGCTGTGATAAATCACCGTGACCAAAAGCAACTTAGGGTGGAAAGGATTTATTTGGCTTACACGTCTAGGTCACAGTTCATCACTGAGGGAAGCCAGGCAGGAAATCAAGCAGGAACTTGAAGCAAAAACCATGGAGGATGGCTGCTTGCTGGTTCCATCAGAGGCCCATGCTTAGTTAGCTTCTTATACAGCCCAGGACCCCCTGCTTAAGGATGGCACCTGAATCAACTAATAATCAAGGGAACCCCAATAGACATGCCAACAGGCCAATCTGATGCAGGAAATTCCTCAGTTGAGACTCTCTTCTCACATTACTCTAGCTGTGTCAAGTTGACAAATGCAGCTAACCAGGACACCCTGCTGAAAAGGAATTTAATGAAGGTATGTTTTCTGATAAAAATAAAAAATTTAAACAACACTAGTACACAGTAAGCAGTAAGCACTTTGTAGGTATTTGTTGAAATGGGTAAGCATAATAAAGAACTAAAGATGACCTGCAAAGTGCTGGCCTAAGTTGAGTATAAGAAAGAAAAAAAGAGGACCTGCCCATCGGGCGCGCACGTGCACATTTCCCTCTCTCTCTCTCTCTCTCTCTCTCTCTCTCTCTCTCTCTCTCTCTCTCTCTCTCTCTCGTGGTTTCTCAAGTACCCTCACCCCTTTTTTCTTCAGATAAGGTTTCTCACTGCTCTGGAACTCTGCCAAGCGGGCTAGGCTAGGCTAGCCAGCCAGGACTCTTCCTGTCTTTACTTCGCTGGCACTGGAATTTTAAGAACACGCCACCAGTCCTGAGTTTTTTACATTGGTTCTGGGGATCAAACTCAGGTCCTCATGTTTTCAAGGCAAGTTCTTTACCAAGTGAGTTATCTTTTCAGCCTCCCGAGTCCAGATTTTTTATCACCATTTGTCCAGAACAGAATATGGTGTGCTCTTCCTTCAAGGACTCACTATAAAGTCATGTTTTACAGAAATAAAGCAAATCCCAATCTATGATGCTTCAGCAGTTTACAAAGAGCCTTCCTATGTATTGCATCATTTGACAGCCCAGGAACCTCCTGGCAAGACTTTTCTCTCATCACTTCATAAACGAGGTTACTAAAATCAGGGAAGTTATAGGGATTTATCACAAACACCAAACCCAGGAAGAAGTGGAGAACAGACATGAAGCTGGGTCTTTTGGAAGCGAGGCCTTCAACTTTCTTTCTATGTAGACACGTGGCTTCCCAGTCCTGGACGCCCTTCAGGCTGTGTGGGCTGTGTCCACGCTGGTCTCTATGCAGCATCACTATCAGTGGCCAATTCAGGAACCAATGACTTCTTGTCCTAACCTATTCAGGCCCAAATGCTGAAGGCTGCTTTCCCTGCAGTACTTGAGTACCTTGTTTTTGCTGTCTGTTCTGTTCTTACCGGTGGAGACTTTGTCATAACAAAGTCATAACATAGAGGTGCTAATTATTCCCTATCACTCACATCCCCCAACAGTGGATTGAAAGCAAATAAGTGTGTCAGATGCTCAAGCCATGATCAAGAGAGACGTCAAAGCTGGTGGCTTGTTTCATCCCTTCCTACCATTTGGAGGCTCTTTCCAAAAGACTTCCACCAGAAGTAAATTAGGTTGGAAATTTCAAAAGGCAAGATTTCTCTGCTCTTGCAGCTTTGTGAGGAAATTCAAGCCAGTCACAGCCAAATATTTGACTCTTTTATAAGCTTTGTATGTCCCTAAATGGCATCATGAGCTCAAAATGATCATTCGATCATCTTGTGCATTGAAATACTTCATCTTTCCCGGGGTTTATGGTTGAATTTGGGAGAAAGTCAAGGTGGGAAGTACACAGGGTTCCTGAACCCTTCTGGGTTTGTCTAATATGTGTGTTTAGAAGGAGCTCCCATCTTCTTTTCTTTTCTCCAGTTTTGTGCATGTCATGCACACCCACATGCAGCTACATCCCCAGCCCAAGCTTCCCTATTTTGTTGTCTGACAATAGAGTAATTTTATAAGCGTTTATGTCCTTGCAACACTACCACATAGTTTGATGTGGCCCATCAGCCTGTGTCTTAGGACATTTGTGCTACTATATCCAAGAGACTGAGTAACTCATAAAGAGCAGGAATTCCTTTTGCATAGTTATGGAGGGAAGGAAGTCCAAGCTCAAGGAACCTGCAGCAAAAGCATTCACTGGTGCCAGCTTCTCAAGGCGGCATCCCCACGCGTCAGAATGCAAAGGTGAAAAAAAAAGTAAACTGTTTCTCTCCTGCCACTTCATAAATCACTCATCTCATCTTTCACAAGGGCGGAACCCTCACTCATGGTTGAATCAGTTTGAAAAATTCATCATCTTTTAATGCCATCACAATGGGAATGGGTTCCGGTATGAAATTGGAGGGGACATTCAGAGAATAACAGCATGGAACTTACAATGCTACATTCAATTTCGTGACTTTTAATCCAAATGAGGCAGCTTCAATTTAGTACATTTTGCAAAAGAAATCCAATTGCTGGGAAATAAAGCATCTAGCCATTCTTTACTCACATTGCAACCAGATCCTAACAACCCCTCCATAATCTCAGACCTCCGAGGCTGAAGTCCTCATAGTTTGAAGTGGCTGGTCATTCTGACACTGCACATCATAGGTTATCCTGACTCCTTTCACTGGGATACTTTTCTGAGACTAGAATGTCAATTTTCTTACTTACCTGACTTCATGTTTCATCCTAGGTTCTGGGAGACGGTATATATCCATGGTGATGTTCAAAGAATGAGGGTGTATGATGCCAATAACTATCAGTCCCATGAATTGAATATTAACTATAAGCAGTCACCAAGCTAACCATTACATATAGCTATCTCATTTAATATGCCCATGAATAGTTAAGGGATATAATTATTCCCAGACTGGGAATAATGCTTCCATAGTAGAAGCACCAAGTTATAAGTTTATCTCATGTCCAGCTTTACATAAGAAGTCTCTCTGTTCCAATCCTAGAACTTTCTTCAGAGCTTAATCATCTCCAGTTACAATAATTAACTCTTTAGAATCTATAGTCTGGGAGATCCTTCTAACACCCACACCAAACATGTCAGACCTCTTCTTTAATAGTTAATACAGAGCAGTCACCATGAGCAAGGCACTGTCAGTGTATTATTTTGCTTAATATTTATAAATGGCTATTACTAGGGTTGAGAAAATTGAGGCACAGGGAAAGGTTAAGGGTCCTGCTCAAAATCAGCCATCTGGTAGGTCATGAAATGGAAATTTGAAATCAGACAGCTTAGTGCTAGTCTTGGCTGACAATCACTATATTAATACATTAGCTTCTTGGCTTAGCAAATACTTTTGAAGATCATTTTACCAAACTGCTAGAGCTAAAATTTTTTCTTTGAAGCTACCTATATTCATGCATACATACAATACACATGCACACGCATGCATGCATGTACATACTCATGCATACACTTCAAACTTCTCTTGGTACCTTCACCATAAAAGCTGGGCATAGTGGTACATGCCTGTAACTCCAATATTCAAGAGGCAGAAGGATTCTGAGTTCAAGGCCAACCTTAGCTAGATATGGAGACCTGTCTGAAAACAAGCAAATAAAATAAAACAACTTTCCTCAGGAATCACTTATATTTTGAAACTCACCAAACAAAATATATCTTCCTGACTAGAACTGATCCCCTGTGTCTGCCCTGCCTAACATAGATGCCTAAGGACCACAATGTCCTTAGGAAGACACATGAAGGAGAATGGGCCTGTGTGCAATGCATTTTTTTTGTCTGCCATTGTATTTTCAATAGTACTCTGCAGGATAAGAGCAGAGAACAGGTTTTTGTGGCACTCACTAGGATCTTGGACAGGTAAGTGGTAGAAAATGGGCATGCCCCAAGGGACAGAGTGCTCAGGGCTCTTCCTGATGCTGAGTCAAGTTCATGAACTCTTCATAGCCCAGCTCTTGTTCCAGAGTCCTCTTCCACCTAGCCCTGGGCACATTCCTGTCTCTTCAGTTTCGTTCTGCAGGTAAAGTATCAGCAATCAATTCATGGCAGAGCACTGATTTGGATGTCAAATTAAACTGATTGATTTTATGATTCTGTAAAGGTCACCTCAAAAGGTGAAATGATTTTGCTGTAGAAGAGCACCCATAAATCCAAGCTTTTTGTGACAAATTTTGTCCCACTGTAAGAATATGGATCCTCAAACCTGCATCTGTCCTGAAAAGATACCTGGCTTGCCTGCTTTCTTCTTTTATTTCTTTTCTCTCCTTGTCAGTGCTGGGACAGAACCCAGGGACATTGCATATGCTAGGGAAAATTTCTACCAATGAACAACATCCCCACCCCACATTTTCCTATGGATTTGGCTCAGGATCTCGGACTCTTTAGATATCAGGAAAACTCACATATGTTAAGAAAAAATGGTTAAGAGAGAATTTGTAGTTAGCTGATTCTAAAATATAACTGTAAGAATGAAAAGCTAACCACCACAATACTTCTTTGGCAAAAATAAAAGGATATCTGGCATACCTGGTGATGACCTCATCACCATCCATTAAGAGGCCCAGATACACAGTTTCCAAATGACTGGGGAGGTCAGCATATGCCTGGAAGCCATCTATCTCCTCCATCTCTTTCAAAGCAGGACAGAGAGGTTTTCTCTTTAATATTTTCATTTTGTTCAAAAGAGTACTTGCTACAAAAATACCAAAAATATTGTTTCATGAATAGTGACTTCTATAGAATCTCTGACTCACCCTAAGTTCCTGGGTATCATCAAAATACCTTGGGATTCCTTGGCTAAATGGAGGCAGAGAGCATTAAGGAATGGATAGGTGTGACTGAAAATGAAGGAGTATTGCCATGTGTTATTGGGTGAGATTGTTTATGGTATCTATGAAAACTATTTAATGATGGGCATAGGATGTGATGCCTACTAGTCTGAAGCAAGAGAACCCAATGCTGAATTATCATTCCAATGCTCCTGAAACAATGACAGACCAAAGGTAAGGCACTGGGGGAAACCAGTAGTTATTTAGAAGCAAGAAAACAATGAGACTCTTGCTCTGTGCCCAGGAAGTGCTGGGGACATGTGAGCAAGGTGACTATCCTCTCTGATACACAGAACTAAGGGAAAGGCAGAGACCATGCTTCTGCTGTGTTCAGTGGCTTCATCCACAGATGATTGCTTTTGGCATCAGTGGCTATCCTTAGTCCTTCTCAATTCCTGTGATCATCAGCCTGTTGAAGGCCCTCATGGTCACTTTTCAGCCTGCCTTGCCCCTCTCTTTGGAACCTGTAGTCTGAGAGAAGCTTGGTATCCATATCAGAGATGTCAGTCTTCTTTAATTCCTTGCAGTATTAGCAAAGGATCCCATAGTTCAATCCTTGCCCTTTTCTTCTTTCTTCCAAGGCCACTTCCAACCACCCACTGTCCCCTCTATCTCTTAGTTCCAACAGGCTATCTCTCACTTCCAGAGATTAGTTATTTTATTACTTCTTTCTGGAGCATCTGCCCCTTCTGTCTTTGCCTGGCTAACTTAGCTGAGATCTCAGTTCCTCCAAGAATCTCTCTAGATTCCCAAGTAGATTTAGAAGCCCTCTTCTGCAGTTCCATGGAACTCTGTAAATTCTTGTCCTAGAAATTTACAGCATTATGCTAAAATCATCTATTTATATCATCTATCTTACTCATTTATAGGCTTTCTAAGAGCAAACACCAAATACTACACAGAGCTTTGTATACAATGCCTATAACTATGTATATTTGTCTGTACACATGTATGTGAGTGAGTGTGTGTGTGTGTGTGTGTGTGTGTGTGTTAGAGAGAAATAGACCTCACTACGTTGCCCAGACTGGATTGTAACTCACTATGTAGTTCAGGCTGGCCTCAAATTTGTGATCTTACTGCCTCTCAGCTTTTTGAGTTCTAGGATTACAGGCAAATACCAGCATGCCTGGTTTATAAACTACATTTTTAAAATACTTTTATTGATTCTAGAATTTCTTACAATATACTTTGATCATATTCAGACTTCTCCCCCCTCTGCACCCCCACATTACTATCCCCCATCATGTCCTCTATTTTATTTGTCCTTTTTTAAGGCCTATTGAGTCTACAGTGTTTCCCAAGTGCCCCCTTTGGGTGTGGGTCAATCCCTTAGAATCTGATCAACCTACCAGAGGTCACACAAGTAAGGAAAACTGATTCTCTGTAACAGGGGTTCAATGGCCCTAATAGGCCCCATAGGCTGGCAAATGAAAAGCCCAGTGCCCTTTTTTGGAGTTGTTGACCAGAGAGATCCCACAGATCCTCAAATAATACTGGCTATTGCCATTGCTCTTGGTTACCCACAAGAACTTGACAGTAAGACCCTACTGCTAAAGACACTACATACCCAGTGCCAGAACAAGCAAGGAGAAATCAAGCAGGCACTGAACATAAACTACGTTTTTAAAAGTTAGGCTTTTTCAGTCTCAGAGAAACATGAAGGGGAGATTTTTCTTGGTGTGAAACACGTTAGCATTAGTGGAATCTTCCTCAATGGTGCTCGTGTGTAGGACAAAGTGAGAGAGAAGATGCTTACAAAGGGAGACAGGAAAGCCTTCAGGAGAAAGCAGCCCAGCTTCTCCATGTTTGTGAGCATCTGTGACCAACTCTTTCCACCTTTCTTCTAGTCACGTGGAAGTGATCCTTCTCTTGATCTTAGGTTGCATATATTCTTTATGAAATCTAAGTGTAAAGAACCAAAAATTGTACAGAATTAATAGGTAAACAGGAAGGAAGTCTACAGTGGATGAGAAATGTCAACCCTTTAGGAAGGGGGAAAGAGGATGGATAAATAAATGCCTTAATGAATTAGCATAAGGAACAGCTAGAAACTCTGTGTCTATATAGGGAAATGCTGACAAGATCAAATGGATTCATGCTGCATACCCCAGCAAAGCTGAAGAGAGGTATGAAGTACCTTGCAAGGCAAGCTTAGGGTGTCAGTGAAAGCAAGACTGGCTCTAGAAAGAGCGGCCTCAAGATCTCACTCACAGTCATAGAAGTCCTGAGTCACTGCTCTGGAAACGGGGACATCCAAGGAAAGCTCATGCACTGGCTGTGGAATTTTTGGTCCTTCCCACTATGCTCTCAGAGTTCTGATAGCCAGACCTACATCTTACAAAGAAGAACATAGGATTCTTTTCTTTTTTTATTTTTATAATGTTAAGGATAAAACCCATGGCTTTCTGCATGCTAGGCAAGCATTTTCCAAGTGAGACTCAGCCCCACCCCATCCCCAGCATGCTTCCATTGAGTAACAACTACATAGCAGTAGCTATGAATGCTGAGTTTCTTCAAAAGAATCTCTATGGAAATTATAATCATTCTGAGCACATGTGTCTTGCTACTTGCAGCTAATGAATAAACATCTCAGAGGTCTGCGTCCAGCAAGCAACTTTTGCTCAGGATCTTCCCAATAGTCTGACCAACACATTCCCCAAATTCCTGGCTAACAACTCCTTCAGGAATCCTTGGGATGGAGCCTGATTATGGATAATTGCTGGCTGAGGCAATGGCCAGAGCCCTGAAGATTTCATGGGTTGTAACCAAATGTTCCAGGAAAGTGAATCCCCCTTACTAGTATAATGATTCCAAATAATCAGGCATTTACAAGCTAAAAGAACAAAGCCCACAACCACAGTAGAGTTGGCTGGTGACTGCTAATTTGTATTGACACTGCAAAGGGATGCTGAGAAGCTAGAGCAACAAACACACAATGAAAGGCTAAGTGCGAGAGCCAGAGGGCTTCCACTTGCTGTTTCTGAAGGATGGATACTCCCAGGGAGCAGACTATGGACTAGATAGAGCTGCAGACCTCCAGAGTTATCTAAATGCATATACAAGGAAGGTTCATTATAGTAAGGTCAGAGCAGTGGTTAATCTTTATTGCCAACTTAACTGGATTTAGAATCACCATGGAAACACACCTTTGGATATGTCTGAATTTGCTTCCAGAGAGATTGAACAGGATATAGAAGACCCACTATAAATATGGTGGCACCATTCTGTGGGCTGTGGTCTTGGACTAAACAAAAAGGAGAAAACAAGTTGAACACCAGTATTCATCTCTCTGCTTCCTGACTGCAGATGCGATGTGACCAGCTGCCTCAGGCTCCTGCAGCCATGTCTTCTCACCATGATGGACAGCACCCTTGAACTGTAAGCCAAATAAACTCTTCTCAGAGCATTCTATGTTGTTCTTTCTGTCCCTAGTGAAAACATTGCTCTTGGCCTGTTGGAAGATGCTGCTAAGCTTTTTCCTCCAAAAGGTAAGTACTTCCCTCCTCTCCTGTCTGCAGGCATGTAAAGGACATTAAACCCCAGCACAACTAGAATATGATAATGTTCTAAGTCTTAATAAAGAAAATGAATAAGTACATCCCAAGGAAGATGAAAAATTAGCAGGCATCTCTTGTATACAGTCAACAGGATGATCAGAATGAAAGACAGATATATAATAACACAGTGACTTAGCGATACCCTTATACAACACAAGCTTAAATACTGTGTCCAGAGTCCCAGGATTTGAGGCAAATTCACAGCTTAAAGAAGTTCAAACATGATTAGTGTCTACTGAGTCACGTGGAAATGCCTGAATTTCTGTAGAGGATGGAAGGAAAAGATGCACAAAGTCTAGTAGTACAAGTATGTTGCATATACCACGTGAAGCCTGATATGATTTCTGGGGATCCCTCTTCTACTATATGGAGCTTAAGAAAGCAACCATGGTATACTGGAACAAGAGGAGGGATGATGGCAGTCAGGACAGCTTCAACAGTAGTAATAATGCTGGCATGGAACTGATCTATTTGGGGTTTGAGTGTACTCAGAAGGGCATTGAGCTCTGTTTGAGAGTTGTTGGAATAATTAGTGAACAATATGCAGAAAGTTAATTTAAAAAAAAGAATAAGCTG
>NW_008359681.1:2416052-2417295 GCF_000622305.1 Nannospalax galili | reverse complement strand
AATAGTTTAAATCTTTCTGGGAAGTAGGTTTTGAAGGGGGACAGTTAGAGTAAGAAATTATATTTATTCTTATTGATTTTTGACCTAGTTGTTTTAGAATTTGGTACATCAATTGCTTGACTAAAAATAATCATTGAGGACTATCTTGGTTAGCTTTAACTGTCAACTTAACACAGCCTAGAGTCATCTGAGAGGAGAGCCTCAACTGAGGAATTTTTAGATCAGATTGGCCTGTGGGCATTTCTGTGAATGGATTGACTCTTCTGTTAATTGATACAGGAGGGCCTAGTCCACTGTAGGCAGCACAGTTCCCAGGACAGATGACCCTGGACTGTATAAAAAGCTAGGTGAGCATAGGCCTGCCTGGGAGCTAGCAGCATTGCATCCTCCACAGTCCGTGCTGTGTCCTCCCTTAGCTGTGATGAGTTTCCTGGTTGGAGGTAATGCTGTGTAGAGTGGCAAGCAGGCCCACCTTCAAGTTCCTGCCTTGAGTTCTTGCCTTAACTTCCTTCAGTGATGGACTGTGACCTGAAACTAAGCTGAAATAAACCCCTTTCCTCTCCTAAGTTGCCTTTGGTCAGAGTGTTTTACCACAGCAACAGAGATGAAACTGGAACAAAGACTTAATCCCATCTGCATCTGCGACAAGGAAAAACAGGGAATACCTCACGCCAAGCACATGCTAGACGCTCCTGTCTCAAAGCAAAAACGTCTCCCTTCACACGGTGGCCTCTTCAACCTACTGTTCTATGCATCTGCGACAAGGAAAAACAGGGAATACCTCACGCCAAGCACATGCTAGTCGCTCCTGTCTCAAAGCAAAACGTCTCCCTTCACACGGTGGCCTCTTCAACCTACTGTTCTGTCTACAGACTCAGGTCTTCAGTGTTGGCCCTCTCGTGCTCTTCACAACTCACCTACCACTCACTGACCCACCTGTTATCATCGCTCATCTCTTTCTTTGATCCAGTGATTTCATTTCCCTTTCCTTGTGCCTCATTGTTTTGTAGCCTTCTTTTGGCATATCTGCAGGTTTTCCTTTCTCTTTTCCTCTGGCCATTTCTCATCCCCCCACACCCACAGTGAAGGATCTGCTTTTTAAATTTGAAGTGTGAATGTGACCAAGATAGCCCTAACAAGCTAAGGAAACTATGTTTCCTAGGTAGCATGAGAGGGCCTTCCCATTCACTTTTCCTAACCAGGCTACCCTCTGGACTGTGTTCTGGGGATAATTCTAGCAAAG
>NW_008359681.1:2410086-2415391 GCF_000622305.1 Nannospalax galili | reverse complement strand
TAACCTTCCACCACTGGAATAAGAATATAACTATCTCAGCACTGTTGTAAGGACCAGGGGCAAATGCCATGATACTGTCTAGAAAGCTCCAGTCAGACTGGTCCTTAGCTGTCTGTTTTGTTTACATTTGCACACCTCTGTGCCCTTCCTCAACCCACCTTGCCCATTCCAGCTGTGTTCATTACAGCATTGGATCATCCCATCATTAGATTAAGCCTGTGCTAGAGGCAACAGCAAGCTAGAGGCAGGAATGAAGTTAGGACATGCCTGTGGTTGTTCACCCTGATTATCAGCTCCATCAGATTGAGAAATGCCTTGAAATTAATAAAGCACAGCCCTGGGCATTTCTGGAAAGGAGTCCTTGAAGAGGGGAGATGTGTCTTGAATGTGGGTGGTACCTACTCAAAGGCTGGGGTCAGAGTGGAATAAAAGGAGAAAGTCTTCCAGAACAGCATGGATTCATTCTCTCTCTCTCTCTCTCTCTCTCTCTCTCTCTCTCTCTCTCTCTCTCCCCCCCCCCAGTGTCACCTCTTCCATCGTCCTCTCCTCTGGTATCCTTATAAATATCTTTATGGTTTCATACAGCCCATCTGAATGATTCAAAATGAGTACCCTGTCTCCTTTCATTTAACCACACCTGCAAAGTTTCTTTTGCCCTGTAAGGTAATATAGTCACACATTTCCTCATTAGACTGAATCTCTGAAAAAACAGTTATTGTCTATGCATTGATACAGAAACACAACTCTGTCAATGTTTGTTTACTGGGCATTTTTAAAGGAGTGAGATGTTTTAAATGAGATGCTATTTTCTCCCAATCTGATCAAATCAAACTCAGAAAGATAAAGTCATGAAATGATGGAATTTCTCATTTTGATATGCCTCTGGATATATCCAATGAGTTGTTTGTGGAAGTTTCATTTCCTGCCCTTGTAACTCTGAAATCTGCTGACTAAAGGTTTAGTGCTGAAGGGGGTCTGAGCTTCATCAAGAGATGCAGAATGGCTCTGAAAGAGTAGCACTTCCTCGTTATTACACCAGGCAAAGAAACAAATATAATTAGTATTTCAGGTGGCACATTTGACTTTGACTATCAAGGGATAAAAAGGTTCAGCCACCCCAGTGTGGAAGGATGCATGGATAGAACCCAGGCTTTATCCTGGCCACTGGGTGACTCATGCAACCTAAACAGACAGATCCCCTTAGAACTAGATGCGTGGTGAAAGAGCTCATCAAAAGAAAAATCAAACTAGGGCGTGGAAGAAGGAAGTCATAAATGCTCAGCTCGTACCTGGTGACAAGTCACAGAAATAATAATTGCAGCTATTACTCATATTTCCCTTCTTTGTCGTGCATATATTAAATGTTTTATCTGATTTGCTTTCTTTTCCTTCACTCTTCCTCCACTCTCTTCTATAGTGAACACTGGTGACATTTAAGGCACTTAGCTCTTAGGTAGAAGACCATTGATGAGAGATGACAAGAAGCAGGAGGAGGGGTGGCATCACTCAGAGGACATAGGCTTGCCAGTGGATGACTCAAGTTAGCTGCATTGGGTTATCTTCCTTCGGTAAGTGGAGGTTCGTTCACTCTGATGCATTAGAACAGCTGTGTTAGTCCATTTGGGACATTTTTTGAAATGTCAAGGTGAGATTCAAAATGTGATTGATGTGAGTCAACAACCAAGAATCCAACTATGTGGCGCAGCTTTTTGTTGCTTTTATTGCACAATACTCACTATCGTTCCCAGAGAACTTTGAATTCCTTCCTGGGAAAAAGGTCCCTCCGTTATATATTTGGTCTCGGCAAGTAAGCTGGCTTGATCTTGGGAAGGAGAACAAAGCCTGGTAGTCAGAAAAAACAAAAAAGACAAGTGTAATTCGCAAGTTACAGCAAATATAAGCATATTTATTACATATTTAGAGGAAAATTAAGTACAAGGCGTAATAATGTCAAAAGAAATATCTGATTTCACTATTACAGAATGAAAGTATATATAGTTTACTATGAAACTACTATATAGTCTCATCAGACACAAAGGCGGTGTATGAAAATCAAATGTTGCAGAATAGAGCTCCATTATCAGTGGATATAATTCAACAACAACAAAAAAAAACCTGAAGAAATCTTAATATAGATGGAGGTTGCAACATTCCTCCAATTTGGTACCCTGCTTTGCTTCCATTGTTCAGTTCCACTGATCTTTATCGCTCTATATCTCAAGTGCTCATTCCTTCTGTTACAAATATTAATAGAAGTTGTAGCAAATTCATCTCTCATGGTAATTACTCAAAATTCAGCAGCCACATCTCTCAGACTTTATTTACCTCAGTTCATCACAATCTTCAGGTTGCTTTCCTTTTATGCACAGCCTGAGAACCCATCACATTTCTTCCCTTTACTTATGGCTGAGACTTGGGTCTCCATTTGGGAGATGAGGGTTGGCAAACACCTTCTTTCTCTCCATCCCACTGGTCTCTCCCTCTTCCTACCTCTGAGCCCTCTTCCACCTGTCATCCCACTCTGCCAAGTCCCTGCAAGGACTCCCCCCTCTGCCCAGATCTCCATTTGCACCCCCCCAGCACACCTGTTCTTTTACTGTTGGATAATTTCCCCTCAGGAGGACATTGGCCAAGTGTGAGCAGAAGGTAAAATGGGCATTCTGCAGTGTGCCTTCAATTCTCTCTAGATCGTTTTTCTCTTCATGTCAATTTCCTTAGCATAGGTGGGTGGTGTATGTCTACCTGCCCACCTATATCAATAATACAGGGGATTTATTGTCCAGCTCTTCAATCATGACCAAGTTTTTGCAGGCTCAATGACTTGCATGGACATGCTTGCAGGAAGAGGGCTGATTGTTCAGCCTGAACAAGGATGAGACATTTGGCTATGAAACTAAAATCGCTATCTCTTTCCCTCCCCCATTGTGCTTTGGCTGAATTGCTGTGATGAAACTAAGTCTTTTTAATGGAGCTAGACATCTCAAAGATGGATATAAACTATTACAGCTTAAGTGGTCATTAGAAGTCGTCAGATCCAAATGCACATTTAAAAAAGAAAAGAAACAGGTTCATCAGATGGAAGTATCTTTCCCACAGGTAGTAAGGGAGGATTATTCTTATATTCATCCACTGCCAGGCACAGCTTCTTACAAGATATGGAGTATCATCTGAGGGAAAGTGAAAGTGTATTTTAAATATAGTCTACTCTTGTTACAAAGATTTGCCTAATGTTTGGGCACAAAATGATAGTGATTTTTCTTCTTAAAAAACCAAAAACTATGAACTGGTGAAATGGCTTAGTGGGTAAAGATGCCTGTTGTTAACTCTGATAACCTGAGTTCAACCCCTGGGACCCACATGGTAGAAGGAAAAAACTCCCAAAAGTTGTCCTCTGGCCTACACACACACACACACACACACACTTTTTAATGTAACAGAAACAAAAGCAAAGTAAGAAAAGAGCAAACAAATTATCTGACTTCAGTTGTGTTCACGTCAGTGGCTTCTGCAATGTCTCACCCTCATCTTCCCTCCCCTCACAATAATCCCCAGCTGCGGTCCTGTGGTCTCCAACATACACGCTCATCCTTCCACTGTGTTCCCTCCTCACCCTTGAAGTCACTCCTCCACTACTCACCAGTGACCATCTGACTTCAAGTCACAGGATTCCTTCGTCTTCATTATTATTTTCTTCATATTTGTGTTTGACACGAATGACTTATTCCTCCATCTCTTCCCTGAGTCAGATGCTTATGCTTGGTATTTCACCTTTTTAAAACAGTTGTAATGTTTTTAGATCATAGGATGCTTGAGAAGTATAGAATAAAATCAAATTATGGCATATATTTGCATGTTTTTTAGTGAAACAACAGTTATCCGTTGGATGAATTTCCTTTTGACTCATTTTCTCATTTTGTATCTCATCTCAGTTATCTGAGCAAGGTGTTCCTTATGATTTTAATTCTTTGAATTGTTACACTACTCAATAGCATGATCAGACCTTCATTTATAATACTACATTTATCTGAAATAAATAAAATCCATATCCAAAAAGACATTAGACAATTGTTTCTAAATCTATAATGTATGGATAATTGACCATGATACCAGAACTTTCATGATATCTAGAGCCATAGATCACTCACTTTTTGGGTATGCCTCCTTGGATGTTCTTAAAAATGCTTAAATTCAACATATCAAAAACTAAACTAATGATTTCCCAAATTTCTATATTACCCCAATAGCCCCAAAATGAAAGTTAAATACAAAGTGTGGTGGTCTGAACTTGGCCTAAAATGTGTATTTTTAGTTTACTGAATAAATATAATTTTATAGAAGAAATGCAAATGGTTCCCAAATTGTAATGATTTGATTCAACTTTATGATGGTGCAAAAATTATATACATCAGTGAAAACCAAACTTCAGGTTTTTTAACTTGGGTCTTCCCAAGCTGCCAATACATAGTATGATGCTATCCTGATATGGAGCAGGAATAGTGGCCTGCAACTCCCAGGCAGTCTCACAGCCATGAGCAGAAACAACAGACCACCTGCAGTGCAGTGTTGCTGAGCTAGGATGTTCAGTATAAACTTACAGCATTTTCAAGTTAGGATGCTTTTATCAGGATACAGCTCCATTATAATCAAGGAGCTTCTGATTTCCTAAATTTGAATAGGAATCAGGTTGTCCAAGTTACCCCTAAGTCCCCCCAATAATCTGATAGTCACTCCCCAAGTCCACATCCTAATCATTGCAACATGCAAATATGCTCCCTTACATGACAAAAAGACTTTGTAACAATGACTGGTACAGCAAACTATATTGTGCAGTAGTGGCACTTTAATTGAGGGGGTAATCAACAGCTAATTGAACTTAAAGTCCACTCAATGGGAGGGAACTCATGTGTGGTACTGTAAACAAAGCCAAATACACACTACTGGAGAGGTCATAGAGCCTAGAGAAAACCCTACATCTGTCACATTCCTAGACAAAGGTAATTTCTTACTGTATGCTAAATATGGATTATTATATTTACAGACAAGTATATCTGTCACTACTCATCAATGAAGCTTCTTTTGCAACAGACAGAGATTATTGCAGAGTTCCACAACTAGTCACACACAGAGAATAAGTGTCCATGAGATGCCCATTTGTCCTAATTTGTATCTTCACTGCTGTGACAAAATACTCTGACCAATACCAACTTGGGGAGGAAAGAGTTTATTTTATCTTACAGCTCCCAGGTCACAGTTCATCAGGGACCCCAAGGTAGGAACTCAGGACAGGAACCTGGAGGCAGGAGAT
>NW_008359681.1:2392431-2409984 GCF_000622305.1 Nannospalax galili | reverse complement strand
CCACTCACATCACTCAACAATCAAGAAAATGCCCCATGGATATGGCCACAGGCCAGTCCAAGGAAGGCAATTCCCCAATTGAGGCTCCCTCAACCCAGGTGAGTCAAGTTGACACTAAAGCTATCCAGCACAGCAACTCCAAGTGACACATCTACAATGGAACCTCTATACCTAAAGCTCATGTAACATAGTAGAACAAGAGGCAGAGAGAATGCTAATGAATCCCTCAATTTTCACCAGCAAAGATTCCTTGTGCAACAAAGGGCGATGTACATAGAAGGCCACAACTGGCCAAAGTATACAGAATAAGAAACTGCAGAGTGTGTGCCCCCAAGTAGGACTCCTATATTAAACCTCACCTGCCTAAGGTTCAGGGATGATTGCTGAAGAGGGGGTGGAACAATTGTGAGAGCCAGTGGTGGTACATGACCACAAGGAAACAGAGTCTTCCAGGCTTCTGGGAACTTATTCATATGAACTTACAGCACACATAAGATCCATGCAAACTCGGGTCTGGAGATATGCTCAGTGGTTAAGAGCACTGGCTACTCTTGCAGAGGACCTGGGTTTGATTCCCAGCACCCACATGGAGGCTAACAACCATTTATAACTTCAGTTCCAGGGTATCCAATGCCCTCTTCTGACCTCCATGGGTATTGCATGATATAGGCACACTTACATAGAGACAATACACTCATACACATAGACTAAAAATAATAAATAATAAAAAAAAATCCATGCAGTTGTAATCAGACAAAAATCCAGCATAGACCTGGGGAAATGGGCAAGAGGGCCTGACCTTAGCTTAGAAACTATTGGTTGCTGATCACTGCTGGGTGAAGGAGAGTTGGTCTTCTTTAAGGGAGTGACTCTACATAGACTGAAGAGGCCAGTGAATGAACTCACACCAAGTAACATCTGGGTAACCAAACTTTACTCAAAAGGCCTTAACATATATGACAGAGTGAATAAAATCTGGTGGGCAGGCTATGGGGCTATGCAGATTGTGGGGAGGATCTAAATATGATTAAGATCTATTGTATGAAATGCACAAAAATTCAGTAAAAATATATATTGAAAACACTGACTTTGCAGGATAGTTTGGGGCCTTGAGGTAAAGAAATTGTATTAAATAATTCACACTGGACTCAATGGAATCACAAGCATCCTTGTAAGGTCGGGCGGTCGGGGGAGAACATAAAATAAGGTAATGTGACCATGAAAACTGAGGTTGGAGGGCTGTGATTTGAAGATAGAAGTTGGAAAAGACAAGGAAAGAGCTTTTCTCCCAGAGCCTTCCAAAGGAATGCAGGGCTGCCAAATCCCTGATTTTAGCATGTAAATCACATTGAGATTCATCTTCAAAAGTACAAGATAATGAATGATGTGCTCTAAGCCACTAACTTCCTGAACGTTTGTTACAGCAGCCACAGGAAACCAAATCTTTCTCCATGCTGAAAGCCAAGGGTGCTGGAGTCCCCCCAAACACTCATGACTTTGCTTCAGTGGCTCAGCATCTCCTTCAGAGCCCAGCCCCTCCTGCCAGCCACTGCCTCTCCTCATTTTGTAGTATTTGTCCCATGCCTGGATTCTTCTCTAAGCCCAGCTGCTCTGGATTTAAATCAATGAGCCAGGTAGCCTTTAACCTTGAAAATGTTGCTTTTGTTTCTTTAGCAAGAATTTTGTTTCTCTGCATCTAGAATCCCAGCCAGTAATAAACAGCATTCTGAGTTCAGCATTTGTCCAAAAGATACTACACAAAAGTTTCCAGATCTAGAAACCACACGCAAGTTATTACAACCCTAGAACATTTCTGAGATCTAAAACCATGTACATAATCACTTACTGAATATGTCTCCCTAGCTATTCCTACAGGTGCTTAAGCACAATACATAAAACTGAACTAATGATTCCCAAAAATCCTCTTTCTTCCCCTGCAACTCCAGCTCTGGTTATTGGCAACCCTGTTGTCCCCACCCAAACCTGAGATAATTTAGACCCACCCGCCCATGCCCCCACCCCTATTATGAAAAATCATCCAGCTGTTTGCTTTGGGCTATGTATATTTTCTGATTAAAGGTGATTTTAGCTACTGTTTTACTAGAATTAAGTTAGCTTTAGATTTTGATTAAAACTATATATAATATTATATAGGAATAAATATAATACTAAAAGTTTTTTATTAATTAATTAAAGGCACCAGAGTGACTACCTAAAAGTGTATTAGCTCTTAGACATATAATGTTATTTGCCATCCGAGCTGGAGTATCACCCCTCTCCAATTGTGGGTACATTTAAATTTAAGATTGGTCTAATATTACAGAAGGAGGTTGTTCCTGCACTTGTGTTACTCTGGTGAACATTAAAAATGAATATTCAACACCATTAATATGATCATATTCCAAAAAGAAAGGGTGACATTCCACTCTTGTTTCATCTAGTTCTTTTATTAATTTATTTTTTATTTTATGTGTATAATATTTTGCCTACATGTAGGTAAGAGCATCTGTGCATGCAATGCCTGCAAAGGCCAGAAGACGGTGTTAGATCCCCTGGAACTGGAGTTACAGTTTTTAGCCACCATGCGGATACTGGGACCAAAGTCGGGCCTCTACAAGAGCGATCAGTGCTCTTGACAGCTGAGCCATCTCTCCAGCCCCTACATAGAGTTCTGAAAAACTACCACCAGGTTAAGGCAATATACCAAAATTGCATCACTGGGGTTTCTCAGGCAATCACTCAATGATCCCTTTGTCTTTCACTGACATCTTTCCACTGAAACAGTGAGAATTCCAGCTCCAAAGGCTTCTCTGTGCTGTGTATTTTGTCACGCAGGAGATAACATCCTTAAAGATTCTTCCTGAGTTTTACTAACAGATGACCTTTTAGAATGTAGAAAGTACAGACAATCTGGAAATGCACAAACCATGTTCCTTTTGTAAGGCAGACCAGAGAGCATGTACCTTCTGTTTTTCCAAAAGCAAATGCATTCCAGTCACGTTGTTTTCCTGTTTATAAAAAGTCAATTTCTTGGGACTGGAGTGATGGCTCAGTGATTAAGAGCACTGGCTACTCTAGCAGAGAACCCAGTTTTGATTCCCAGCAGAGAACCCAGTTTTGATTCCCAGTACAGATGGTTACTAGAAAGCTAGTAACCATCTGTAACTCCAATTCCAGGAGAATTTAACACCCTCTTCTGACCTCAGCAGGCATTGTACAACACTGGTGCACTTAACTTGTATGCAGGCAATACACACTCATACACATTAAACTTTTTTTTAAAGTAAAAAAAATTTAAGTCAGTTTCTTGGGGCTGGAGAGATGACTCAGTGGGTAAAACTGCTTATCATGCAAGCATGAGGAACTGAGTTCAAATCCCCAAAACCCACATTAAAGATATATAGCACAGCATTCCTGTGGGAAAATGGGTGGCAGAAAAGAGATCCCAGAAGCTCAAGGGCAAGCTAGTCTGGGATTCTCAGGGTGAAAACAAAGAAACCCTGTCTCAAACACAGGGAAAGGTGAGGACAGACACCCAAGGTTGTCCTCTGACCACCACACAGCACTGTAGCATGCACATCTGCATTCCCACACATGAATGTGTACACACACAGTTTAGTGTTTTTTTTTTAATTCTACCTCTCATTATCAAAAAGGTAACTACCAGCTAATAGAGCTATACAAAAAACATCTTGTTAATTAATCTCCCACTGACACTTAGTCACTATTTGCATTTGGTTTATAATCTTCTCAGATTTTTTTTCTAGGTAACAAGTAACTCCAAGTTTTTGTCTGCGTCAGAGGGGGAAGAAATGAACCAGGGAAGCTAAAATGTTCAAAAATAGGAAAAGCAATCTTCTATTTGTGCTGTGGCAGCAAGCGTAAAGAATCAGAGCCCAGAGCCACACATAATACGCCCTAATGTAATTAGGAAACCAACCCTATCTATTTCCCTCTGCCACTGGGAACCTCAAACTATGCAGCTGAAAAAAAAAAATGAAAGTGGTACAGCATCTCGCCTGAAATGTACTGAGGGCCAAGATATTAGACCCCAACCCCTGGGGAACTGATGGAACCCTTGATTTACTAGCACACTCTGATGAGGGAAGATTCTGTCTCTCATCGCTATGCTGACAGATTCATGCTCAGAGCAAGTCTGTTTTAGGTTTCAGAGGGAATATTTTCCTAAATTCACCCACGGAGTAATTGTCCCCCAATGAAGGTACAAAGAGTGAGAAGATCTATAGGAGGCACTTGGGCTGACAGATGGCCCAGCTGCAGTCATTGGAGGAAGCAGGGTGCTCCTATCCCCTATCAGACCTCAGCTCTCCTCTCTGCACTGAGGGGCCAATAATCCCTGTGCATGACACCTCAAAGGATGCTTCCCTGAATCATATTCTACCCGTGGAGATGAGGACACTCCCAGGTGAGTATGGTGATACACAGATATCAGGAATTATCACCTCTCTGGAACCATAATCATAGCTGTCATCTCGGACTGCTGGAAGTTGCTGGAGAGTCAACCCACACACACCTCTCCCCTCGATTTGCTGCTCAGATCACAGAACCCACATCTGCCACACACACTGAAATGTCTGTAACCTGACCTCCTGCTTCTGATAGCTTACTAAATCAACTGGCTGAATGAGCCAAACATCTGCGTGCAACTGATGCCTGAATAATTTCCCCAGAACACCAGCCACATGTAAACCAAGCTAAACAGAAAGAATAGAGAGTAGAGGAGAAGGCATCTCTCTGAAGCTTGTTTTTCTCTAAGACCACCTTTCTTTCTGGCAAGGGACCAATGCTTCCTCAAGCATCAAGTCTAACCTTCTTATCCTGACATCGGGTATCCTCCATTACCCCATTCCTCTCAGTTGCCTCTCTCTCATTCCTCCCATCCCATGACTGCTCTTCTTGCTCCACTTATGCCTCCTTTGTTCTCAGCCCAAACCACCAAAAGAGTCTCCACACCTTCATCCGTATGTGTTCATCTCTAGGAATCCTCCACTCCACAAGGCCAGCATATCTATTAAACAACTCACACATTCCTTGATCTAGCATCTTCCCCCTTTGTACCAAGGTGGACAATGTACTGCACGCTCCTTGCACTCAGCCATCAGAACACCCGTCTACTCTGTTCTTCTGGTCCCTTTAGCTGTCCTGTCTCACTGATGGAGTAGAAGACAGTGTTTTCCACTTTGTTCTATTGGGGCAGGTGTGTGGTGGGATGCAGAGGTTGCTTGTGGCAAAGAAGGGAGGAGGGGCAAAATGGGGGGAAGAGGGAAGGAAAGAAGAAAGGAAAGAGGAAATTGAAGATAGAAGCAGGGCTACTAGCTTTGTTGAGCTAAAACTGGATATTTTGGTAGGAGAATAACCAAAATAGTTTCTTGTCTCTGTAAAGAAGGCTTTATATATAGTTACATTTACATATGTATGTTTGTGCATGTGTGTGCATATGTATATAGATGTGTATAAATATGTGTATTTGTATCTCTTCATTACTTATTTAAATGTATGTATATATGTGCACATACATGAATGTGTGCACTACGCGTGTTTTATGTTTATATACAAATTCATGTATATATTTACACACATCACTACACATGCAAACTAATACACTAATTCTTATCTTCCTGACCCATCTATCAGCCTAGCTTCAGAACTATACTATGCGCAGTAACAATATGATCACAACTTACAGGGACAGGTAAGAACTGTAATCAATTTTCAGCAAATGGTTGTTGGTGTTTATTTCCAGAAACGCATGCACAGCGTATGCAGCTGCTGCAGCTGTATGGGCCACTTACTACCTAGAGTTTTTTCAGTCATGCTTACAATGAAGAGGGAGAGAAATGCCAGTGAGGGCACCCTGATATGTATTTTATCATTCAATGTGAATTTGGCCAAAGGAGTTGAAACCATGGGTGTCATCTGCATGTAAGATGCGTGTGGTGCTGACCACCTGCCATGGGTCCCTAGCATAGTGTTCATGTGCTCTGTTAGCATGATGGAAAATAAATGCCAACTGGCCATAGTAGGTGACAGGAGCTAGCGCTAAACCCTTCCCTAATTGGCCCATGCCCTCATTGGCACCGACAACATTCTGAATAAATTTTCCAATTCTTTTGCTCTGTGCAAATAAATTTGTAAAAAGAAACAACAATTATTGCAATACAAAAGCACTTAATGAAGACCAGCATAATGCTACTCCCATCCCTTTAGCAAGCACTTCACAGTTTGCTCAGCATTTTGCATGTAGTGTTTTGTTTGCTCCTTATCACAATAGAGGAAGGAAGATGGAATTATTTTGTGTTTGTTTTCATAACACATGAAAAAAATGAGATCAGAAGAGGTAAAGTTAATTTGCCAGAATTATTCACCACAAGACTTGAAGAGCCAGGATTATATTTATTACAAAGCAGAAGTGCAGTATCATACAAAAATGATAGATCTGGAAGCAGATGGTCCTAAGTTTACGCATATACAGCTATGTGACCAGAGACCACTCATTTGATCTCTCTGGGCCTGGTGATGGCACATGGGGAAGAGCAGCAAATGTTACAGAGTTCCAGTCCCTGAAAGGGAGGAACATTGTGACCTAGCTTATCATCTGCTGGGACAACTTTCCAGGGCCAGCAGACACGTTCAAGCCTGAGGGTGGTCTTATCATATCTAGAATAATGCCCCTAACAATCTATGCAAAGAACAACAGGCCATATGGTTGTAAATCAGGACCTGAATTTCTCTCATTGTAATTTATCATCTGTTGGCTAAAACAGCCCCCGTTGCTTTGAAAACAGGCAATAACACAAAATTTTGTTGTTGCCCAGTTTTTGTTTCTTGCTTTGGTTTAGGGGGGCTGGGGGGAGGTGTGTGTGTTGGAGTGCCCAAGGTAGGGCTTGCATATGGAGGTCAGAGACAACTTTTTCTCCTTCCACCTTTACATGGTTTTCTGGAATTGAACTCTGGTCACCAGGCTTGTGCAGCAAGTCCCTGTACTTGTCAGAGCCATCTCACCAGCGCCTTTAATCCCAGCACTCGGGAGGCAGAGGTAGGCAGATCTCTGTGAGTTCAAGGCCAGCCTGGTCTACATAATGAGTTCCAGGACAGCTGGGGCTACAGGGAGACCCTGTCTCAAAAAAAAAGACCCCCCCCCAAAAAAAAGCAAGTCAAATGAAATCAGGGATGAAGAGATGGCTTAGTAGGAAAAGTGCTCACTGTACAAACATAAATATTTGAGCTCAGAACCCCAACGCCCACATAAAATCCAGGTGCAGCATGGTCTGTAACCCCAGTGCTGGGGAAGAGACTGGCAGACCCCTGGAGCTCACTGACCGACCAGATACTCTAGACAGCTGGTGAGCTGTAGGTTCAATGAGCGACACTACCTCAAAAAACAAAGTGAAGTGCCTACGAGATGTCTCAGTGGGTAAAGGCACTTGACACCAAGCCTGGATCTGAGCTTGATCTCCGGGTCTCACATGGAGAGAACCCACTCTTAAAAGTTGTCTTCTGACCTCCACATGTGCACTATGGCAAGCATGCACATACACATGCATACACCCAAAATAATAATAAAGAAAAATAAAAAATAAATAAGGTACAGAGTGACTAAGAAAGATACCTATTATCAACCTGACTTTCACAGATGTGTATGCATGTGTGCCCACACTCACATATTCACACACACATATACCACACACAAAATAAATAAGCACATAAATAAATAAAAGTAAGTCAGATGAAATTGGAGAAATAAATAACTCATTCACTTGGAAATGAGTGCCTATGATAGTCATGCCATCATATATATAGAAAGGAAGGCTTCATTCTGGCAAGAGTTACCACCAGAACCCTATGTCAGAACATCTTTCAACTCACATGAGAGTCAGCCAAGTGCAAGAGTAATCACTCTGCTGTGCTTTGGATTAGAAGTTCTGTGACTGGGAAGGCTGTTTATTCACTGTTTCTATGGGCAGATGTATTTGTGAATGGTAACGCAAGATGCTACAGTAGACATTCCTATTTTAGGACAGCTGGGGAAGATGCAACCCTGCCAATGTGAAGAGACTGAGGAAGGGAGACTCCCTCTGCAGCTGCACCAAGAATTTGGCACAGGGCCAGAAGGGATCACCCACCCTGCATCTGCCATGGCCTCTCATAGAAGAAAACAACATGTTCCAGCCATGCACTGGGGCTCAGAGCACATTCCTATGTATAGAACACTCACAATTTTGGTGTTTATAGGTCAGTGAGAGACTGAGCTGTAGTTCCCACTCTTTATTCCTTGTGAGCCCTTGTTACAGACACAGGCAGTCATTAGCTACAAGATCTAAAACACAGAAATAACCTGACCCCAGGATGAACAGCCGTGTTACTATGGTAGCTTGGCTGGCCTTTATAGATTGACATTCAAATCCTTAACTGAAAGAAAGCAGTGGAGAAAATATCATCTCTTAGAAATTGAGGCAGAACCAATATTAAAGGATATTTATTCAAGGAAAATGGAGGATTAAAAGTGAAAGAAAAAAACTTCATTGTTCAAGCGTTCACAAAAATGTGCTAGCTATTTATCTTTGATCAGATGCAAGCTCCTACCTCTGCAGCATTATCATTGCTACCAGGATGGATATGACTCTGGGCAGGAACTGCCCTTACTAGAGGAGATAGGATCAGACCTCACCCACCCCACAGGTATCAAATGTAAACAATGAGAGGCAGAAATGAGGCCTAATAATGTGGAGTTGAAGGTTGGCTAAGACCAGAACTTAGGAAAATAATTTTGACTCTAAAGATGAAGCCAGTTAGAAAACAGAGAACTGAGCACCTGGATATAGACAGAGGACTCAGAACTGCTGAATCCAAGCAGCCTCATGGATGCCCAAGTGAGTTACCCTGTGTCTTAGTTTGTCTCTCCATTGCTGTAACAAAACACTCTGACCAATACCAACTTGGGGAGGAAAGGGTTTATTTAGCTTACATATCCCAGGTCACAGTTCATCCAGGAGCCCAAGGTAGAAACTCAGGGCAAGAACCTGGAGGCAGGAGCTGGAGCACAGGCCATGGAGGAACGCTGCTTCTGGCTTGCTCCCCTGGCCCCTGCTCAGCCTGCTTTTTTATACAACACAGGCCCACCTGCCCAGTGGTGGCACCACCCACAGTGAGCTGGGTCCTCCCACATCATTCATCAAGAAGATGCCCCTCAGACATGGCCACAGGCTAGTCCAATAGAGGCAATTCCCCAATTGAGACTCCCTCAACCCAGGTGTGTCGAGTTGACACTAAAGCGATCCAGCACACCCTGTTACTTCCAAGGATCCTGAGAGAATGCTGAAAACAGCTTTTAGATTAGACAGCACAGATTAGAATTGCTCAAGAACTCCTGGATGTGAAATACTTAACCTATGAGATGTTGGCCAAAGAGTACTCAAAGGCCCCCAAAGCAATACAGGCTACTACCGTTGCTATTGATTGCCCCACAATAACTAGATGGTAAAACCCCACTGCTGAAGACATACATACTTTGACTGTAGGACATAGAGAAGTCAAGCTGGAACTGATTTGGAAACTTCCTGTCTGTTGGCTAGCTTTCATAGTGCCAGAAGCTACTATGCATGCCACTGGGGGAAGAAAAGTCATCAACAGTCTTACCCAGCAGTGAACCCTGCAAACTATAACACCAAACTGCCAGGCAATATGTGCAAATGAGAGCAATAATGGTGTGAATGCTATAAGAGTAACCCACTGCTTTCTGGTAGAATTCAAGGCCTACTCCACAGGAGAGTATTAATACCTAATATGGTAAATCTAGTCAAAAGTCCATGACTGGGAATGGCATGTGCCCTTGGGGGAGCCTACTACTGTTGTTTTACTAAATGAATATGCTGTCAAACTACCTTCTAAATGTTTGTCGTTTATAATCATAGGTTAATGCTGCTCTCAACTTTGGTCGGTAGGCAACAGAAAATGCAGAGACTTAGGACTGGTCAAAGTGCTGAGAGTAAATGACTATTGAATTCTTAGCCATAATCAGGACATCTATATCACCTGCCACCCCAAAGACTCGGGGAACAATATGCAATATGTAAGAGGGGGACAGAAAGAACATAAGAGCCAAAGAATGAGAAACAGTGCTGTGAGAGTCTGTGGTCTGGACACGACATGGCTGTTGCACACACAAACTCACAGCAGTTTTGGTTACCCACACAAGACCTGCATGAGCAGGAACCTGTCAATCCATCATGGATGTGGGGGACACATGAAGACCCACTCACTCCTAGCTAAGGAGCTTTTGGCAGCTAATGGCTGCTGGAGACGTCATTTTCTTCAGTTGTTTATCCACTGGTAGGATGCCCATGCTCCAATAAATAACCCCACAATCATGCAAACAGCCCCAATTAAATTCAGTGGGTTAAAAAAAATAGGGGAATTTAATAGGATGAATAAGGAGTCCAAAGGGAGTGGGAGAGAGCTAAAAGAGGAAAGTATGGGTGAATATGATCAAAGTACACTATATACATGTCTGAAGTTGTCAAAGCCTAAATAAAATACTATAATAGAACTTGCCTGTAGAGAGTCTGATTCATCGACTTACAATAGACTTATGAACATGCCAGCCACACTTGAAAAAGCATTATACTAAGCAGCTGTATTATATTTTACCTCCAACAGATAGGTCGACTGCAAGGTCTGTTTGTTAATTTTTGTCACTGACAAAATATCTGAAATAAACACTATGAAGGGGAAAGATTTATTTTGGATCACAATTTCAAATGTTTATGCCCATGATAACTTGGATCCATTATTTCTAGACCACAACAAGGTATAACATCATGGCCAGGAGCACTTGGTGAGTATCCAGGAAAGAGAAATGGAAAGATGGGACAAGAGAGGAAGAGAAAGAGAAAGAGGAAAGAGGAAAGAGGGAGGGAGGGAGGGAGGGAGAGAGGAAGGAGGAGGAAGAGGAAAAGGAGAAGGAAGAGGAGGAGGTAGAAGCGGCGGGGGGGACGAGAGGGGAAGGGAAGAGAGGAAAAAGAAGAGGAGAAGAGAGGAAGGGCCAGGTTCAAGGCATACCTTTCAAAGGATGTTCCCAGTGATCTACTTCTTCTACACAGGTCCTACATTCTAATAACCATTCAGCTATGAACTCATCAACAAATTAATTCATTGATAAAGTTAGCACAATCATCAGCCAATCACCTTTCAATAGCACCACCACCAGTTTGGGACCAAGCCTTTAGTGGATGAGGTTTGGGGAGATACTTAAGTCCAAACCTATAAAATAGCCTGTAAAGGAGGGAAGTAAGATAAAGAGACCAACACTTCTTCCTGAAGACTGAAAGGAGCCAAGGAAGGTGCAGATGAAAAACAGAAATGAATGTACACTCTGGGCTTTAGAACCCAAGACACTTTAATAAAGAGAAACTTAGTGAATATTTTGGTATGATAACTCTACCTCCACGCTGCTTGTCCATTTTCCTACCCTGTGTCTCATGCATGCCACTTTTTTTTTTTTTTAAGCTATGTGATTCCTGTCTTACAAAGAAGACAGGAATCATTTCAAGAGGAGGTGGTAGCCAAGGAGGTAGTGGGCAGATCAGGCTAGATATATCATTAGGAGAAGGTTGGAAAAGAAGGAAAATGAATGCCAGCAGATGAGGAAGCCAGAGGGGCACCACATCCCAGGGGCTGAGGCATTCTCCAAAGTGCCTTCCATCCTAGCCATGTCAGGTTTGGGATAGAGATGCCCCATCGCCCCATCAGCTGCACCTGGGTTCTGCTGCATTCGGAGGCTCTGAGGGCAAGTGTGGCCACAGTGGCAGGATATTGAAAGAAAGGTGTGCTTGCTGGTCACTGAGCTAGTTCGGACATTATGAAGACTTGTCGGCTCCTACAGGGATTAAAGCTGAGTAAGTGGGCCTGGGATGTGGCTCAGTTAATTGAGTGTCAGCCTAACATGCACTGCATAAACCAGGTATAGTAGGACATACCTGTAATTCCAGATCTTGGGAGGCAGAGATAGGAGAATCAGAAGTTCAAGGTCGTGTTTGGCTGCATGGTGAGTTTGAAGACACCTTGAGTAACATGAGATCCTGTTTTAAAAAAAAAACAAACAAACAAAAACTGAGTGGGTGGGGAAAAGTCTCATGCAGGGGTTAAGAGAACAAAAGTCCTACAGCTGAACTGAGTTTGGTCCATGCTGTCACTTCCCAACTCTGTAACCAGAGGTAAAAATACTTAAATCTCAACGATGTTCGTTATCAGCAAGGTGTAGGCAATTAAAGTGCCACTTGTTGGGCTTTTGTGGGGATTAAGCATGATAAGCACAGTGGCTGGCAGTTATTAGGTAGAAACTAGGATAGATACGGCTACAATAGGACTTTCTTCTTTGCCCTCTCAGTCCTGTTTTTATTAATTGCCCTCCATCTTCTCAAGTGCTCTCAGAATTTTGACTCGTTCCTCGTAGTGTATGGACATGCTGTGTTTTCACACTTCAACTTCACTTTAAAATGAAGCTGCTTGGAAGGTTCATCTATATTCTGCCCCTTGCTCATCTACCACAACTCACTCCAAGGCCCCATCCCATCAAGCTGCTCCCGCTGGGCTCTGCAGACTTCCTGCCAAATCTATAGGCACATTCAAGTAGGTTTTAAGTAGGGCTGTCTGCCACCTTTGGGAATCACCTCCTTCCTGCTTCCTAGCCTCCCTCTCTTTGTTACCCACCCCACAGGCTCACCTGCATCTCCATTCCATAAGCAAATTGGACCTTGTCAACGTGTCTTGTGCATTTTCAATGACCTCCTCTGACCCCATTGCTTTCATTCTGGGTTTCTTATTTCTCCCTATTATAGCCAGCTTCCCGGTCGCCCTGCTTCCATTCTTGCCTACTTGGAATCTGTTCTGTAGTACAGAGGGTCACACCTTCTCACTTTAAATCTCTTCCTAGAGCATCTTCAATGAGCTTCAAACCTGTTGCTTGGAACTTAGCAGCCTCCCATGATTGGACTCCTCCCATAACTCTCCAGTGTGTCTAGTGCGTGTCTCTTCTCTTGCTCCAGCCTCATTGGACTTTTGATGGCTAGAGCAGGTCAAGGTCCTCACTATTTATGGCATAATCTTACTTAGAACATCCTCCTAGATCATTCCTCTATCTGGAACATTCTTCATCTACTATGTATGAGTGTATCATTCTCTGTCTTCAGGTCTTTCAATGGCATCTCCTTACAAAGGAGGCCTTTGAATATGCAATCCTAATTCCAGCCCTTTAACCCACAGTTCATAGCATTAATAACGCCTTGTACTTATTTTATTATTTTACTTATTTATTTTTATTTTATGTGTATGGGTTTATTGCCTGCATGTATGTGAGTTCACCCATGTTGTGCTATGCCCACAGTGGTCAGAAGAGGGCATCAGATCCCCTGGAACTGGAATTTGGACAGTTATTAGCCGCCATGTGGATGCTGGGAATCAAACCTAAGTCCTCTGCAAGAGCAGTCAGTACTCTTAACTGCTGAGCTATCTCTTTAGCCCTACCTTATACTTATTTAACCAATTCATTCAAACTGTTTTACTCTCAATGTCCACTCTACTGCAACCCCTTTAGAATCCAAGTTCCATGGTTTCACTGGTTCATTCATATCCTGAAACCCTCCGTAGTACCTGGTCCACAAATAAGCTCCTTAAATACTTGTTAACCAGCCAAATGAGTTAAACTTAGTAAAACTTTAGTGATACTCAGAGGCTACTTAGCAAAAGTCAAACTCTTGAGCACACACATTCATGTCCACCCAATCAGCTCCATTCTCTTGGCATCTGTCTACACAACCCTGTATCATAGCCATATCAATCCCCAGGCAACTTCTTAATGAATATCCTGTCTTGGGATATTACTTCTACTTAGAACACTTTGCCCATGCCTTGTCCTCCTTAAAAACTCAGGTCCTGGGCCTGAAGAGATGGCTCAGGGGTTAAGAGAACTGACTGGTCCTGCAGAGGACCTGGGTTTGGTTCACAGTAGCCACATGATGATTAACAACTGTCCATATCTCCAGTTCCAGGAATCTGATGTGCCTTTCTGACCTCCACAGACATTGCAAGACACAGGTGCACTTACATACATACAAGCAATATACTCATATATAAAATAATAATAATAATAATAATAATAATATATTTTTAAAAGAACTCAGGTACTATTTCATCTCAGAGTTCAACCATTCCCCAGTCCACCCAGGGTGGCAGTTCACACCTCAGATACCTTCATGCAGTATGGCCTGGTTCCCTCCTAGAAATTGTTTTCTGTTATTACAATCCTTCTCTCCTTTGGTCTTCATAGGTCACAAGGACATGTTATATTACTACATCACCAGAATCCATCATCTTACATAACACATAATGGTGCTCTGAAAATTTTACAGAATGAATGAATGAATGACCATGTATCCTCTTCAGGGTTCTTCGAATAACTATTTCAGGCTACTCATTTTTTAGTCTTACTGTAATCAATATGTTGATAATTTTAGGTTAGAAATTCTATATGAAACACAGAATGGATTAGTATGATGTAAGCTATGGTTCTAAAATTATACATAATAGTGTAATTATACCTGGTATCAGATAAGTAGATGTGACAAGTGACTTTAAAAGGTTTTAGATGCATTTTCACTAATGGTTGCTTCTTGGTAATCTTGGACATTTTAATATTGTCTATTGATGTATAACTTAGTGATGATCCATTTTAGTTGTAAGAGCCTCATATTCTGCAGACTATTAGTTTTTTCCTCTAATAGCATCACAAGTGAGGTTCTGTACATTCATTACTCTGGACAGCAGCAGGAAAAAGTAACTGAAAGATTATCTCCAAGCATGCCCAACATCCCAGTGAAACAAATGTCTACAAATGGTTGTATTTGTTTTAGCACAGAGAATGTTAGCTTCCTATCTTCTATTAACTTTGTTCTTTAACAATTTCATGCATATATATAATGCATTCTGATTACTATCACCCCCACCTTCTCTTACCTCCTCCCCACTCAATCCCCCTCCTTCTTACAAGTCTCCCACATTCATGTCTTTTTCCGTTGTTTTATGTCCCACTAAGTTTTTTTAATTATTTATTAAATAACCGCATAATTAGAAGAAGCATTTCATTACAGCAGCATTGACATATTCAATAACAATTTCCAGAGCTAAGATGCATCTCTTTCAAAATTGGCTGCAAATTTTTAGGTTTACAGTTGAATTGATATAGTTATACAATATTTTACTCAGTATAAACCCTATAAGACATAAAATTAAATGAGGTTTTAACCTTTTAAAAAAAATCTCAATTTCATTATTAAAATACCCAGCTTCATACATAAAAATACATTTTAATGCAATTAACACTAAGATGTTTGCACATGCATTTCTAATCTCTATATATCTGATTATTACTAGTCACAGTCAGTTACTTTCTGAGATCCTTGGCATCTGAACCTGGATATAAAGTCATCAGGTAGATTTCAATGGTAATGTTTTTCATATATACTAATTCTTTTTTTAATTTTATTATTTTTAACAAACACATGTTAATTTAATATCACATTCATTGATACACAAATTATGTGAGGTCTTTTTTACAAATTCTTCTGCTTACTTGCATACATTTTTTGAAGTGTTTTGTTTTGCTGTATTTTTTTTTTGAAGAAGCATTTCATTACAGCTTTAACATACTCAATAACAGTTTCCAGAGCAAAGATACATCTCTTTCAAAAGTGGCTATAAAATTTTTAGGTTTGCTGTTGAATTAATATAGTTATACAATATTGAAATCAGTATAAGCCCTGTAAGATATTGTTTCTTACAGAAAGACTAATTGTTTTTGCTAATAACACTGAGATGTTGGTGCAGGGATCTATAATCTGTATGGATCTGATTATTACTAGTCATAATTGGTTGCACTCAGATCCTTGGCACCTATGTATGTCTATACAGTCATTGGGTAGATTTCAATGGTAATGTTTATCACCTCTACTAACATAATATAAATTTTTATGCTTCCTCCTCAAATATAATTCTTTTGTTGTTGTTGTTGTTGTTTTAGTGCATGTGTATGTGTGTGTGTGTATATGTGTGTGTGTGTGTGTGTGTGTATCACACAGAACATCCCAAACCATCTTATTCAACTATATACCCAGTTCCCAGATGGCACCCTCCCATATCCTTCCTACCCCAGTTAAAGCCCTTATACTCTGTTATCCCTGCTACTGTCTGCTGTGTTGTCGGCACATCTTTGTTTTAGGAAGATCAGCTGTTCCTCATATAGCAGCAATCCGTTGTCAATATTCCTTTAGATAAGATAGGGGTCTGCTGTTCATTTTCCCAGTTTTATGCTGGATTACTATGTGGGATTCCCTTTGGCCACCCTGGCCAACAACTCAAAAGAAGGTATCTCCGATCTGGCATTGTTGATTGTTGTGTAGCCTTTAGCTATGCGTATGGACTCTTAAAAAAATTATATTGGCCCCTTTAATCTTTGGTTATACTTTCCTTTTGGGTGTTTAAGGCCATACAGTTGGCCCAGATAAACAAATATATTTTTACTCTTAAGATCGGTTGAGGATCCATTCCTCAGGGGTCACATGGGCTTGAGAGGAGCCCCTGGCTCCTTTCTTTTACCAGTTCTGCCTATGTGAAGATAAGTCAAAGGTCCTGCTTGACCATGGCTGGCTTCACTTGGAAGCATGGAGGAAATTATTCCTCTGTGTTGACCCTCCTCTTTGTAGACTGGAGACTGGTTCAAGTCCATCTCGTGGGGTCTCCTCAGCCTCCTTTCAAGTCCATCTGGTGGGGTCTCCTCGGCCTCCTTGATCAAGAGGACAAGGTGACCCACCACATTACAGGACATTTTGGGAGATGCTCATAGTCTCCTGGAACTAGTCAACCTAGGAGTGCAAGGAGCAAAAAATGTCCTTTATGTCCCTCTGACCAAATTAGTATAGGACTCAAAGTATGTCTGTAAGGTCTGTTAAACATCCAAGAAGGTTAATTCCACCAGTCTGGTATTTTTAATTACTGTGTGCCATGGAGATAAATCTTGGGCAAAGACCAATTATTCTCAGATAAACCTTACCTAGACATATATTTCTTGATCTGGTATCTATAATTTGTCAGTAGGTTGTTGGACTAATATGGTTGCCTCTGGTTTTTAAAACTAGCTAGGCCTTATTTATCTCTCGCATTGACTCACCCCTCCATCATGGTTTCCCCAATTAAGGTGCCCCCATTTTCCCCCTTTCTCCCTTAATAGTACCCTTCTCCTATGGTCGTACCTCTCTTGAGCTCCTTCTTTCCCTTTATCCCCTAGGTTCCTTGTATACCCTTCCCTTCCCCCTCCCTTAAACTAACCCAATTTTTATCCATATCTCCCTTATAAACACCTGTTTCTTACTGTTCTTCTCTTTCAGGTTATTTCTTTTCCTTTATCGCCCTGGTTCCTTTCCATTATCCTAGTTCTTGTCGTTGTGTCTGGATACATACTCACTTATCAGGATTTGGTTCTAG
>NW_008359681.1:2391090-2391700 GCF_000622305.1 Nannospalax galili | reverse complement strand
AAATCTTAAAGTGGTTTTAATTTGCATTTCCCTAATTATTAGTGATGGTGAACATCTTTTAAGATGCTTCATAGACATCTTTACTTCTTTTAAGAACTCTCTGTTCAGCTCCTTAGCCCATCTTTTAATTGGGTTACTTCGTGTCTTGATTCTCTGTTTTATGAATTCGTTATATATTCTGGATATTAAACCTCTGTCGGATGTGTCGCTGGTGAAGATTTTCTCCGTTCTGTGGGTTTTCTGTTCATTTCCCTGGTTGCCTCCTTTGATGTACAGAAGCTTTTTAGTTTAATGAGGTCCCATTTGTTAATTCTTGCCCTTGTTTCCTGAGCAATTGATGTCCGGTTTAGAAAATCCTTTCCTACACCTATATCTTGTAGGTTTTTCCCAATGTTTTCTTCTAACAGTTTCAGAGTTTCAGGCTATACATTGAGGTCTTTGACCATTTGGAATTGACTTTTGTGCAGGGTGAAAGAAAATGGTTTAGTTTCATTCTTCTACAAGTGGAGATCCAGTTTTGCCAGGACCATTTGCTAAACATGCTGTCTTTCCTCCAGTTAATGTTCTTGGCCCTTTTGTCAAATATCAGGTCGCTGAAATTGCATATTTG
>NW_008359681.1:2367520-2390711 GCF_000622305.1 Nannospalax galili | reverse complement strand
TTTGGTCAGGTTTACTCTAAGGTATTTTATATTTTTGCAACTATTGTGAACGGGAGTGTTTCCATGTGCTCTTTCTCTGATTGCTTGTTCTTGGTATATAGAAAGACTATAGAGTTTTGTAGGTTAATTTTGTAACATGCCACTTTACTGAACATGTTAATAATTACTAAGAGTTTTCTGGAGGAATTTTTGGCATCTCTTAGATATAATATCATATCATTTGCAAAAAGGGATAATTTAATCTCTTCTTTTCCAGTTATTACTCCTTTAATTTCCTGCTCTTGTCTTATTGCTCTTACAAAAGTTTCATACATTATGTTAAAGAGAAGTGGAGATAGTAGACAGCCTTGTCGGGTTCCTGATTTCAATGGGAATGCTTCCAGTTTTTCTCCATTTAGAAGGATATTGGCTGTGGGTTTGTTATATATGGCTTTAATTATGTTGAGGTATGTTCCCTCTAGTCCAATTCTCTCTAGGACTTTGAACATAAATGCATGTTGAATTTTGTCAAAGGCCTTCCCTGCATCTATTGAGATGACCATGTGGTTCTTGTTTTGAGCCCATTTATATAATTTATGACGTTTATTGACTTACGTATATTGAGCCATCCCTGCATCTCTGGGATAAAGCCAACTTGATCATGGTGGATGATCTTTTTGATATGTGTCTGTATGTGGTTTGCAAGTATCTTGTTGAGAATTTTTGCATCTATATTCATTAAGGATATGGGTCTATTTTTCTATTTTGGTTGTATCTTTACCTGGCTTTAGTATTAGAGTGATGCTGGCTTCATAGAAGGAATTTGGAAGTTCTCCCTCCATTTGTATTTTTTTTTAGTAAATTAAGTAGTTTTGGATGTAGATCTTTAAATGTCTGATAGGATTCTGCTGTAAAGCCATCTGGTCCTGGGCTTTTTTAGTCGGGAGGTTTTGTATTACTTTTTCAATTTCTTTGTGTGTTATGGGTCTGTTTAAGCTGTTAATCTCTTCTTGGTTTAGTTTTGGTGGTTCCCATGCCTCTAGATATCCGTCCATTTCTTTTAGGTTTTCGAATTTAGCAGTATATAAGTTTTTAAAGTATTCCCTTATAACATTCTGTATCTTTCTAGTGTCTGTTGTAATGTTTCCCCTTTCATCTCTGATTTTGTTGATTTGGAGGTGCTCTTTCTTTCTTTTGGTTAACTGGGCTAGTGGTCTGTCAATCTTCTTTATCTCTTCAAAGAACCAGGTCTTGGACTTGTTGATTCTTTGTATTGTTTTTTGTTTCAATTTCATTAATTTCTGCCATAATTTTTGTTATTTCTTCTTCTCTGCTGGGTTTGGGTTTTATTTGTTGTTGCTTTTCAAGTGTCTTGAGTTGCAATTGTAGGACCTCCAGACTGGGGTACCCTACGTTCACGGGAGGTCGCACCCCAATAACTCAGTCCTCAAACCAGTAGATGCAATAGCAAGAGGAATTTAATGGCGTTTTGCAAAACGGACTCCTGCCTCACTCGGAGGACAGAAGCCCAGAGCCCAGTTCACAGGTTTCTTTTAAAGACAAGCAGCAGCTATGTGCCAAGCAGAAAAGCGGTGGCTATGTGCCAAGCAGAGGTAGGGGGAATTTCTGGGATGATTTCCAACTTGGGCAGAGGAGCATGAAAAAGGTCAGCTCAGCTTGTTCTTAGCATTCAGAATTATTTTTCATTTTTACTTCCTTGTACAGTTTTCTTTAGCCTGACTGGATTTGAATCCATCATTAATTCTTCATATGTATGTGTACCCACATGTGTGCCTGGTGCCCTTGGAGGCCAGGAAAGTGTATCAGATCCTCAGAACTGAAGTTACAGATGACTGTGAGCCACCTCATGAATGCTGAGAATGGAACCCAGGTCCTCTGCAAGGGCATTCAGTACTCATAACTGCTGAGCCATCTCTCCAGCCCTTCCTTTGCCTTATTTATTTATCTAATATTTATTTTGTTTTTTTGAGACAGGGTTTCCCTGTAGCCCCAGCTGGCCTTGAATTCACTATGTATACCAGGCTGGCCTTGATCTCACAGAGATCTGCCTGCTCCTGATTCCTGAGTGCTGCACTTAAAGGTGTGTGCCACCACACCTAGCCTTGATCTCACAGAGATCTGCCTGCTCCTGATTCCTGAGTGCTGCACTTAAAGGTGTGTGCCACCACACCTAGCCTTGATCTCACAGAGATCTGCCTGCTCCTGATTCCTGAGTGCTGCACTTAAAGGTGTGTGCCACCACACCTAGCCTTGATCTCACAGAGATCTGCCTGCTCCTGATTCCTGAGTGCTGCACTTAAAGGTGTGTGCCACCACACCTAGCCTTGATCTCACAGAGATCTGCCTGCTCCTGATTCCTGAGTGCTGCACTTAAAGGTGTGTGCCACCACACCTAGCCTTGATCTCACAGAGATCTGCCTGCTCCTGATTCCTGAGTGCTGCACTTAAAGGTGTGTGCCACCACACCTAGCCTTGATCTCACAGAGATCTGCCTGCTCCTGATTCCTGAGTGCTGCACTTAAAGGTGTGTGCCACCACACCTACATTTTGGCTGGGTATAGTAGTCTAGGCTGGCATCTGTGGTCATTTAAAACTGGGAATACTTTGGTCCAGGCTCTTCTGGCTTTCATTGTTTGCACTGGAAAGTCAGCTGTAATCCTAATGGGTTTTCCTTTATATGTGACTTGTTTCTCTTTTGCAGCTTTCAGTATTGTCTCTTTGTTTTGTGCGTTTAGTGTTTTTACTATGATGCGCCATGGAGAGTTTCTTTTCTGGTTCTGTGTGTTTGGTGTTCTATATGCTTCTTGTATTTGTATGGGCATGTCTTTCTTTAATTTCGGAAAATTTTCTTACACGATTATGTTGAAGATCTGGTCCATGCCATTATCTTTGGATTCTTCTCTTTAATATATGCCTATGATTCCTAAGTTTGGTCTTTTTATGGTGTCACACAGTTCCTGCATATTCTGTTCTTGTGCTTTTTAAATTTTTCATAATCTTTGCTTGAGTTTGTCCACTTTATCTTCAAGTCTTGATATTCTGTTTTCCATTTCATTCTTCCTGTTGGTGAGGCTTTCTCCTGTTGTTTCTAATTGGCTTACTGAGTGTTTCACTTCCTTCTTCATTTCAGCCTGAGTAGTCTTCAATATTTCTAGCTCTTTTCTGAATTCATTCAGTAGTTTAACTTCATCTTCCTTCAGTTCTTTGATTTCTTTGTGTGTTCTTTAAATTCACTGAATTCTTTTATCATGTTTATAATTGTTCTTTTGAGTTCCATGTCCTGCATTATCTCTAGGGGGTTCTCATTGTGCTCCTCTAGAGGACAGTTGGTATTTCATGGGGATATGTTGTTTTGGCTTTTTCACTTATTATTTTTTCTCTGTGATCTTGACATGTGAATTTCTTTTGTAGTTTCTGATTCTTGTGTGAGACTCAAGCCTTCCAGTTTAGGTCTGCTTCTTTTTGTAAACTTTATGTGTCTTTGTGATTTACTTTTTGCGCATGAAAAGCTGGTTCCTTTAAGCTTCTGGTTCTCTCTATTGATTTTATATTGGAGTGGCCAGATTGCTTTGTCTTCAGAAGTTCCCACAGAGGCCCAAGTCAGATGAGGATCAGATGCTCTCAGGCTATCTCCTAAAGTCTGGATCCCTCCAGGATGGATTTTGGCCTCAGGAATTTGGGGGTTGGACTGGCCTGTGAGCTGGGCCCAGGAAAGATGCTGGTCTAGTGCATCTGGTGGTCATTCCACCCAGAGATGCAAAGGAACATGGGGGCAGGAGGCAGCTCCAAGGGCCCCTGGGGACTGCACTGAGGAGCTGGGTTGGTCTGGATGGAAACGACCAGGAAGAGGAAAGGTCAGCCCTGGAGTCCTGGAAAGAGGCTGTTGGGTTGTGCAGACCCAGGGATGTCTGGGGCACCAATACAAGGAATAGCACAGGACCCAGGCTAGGAGGAGAGACCAGCGGGGGAGATGGGAGTGTGAATGAGGCTGGGGGAGTCAAGGCACAGAGGGCGTGATCCCCAGAGAGCGAGAATGTTATTTTTTTTTTATGTGTATGAGTGTATTGCCTGCGTGTAAGTAAGTGTACCCATGTCATGCAGTGCTGGAGGAAGTCAGAAGAGAGAGTTGGATTCCCTCAGAACTGGAGTTACATTACCACCATGTGTGCTCAGAAATGGACCTGAGTCCTCTGCCAGAACAGCCAGTGCTTTTAACCACTGAGCCATCTCTCAAATCCTAAGATTGTTAAATTTTTTAAAAATTTCAACCTTTGGGACTTGAGAGATGGCTCAGCAGTTAAGAGCACTGGCTGCTCTGTCAGAGGACCAGGGTTCAATTCCCAGCACCCACATGGTGGCTAACAACTGTCCATAATGCCAGTTCCAGGGGATCCAATGCCATCTTCTGACTTCCACCGGCATTGCAGGACACTGGGCACTTACATGCAGGCAAAACACTCATACACATAAAATAAAAATAATGAATAAGATATTGAAAAATTCAACCTTAATCTTTTTCTTGCTATGTCCTGTATCTTTTTGTGCTCTGAAATGTTGGAGACCTCACTGATCCCTCACTAAGCATGAAGAAAACATCCAAACAGAAATCACTGTACTGAGAGGAAGAGGAATCTAGTTGATACAGAAAACAAGTATTTTGACATATACCCTATAATGTACCAATAAATACTAAGATTGGCCCAAATTTGAAATATAGAAAACACTTTGTAGATTATCAATAGTTCTTTTCCTCTTAAAAATTGCTTAGCATTTCTATCATTCAGGGAAGCAGAATCCATTTTAAATGTTTGGAAATTTTTAAGGAAGACTATTTATAGATGATTAGTCTAGGGAAAGGGGGTGTATAAGGGATGTTGGGGGCACCCAGAGATTAGAAACAGTGAGAAGGCACTAACCCTTTAGATGCAAGTGGGAAAGGGAAGGAAATACAGCTGAATGCATAGAGGAGACCATAGTGACCCCACAAGCTGTTGAACCTCCCAATGCCTTCTAGAAATGAGACTCAAAACTAGGAAAGACAATTCTTCCTGGATTCAGTCCATAGAGAGTCAATCTCTGGACATGGAAAGGTGGGCATGAGTGAGAGATAAAAGAACAATAACCAGTCATTCTACAATATCTCCCCATGTTTTCCAGAACCATCTTCATTTTCAAGAGATCATTTGCTACTACGTAGTTCTGAAACTCCAGCTTTGAGATCCAGCAGCCTAGAAAGATGCAATTTAATCTGGCTGTCCTTCTAAAGTCCCTTTTGTGATCTTTGTTATTCAGATTGTTTACAAAGACCAAGGGTCACCAATTACTTTGCCCCGGGAGCTAGATTGTGGAATGCCAGAAAATTGCTTTCAGTGATACTGCAAATTAAAAATCAGAGTCACAGACCCTCTGAAGACATTGATTACCCAGCCTGCTGCTGGAAGAGTGAGGTCAGATGCCTCCCACGTTAGCTCTCCTATCTGTAAACTTGGCTGAATGTTTTTTCTCTAGTTCAGGTTAAACACACATACACACACACACACAACACACACACACACACACACACACACACACACACACACACACTTTATTCTTGGGTAGATAAACTGTCTTACCATTATACTTCTGCTTTTATTTTCTAAATTATTACTCTTTGCATCCATAATTACCCTGCCTTATATCCTACAATTTTACTAAAACAGAACACACTGGAGAATAAGTTCATAATCTCTACAGTAGATGGACATTTCTAAGTGACACTACTCATCCCACATCTCTGGTTAAAAGATGATTTCTGGTTCCCACTTGTTGAATTTCTGTGTTTATCTATTTGTATGTCAAGATTGGCTACATGTTTATTCATTTTCCTGGAACAATACTGATAATCTCTCAAAAATTTTCTGCTACAAGTGGTTTTCTTTTCATTTGTTCGGTCATTTTCTCATTAGCTAATTTTTTTCCAGCCAGTTGTACTTACTTTTTTGTGCTTTCTTTCTGATATTTAATTCTCTTAATAAAAATCAGATGAGCAGTGTCTCTGTGTTCTTTGATCTACAGATGCACTACTGCCCTTTTGAAGTATTTCTAATTCCCCTAATTTTGATTTCAGTAGTGTAATGTTTCTCAAGAGAATACTATTAGGTATTTGGATTATATTGGGATCCAATTAAACTAGTTAAGGTTACTAACTACTTAAATATTTGACTGATTTTTACCCTTTTTTCTCCACTTTCATGGTTGTGTATTGCGTCTCTACTTCTATGTTAGATATAAAGGCTTAGCAAGGTCAGAGCCTGTTGTCAGAGAGATTTGTATAAACAGGACTTGCACAACTGCATCTCCTGCCCACACTTCCATATTCAACATCAAGTTTACTATGCTGCTCTCCTCTGAGCAGCCAGTGGGCATCTGTGATGGCTAGTTTTATGTGTCAATTTGACTAGGACATGAGTTGCCCAGATATTTGAGGCAACATTATTCTAGGTGTTTCTGAGCAAATGTTTTTCGATGACAGTTAAGTCAACAGGTTGAGTAAAACAGACTACTTTCCAATAATGCAGTGAGGCTTGTCTAATCAGCTGCAGGCCTAAGAAGAACAAAGGACTGCACTCCTGAGCTAGAGTATTTCTCCTGAATGGTGGCTTTAAATTAGGATCTTGATTTTTTTTTTCCTGCTTTCTGACTTGAACTCGCCCTTCAGCTTCATAGGTCTCAAACTTATTGGCATTCAGAGTGGAACTCCACCATCAGCTCTCCTGGGTCTCAAGCTTACTAACCACACCTGCAGCCCTCAAGACTTCTAGGCTCCACAATCCTGTGAGCCAATTTCTTATATAATACTACAAACACACATGTACGCACACATGAATGTGTTCTCTCTCTCTTCCCCTCTCTCCCTCTCTCTTCCTCTCTTCCTCTCTCTCTCTCTCTCTCTCTCTCTCTCTCTCTCTCTCTCTCTCTGTCTCCTCTCTCTGTTGGTTCTGATTCTCTGGAAAACTCTGATCAACAAGCACTGCAAACTTTGCAGACCTTTAACCAAACTTGCTTTCCCTCTGCTGGTCTTCATCTCCCAGTCTTCCCTGTCTCAGTAAGTGGCAATTCCATCCATCTGGGTACTTGGGACAAACTTCTTAGAAACATCCTTGGCTTCTACTTTTCTAGTATGTTCTATAACAAATCCTTCAGAAAGACCTACTGGATCTGTCTTCAAACAATAAGCAGACCCTCCAGTTTCTGTCATTTCCTCTGCTCCCTCTTTGATGAAGCTACCACTTCCCTAAGTCTACTACAATGAACAATAGCCTCCTAATTGGCCACGTTTCCCATTGCCTATTGACATGTGAGTCAGATCAGTGACTGCTTTGCCTACCAGCCTCCAGTGACTTCCCACCTGACTCACAGAAAAATCAATAGACCTTTCAAATTGCTCACACAAAATCCACTGTGATCTACCCCAGCTGCCTCTCTAACTTTATCCACTTTCACCCTGGGCCTTGCCCAAGTTCATTGGCCACCATGCCTGTGCCCTTCTTGCTGTATCTCCAGTGAACCCAGCTCCCTTTGCTTCAGGCTTTTGCACATAACACTGTTCTCTCTTCCTGTGTTCTCATTCTCCAATGACTAGATGTTTGACTGTCTTACTTTCCTCATGCCCACATGCCAAAAAGCCTATCCCTAGTTATTCTTTAAAAACAAAAATTGCAGCTCTCTCTCCTTATGACAATCTCATCTACCTTGTCTTCTCCGTAGCAACTTCTATCACCACCCACAGCACACGTGCATTCTAACCTCTTGTCTCCATGGTGGCAAGGAGTCAATGTGCAACATGTTCCCTGCTGAGTCTCTAACATCAAGATCCTGCTTGGGACTCTCTTTGTTTGTTTGTTCTTGCTTTTGTTTTTATTTTTGTTTTTGTTTTAAGACAAGGTCTCCCTATAGGACCTATAGTCTGGAACTCCCTATGTAGATCAGGCTGACCCCAAAGCAGTAGTGGCACTTTTATCTTAGGGGTAATCAACAGCTATCTAATTGGACTTAAAGCCCTCTCAGTGGGAGGCAATTAATGTGCGGCACTGCAAACATAGCTAAATACACATGGCTGGAGAGGTCATAGATCTTAGAGAAAAACATAATTTGTTAGATCCCTAGACATAATTTCTTACTGTATGCTAAATAAGTATCCTTATATTTACAGACAAGTATACTGGTCACCACTCATCAAAGAAGCTTTTTTTGCAACAGATGAAGACTACTACAGAATTCTATGACTGGTCACACATAGAGAATAAGTGTCTGTGAGATGCCCAACCCTAAGTAACACAGCTACAATGGAATCTCTACACCTCAGGTTCAAGGAACATAGTGGATTAGGGGTTAGAGAGAGTACTAATGCACATCTCAATTCTTACCAGTGAACTCCCTCTTGCAACAGAGGGCAATGCACACACAGAAGTCCACAATTGGCCAAAGTGTAGAGAATAAGAGTCTGCAGAGTACATGCCCCTGGATAGGCTCATACTAAATCTCACTCAATCAGGGCTTAGGGACCATTGTGGAAGATGGGCAGTTCTAAGAGCCAGGAGTTCTGTATGACCAGAAGGAAACAGAGTTTCTCAGGCTTCTGGGAACTTGCTCATATGAACTTACAGCCATGGTGACACCATGCACAAGACTCATGCAAACTCAATCAGACAAAAAACAGCGTGGAGCTGGGGAAATGGACAAGAGGCTCCAACCTTAACCAAGGAACTATTGGCAGCTGATCAGTGCTGGGTGAGAGAGTGTCAATCTTCTTTAAGGGAGTGATACTAGCTAGACTGATCAGGCTCCAGGGGATGAACTCATACTGAAGGACATCGGGATACATAAACTTGACTTAATAGACTTTAACATATATGACAGAATGCATGAAGTATTGTGGATGGGCTACTGGGGATGCAAATGGGGAGGGTTCTAAATAAGATTAAGATGTATTATATGAAATACACAAAAAAATTAATAAAAATATACATTAAAAAAGATTCTGCCTGCCTGGCATAATGTAGGTACTTAGGAAATGTTTGTTGAATGAATGAATAAATATATGTGTAGGTAACCATTGCGGGCAGAAGTGTACAATCATAGACTTAAGAACAAATGTTGTGGGTGTGAAGAGCGATTACTTTTGTCTGGAGACAGCAAGGAAGGCCCATCCCCAGGAACCTCTACTTTTCCATGAACAGTTCTCATTATGGCAGACTATGATGAAGAGTGATATAAATACAATGGAAAACTGACAACAGGGTGGTTGATAGCTCGGGCTTCCTATTAAACAACCCTGTCACAAGTTTGGCAACCTTTGGCTAGACTCTTCACCTGACCCTCCATTTTCTTAAGTGTAAATATACACAAAAATGCTCATTTCTTGAGTTTAATGTATGGACTGAAAGGAATCATTTGTGACGTGTTAGCTGGAGCCTGGCACATAGGAGACCCTGAGGCATGGCAGCTCTTGTTACACAAGCAAAAATTGGGGGATGCATTGCAGGTTAAAGACCAAGGAAATCAAAGTCCTCAGAAGTAAGAAAGCAATGGCCTGATGTTTTTGACCTTGAAAGTTACACAGAGGGACAATGTAGCAACCCCCAAAAAAATAGATGGCTGTGTCTAGACCATTAAGGACCTTGAATGACAGCTATAAGTGTGATCTTCATCCAAAGGTGCTATGAGGGACAGAAGGTACTGTGGGTAAAATGGCACCGTGGGCAAACACTGCCGCTAGTCGGTATGAATGAAGGATTAAGACACCTGCATACAAGCTACTATTGCCATATGGAATTCAGAAAGGACAAGGGTGGCTTCTAACCCCAGGTCTGCAATCTTCTAGAAGTTGTGAGGAATATCCTTAAGACTTCAGTCTCCCCACCTGCTTCCTGGTATTAAGATTAAATGTGTTGGGGCTGGAGAGATGGCTCAGCAGTTAAGAACACTGAATGTTCTTGCAGAAGACTCAGGTTCGAATCCCAGAACCCACATGGCAGCTAACAACTGTCTGTAACTCCAGTTCTAGGGGATCCGATGCTCTCTTCTGACCTCCATGGGCATTGCACGACACAGGTACACTTACACACAGGCAGGCAATATGCACATACACATAAAATAAAAATAATAAATAATTTTTTAAAAAAGATTAAATGTGCTATCACATATAAAAAGCTTAGTCCAGTGTGACATAAGGACACTGTTTCTTGGCTGTTTTCAGAACCTCCCTAAGGTAGTGACATCAGGCTAGAAAGAAGAGGGCACATTCTCAGAATCTTTTTACACAGAGGCAAGTAGATTTGGATCTTGCAACTACTTAGAACTGAGGAAAATTTTAGTACCTTTGTTTTGCATACCTCTACCAGTCAATTTCTTTAATTATAATTGAGAAAATCTGCCCTGGCTGGATTGAGCTAGTAATCCTACCAACTAAACTCATAAGGTCTTCAGAATGTACAAACAAATCAGGTTTGGAGAGCATTTCACAGGAACAGTGCACAGAGCACACTGCAGACTCTACTGTTGCCATGGAGAACAGACACAATTCACACCTCTGAGCTGGGTGATAGCAGCCAGAACCTCTACCCTTGCTTCCTGGAAAGCAGAAAGCACCAACTGCCTCCTTTGCCAGAAGTGAATTCTACACAGTACCTATGTCCATGAGCGTCCTCTATCAGGTCATACTAGAGCTGCAAGGAAGGCTAGTGAATGGATTTCTCCTATACTAGGGTCCAAGATGAGGGTGATTCCCCAGACATAGGAAGGGCATTTCAATGATGCTCAGAGACAGCACATCTTGACAACAATTTCTTCTGGTCATAGAAATTGGAAATCCAAGGGAGGGGAGGACATGTAGACTAGGAGGTAATGGGAAGCTGAGATTCCAATGGAATAGTCAGTGAGATACATCTGGAAGACATCTGAAATTAGTAATGTCACCACTCACAAGTCACAAAAATGGAGATTGACAAGGAGTAATTTTTGTACATTTGTCCTTGATGTTGCTTCTTTAACTTCAAGACTAAGGTTTGTAAAGTAAAAATATAAAATGAAGCTTAAAATCTATAGTGCTTGATTTAGTTAACAAATTTATCTTCCTAGTATCTCAAATAATGTCTACAAAATTGAAAACATTTAAAATTCTTTAGTTTTTGACTTGTCAGTCTTAATGAATGTAATATTGATTAATAATTATATTGCTGCATTAAATATGTTATAATTTTAGACTTAATATTCAAATGCTTAGTCATTTTGGGGGCCACTGTTGAGTTGGGAAGATTTTTCTTCCTGCACTGAATGAATTTCAGTCTTTGAATAGTTTTCCAGCTTCACTGAATTGTTGCATCATTCAAGACTTGATCAAGAACAGAACTACTGTCTAAGACAGCATAAGGGAGTCACAGGTGCTCAGCCTTGTGTTTTGGTGGAAGCTGGGGGTGGAGGCAGTTGACTGCAGGCTGTGGGCTCTGCATCACAGTGGAGCCTGAAGTATGGAGCCTTTGAGGCTGTTGGGCTACTAAGTGTGGAAGAAAGCTGGATGTGACCAAAAGCAAGAACAAATGGTACCCTACCTTGATGAACAAGAGCCCCACAAGGTCAGCTGGGAAAACTTGAAGTCTGTATCTGTGTCTCATGACCTTGAATCCCAAGGTCTTGTGGGACCTGGTAGAGAAACGAGTACCTTTAAGGCCAGAGTTGCACATGCACCTGCTCCAGGCTTTGTTGAAGCTGAAGGAGCCAGTCTCATGGGAAATAAGATGCTGAGTCACAGGAAGCAAGCCAATTAGCATAGGAAAGCTGGCTTCTGTTTCACTCTGCATCTCAGTCAAACGCCTCTTGTGGCAGGCACTAACCCAGAACCTTCCAAGGAAAGGAATCTGGGGAAATGTAGACCCCACTTAGCTAAATTGACTCACCACAGTTGGTAGAATTTCTACCCACAGTATTTACATTTCATAGCATTTACCTGTTTGGAATATTAATTAACATTGGACAAAGAAAATCCTGGGTTACATTTTTCATGGCTTGACTACAAACATTTTGAAAGAAAATTTTAGCTATGCATCTTTTCAAAAAATCTGGGATTTACTGCGTCTCTTAAGCATGACTTGCATTTAATTTAATATCCTAGCACCTACATGCACCTCCTGAAAGAAGAATAAAGTCATTGTGGTATCCTTCAAACTAAGTTGATTATTGTACTGTTGAATGCTAAGGAAGTTCATGGTTGCCTTCAGACAGGGTTTCTCACTGAACCAGAATTCTCTTTTCAGTTATCTCAGGATCTGTCTTCACACCCCTACCCTAGTGGGGGTTATAGGCATGCACAGGCATGCCCAGCTTTTTATCTGGGTACTAGGGAATCGAACTCAGGTCCTTATGGTTACAGAGCAAGTGTTCTTACCCACAGGGCCATCTACCCAGGCCCTTATTGCCTTTGAAACTCTCTCTCCCTTTGTTTATGAGTTCATTATTGTTCATCATTCATCCTGTTCCTCTTTTTTCCTACTTATGACCTCACACTCTCTTCTCTCCTTGAGATTATTTTCCTCACTCACTCATTAAGCTAATAGATGAGAAAAATGCAGGGAAAAAACCTTTCTATGAAATCTACTTTTTCCTTGAAGTCCTAGAGTGAATAGTTTTTAATGATCTATCACTTTCTTCTTAGTGAAATGAGGCTGGGGAGGTCAGTCATGAGAAAAAAAAATGAGAAAAAAAAAGCAGAACTCCAAAAAGACATCTTTTTTAAAAAATTTATTGTTATTGAATTTTTGTGTATTTCATACAGAATATCTCAAGCAATCTTAATCATCTTTATACCCCAGTCCCCACCAGCACCCTCCCATAGCTCCCCCTGACACTGGAACCCATATACTCTGTCATCTGTGTTAAGGCCCACTGTTTCAAGTCAGTGTTCCCAGATGTTCCCCAATGTAAATCCATCCACTGAGGTCTGGTCAGCCTATCTAGAGTCCCTTGTTTTAGGAAGATCAGCTCTTCCTCACCTAGCAGTAATCAGTTGCCAATATTTCTTTAGCTAAGATTGGGGTCTGCTGTTCGTTTCCCCAGTTCTATGCTGGGTTTTGTCTGCCTGAGTTTGCATGGGACTTGTGTATGCTGACACCATTGCCATAGAATCATATGAGCAGGGACCCAGGAATTTGTAGGACTCTGTTTCCATATGGTCATGCACCTCCTCCCTGGCTCTTACAATCTTTCCACCCCCTCTTCCTCGACAGTCTCTGAACCCTGGTTGAGTGAATTTTAATATAAGAGTCCTGTCCAAGGACCAGCATTCTGCAGACTCTTAATGAAGAAACAGTGCCAGATAGAAGAAACCTTCCTTGAGTTGCCGGCCAGGGTTGCCCAAGAGACAAAATTACATGGGCTATTGCCACAGCCCTTGGTGGCCCCCCAGAACTTGAAAGTAAGACCCTACTACTGAAGACAGAACATACTTCAGACACAGGATTTGGAGCAGTAGAGCTGGAACTGACCTGAAATGACTTCCCCTGAAGTCTAGCTCTCATAGCTTTGGAAAGCAATATGAAGATGCCAAGGCCATCTTATTGGAGGCACATAAGCCCTTCTGCCTGGGTCATATCTGAGCTTGCAATTATTTTTTTTCTTTCTTCCTATCAAAGCAAATCAATCATTCTTATGGTCTCATTCTGTGCTGTTCTGTGTTCTGTGAGATATAATTTTCTTTGCATATATTATGTTTAAAGCTATGTTAGCTGTCATGGTAGTGTGCCTGTAACCTCAACACTTTGGAGGCTGATGCACGAGGAGCAAACTTTTGAGGCCAGTTTGGTTTATTTAGTGAGAACCTGTATCAGAAATAAATACTCTGGATATGTTGGTGCACCCTTTTAATCCTAGCACTTGGGAGGCAAAGACAGGAAGTTCTCTGTAAGATCTAGGACACTCGGGTCTATATAGAAAGTTAAAGGCCAGGTGGAGCTACAGGGAAACCCTGTCTTAAAAAAAAAAAAAAACAAATAAACAAACAAAAATTAAGTATATAAGAACTATTTTTAGAGCTACATCTTGGATAAGTTAAAGAATTGGTGGGTGGAGAATGTCAGAGAAAAGGGAGCTATCCCAAATCATTTACTTATACCTAATTTAAACAGCAGGGTTTCTGCTTTTACAAATCTTCCTAGATTTGTCCATTGATGGAATTTTCTTCATTAAATAAAATTTTGTGAGTCTTTGGCATTAGAGCTATTGAAATTATAGCTGTAGAAAGTTTGAGAATTTGACATTTTAACATTATAAATCACCGCATTACTTTTCTGTTGCTGTGATAAAACACAATGACCAAGACAACTAGAGAAGACAGAGTTTATTTGGCTTATGGACCCAGAGGGTAAGAGTTCATCAGAGCAGGGAGGCATGGTGGCAGAAGCAGCCAGAGCAGAAAGCTAAACTTTCACAGCTTTAAGCAAGCACAGGAAGCAGAGAGACAGACTGGAAATGGGCATGGCTGTAAACTATCAAAGTCCACCCCCAGTGATGTGCTTCCTCTAGCATGGCCACACCTCCTAAATGTTCTATAGCCTTCCCCAAACAGCACCTCCAACTTGAGACTAAGTGTTCAAATACTTAGAGCCTGTGAGGGACGGCTCTCATTCAAACCACCACAACCATTGATAAATCAAGCCCCTGGTTATATATACAGGAAACAGGGGCTGCAAGAGTCCATGTGATCCACTTCAGCACAGGAACAGAAATTTAAAGGTTGGCTTTCTAAATCGTAATGCTTCCTACTAAGCCACACAGAGAAATATATGGCTAGAGCAACTTGCATGCAAAATAGTTTCATTTGCTCAAACACCATTGACATGCGATGTTGGAATACAAATAATGTGATTAGTAGGGTGTTAGATTTAGTTTTCTTGGCCTATATAATATCACACGATAGCTATGAGATCATGGCCTTGTAGTCAAACCACAGTGTGAGATGAGTGAGATATTTAGAACTAGAGACTTTTCATGATTTATTGTTTAAATTTTTAGATGTAATAATGGTACAGTGATTATATATCAATACGTTTTTAAGTTCCTATGTAGAAACACACACTGGGATATTTACAAATAAAATGATCTGGCATCTTGGATTTAATTCAAAACAATATTTTGCTGGGGGAAAATAGATGAAGCAGGACTGGCCTTCTGTGATAATTACTGGGGCCAGGTGATGCATGCACAAAGACTTATTATGATCTTCCCACTGTTTCTGTTCATGTTCAGAGTTTTCTATGGAAAAGACTTTTTAAAACCACTGCCACTAGGAACTGAGCTGGTAAGAACAGGCTCTGGAGAAAAAAAAATGAGGAAGATTGTAATTGCAGACCTGCCACTTACTAACACTCCAGCTAGAGAAGGGGCATAAAGCTTAAATAAGATGATGTCCGCAAACCATCTTCAAATAGCCCCAAGCACATTTTAATCACTCAGATATCTAGTATCTCATCACGGCTACTGTCTTTCTCTCTGTGGCATCCTCATCTCCTCATCTGCTGCAGTGTGGAGAATGTGTTAGATAAATAAATCAATGCAGTAATCACATTGGCTGAGGTAGGATGCTCTCCAAGGTGTTCAGACAACATGAAGTAGGGAAGTGAACAGGTTAAACTACAGGATGGAAAGAGAAGAAAACAGGAAATGCTCTTCACTAGGAATAGAAACTCATACCAAATCGAAAGAGCCTGGTATCCCACCCTCAGCTGAGAAGGGGATATCTTCAGTGGGTTTGACCTCGATTTGGGTAGTATCACAGCCAGCTGATGCTGTTCATTGCCAAATATATTTTCCAGTGTTGACCTCCCGACTCCTCTTCCTATTCTGTGTTTCCCTTTTTGTTCTGATCTTCTTGTCTTTCCTTTATGGGAAAATAACATGGCTAGCATAATGAAGACCCCAGATGCTTATATGTACCAGTGTTGTGCTAGAGATGAGAAAACGCTAAGAAAACATACCTTTAGCTATAAATAAGGTTCCACCACTTTGTTCATAAAATAAACTACTTGTAAATGAAAAATCAAAACGAATTGCTTTTCAGAAGATATTTAGGTAAGAGATGTCATTGAATTTTTTCCAGAGCCCATTTTAAACACTGATAAATGTGTAGGTGGATATGGACTAATTAACCCTGGTATTGCTAATTCATGTACATATTGGTAAATGTAAATGAATAGACAACTCTCACAACAGAGGTCCAAAACTTCAGAACATTATTTTGACTTATGTCTGCTATGGAACACCTGGGTCATCCTCACATTACTACGTGCCTGACCTCTTTTTCTGGCACTTCAATTATTACCCCTCTGTGCTCCAGGAAAGTTCTGTACCCCAAGATCTGTGCACTTGCTGTTTCCTGCATCTCAAAAACTATCCTCCTCCCAGGTGTCCCCATGGCTTGCTTCCTTGCTTCCTCTTAGTGTTTGATCAAATCAACCATCTTGGTGTGCTGCCCTAGCAGCTATTTGATATTATAGACCACTGCCTGACTCTGAATTCTGAACCCCTTTTCTCTATTTTACTAGCTGTTGGGTAGGCCTGTCCTACAAAGGAACTAGAGACAATCACTCCCCCCACCCAATCGGTCAGCTTCAATTGCATGAGGAGGAGGGTCTAAGGACAGAGGCTGAAGGCAGCCTGGATCTCAAAAACAGCCTAGATGTAGAGAAAGGGCCCCCGGGTGTTCCAGTTAGTTAGTTAGTTTTGGCCAATCATCTTTTTCTCCATAAAGGTATGTATGTTTATCTGTTTTATTCTGTAATAGATCATCAGACTCTAAAGTACAGCACATAGTCAGCACGAAATAAATGTCAACTCAATTGAATGAATGAATGAACAAGTTAAATCAACAAGGAAAATAAGTACAAGAACTTGTGACTATAAAGAGAAGCTCATTCATTTTATCCCACAGTCCTTTATGATAAAAGTTATCAACAAATTAGGTGTAGAGAGAGCATACTTCCAAAACACCAAGACTATGTATGACAAACACAGACAGAATCATACTGATCAGGAAAAAATGAAAAGCACTTTCTATAAAATCTGGAGCAAGATAAAGATTTCCTGTTTTTGTTCAGCATGCTAGAAGTCCTAGCCAGAGCAATTAGGCAAGAGAGAGAAATAAGTAACATCCAAATTGGAAAGGAAGAAGTCAAATTATCCCTGTTTGCAGACATAATCTTATTTATAGTAAACCTAAATTCTCTACCAAGAAAACTGTTAGAATTGATAAACAAATTCAGTAAAGTTGCAGAATACAAAATTAACATACAAAAACCAGTGCTTTGCTGTGTACCAATACTACTCTAATTAAAAAAGATCAAGGAAGCAGCTCCATTTACAATAGCTGAAGATGAGACCAAAAAAATGGAAAGGCATTCCTTGATCGTGGATTGAAAGACTTAATGCTGTTTAAAATATCCACATTACTAGTGGTGGTTTGAATGGGAAATGTACCCCTTAGGCTCAAGTATTTGACTAGTTGGTCTCCAGTTGGTGGAGCTGTTTGAGAAGGTCAGAGAATCTTCAGGAACTGGAGCCTTCCTGGAGGAAGCCTGTTACTGGGGCTAGCTTTGAGAGTTCACACGTTCACCACAATTCCAGTTTGCTCTTTCTGCTTTGTGTTTGCAGTTGAAGATGTGATCTCTCTGCTTCCTACTCCTGCCACATGCCTGCTGCTTAGTGCCATGCCGTCCCCGCTGTGACCAACTCTCCCTCTGGAACTCTATGCCAAAATAAACTCTTCTACAAGTTGCCTTTGTCATGATATTTTATCACAGCAACAGAAAAGTAACTAATACATTACCCAAAGTGATCTACACATTTTTTCTCTGTTAAAATCCAATGATGTTCTTCACAGCAATAGGAAAACGTCATAAAATTCATGTAGAAACACAGAAAACCTTAAATAGCCATGGCAATAATGAGTAAAAGAAACAAAGCTGGGATCATCACAACATCTGATTTCAAAACACAGCAGAGCCGTAGTAACCCAAACAGCTTATTGCTTTGAGCTTGCAAAAGCCAGTTGCCTCTCTTGACCACCCAGGTCAGTCTCTTGAGTGCCGAATATCAGTCTGAGGAGTCAGTGTCTCAGCCATTGGCCACAGTGACACGTCTGCTTTCTGGAAGACAACATAGATGTGGCCTTCTCCTGAAGTCCACACACAACATCATTTTCTCAGTACGGTAGGTTCCACTTTCCCATGAACACCACAGGCATGGTAAAGGCTGGGGTTTGTTAGGACATCCCAAAGCTTGTCTATATTTTAAATATTTCCATCATATATTCAAAAGAAGACAATTTTGTTCATCCGAGCACTTATGATCAATCTGTTAGGGAAGAACAAGCCAACGGAGGAATCCTAGCTTTGTTTCCTGAACATGTACCGTTCATTTTTTTGTAGGAGCATTATGCTGCTTAAATTTACTGCTTAAGAAAGAAAAGAAACATGCTATCTTAAGGATGGTGGAAATTGGAGTAATTATGTAGCATTTAAATAATAGATCTAGGGGCTAGAGAGAGGGCTCAGTGATTCAGAGCACTTCCTGCTCTTCCAGAGGATCAGAGTTCATTCCCAGTAACCATGTCAGGCAGCTTACAACTGCCTGTAACTCCAGCTTCAGGGTATCTGATGCTCTCATCTGCCCTCCCTGGACCCTCATTCACATGCACAAACTCACACACAGACACATGTATATACACATATCAAAAATAAAATATTTAAATGATGCATGGACTTATTTAGGAAGGCTTTTTATTTTTTGTGAGACAGGGTCTTCCTGTAACCCGAACTGGTCTGGAACTTTCTGTGGAGACCAGACTGGTCTTGCTCTGCTGGGTTAAAGGTATGTACAGCTGGGGAAGCTTTTCTTAAGGCATAGGAAGTAAGTTGTTGCCCATCTCACATCAGCCTGTCTTTAAATCTCCTTAGATGTTTGGTCCTGAGACAGTGAATGACTGTGGAGTAATTCAGTGGTGTTGGCAGAGTTCTGCGTAAAAAACAAAGGACAGAAGCCAGGCGTTGTAGTGCACTCAGAAGATGAAAGCAGTAAGCGCAGTACAAACTGGTCCTGGTTCAGGAACCAAAATAGTAAGAAATAAAATAGGAGGCCTAGAAGTTCACTTGGTGGGTACTTACTGTGAACCTAAGGATATGAGTTCAAATTCCCAGCACCCCTGTAAAAGCCAAGCATGGCTACACATGCTCCTGTATTCCCAGCATGGGGGCAGAGCCAGGCAGAGCCCATGAGGTTCCCTGTCTCTGGCGAATAAAGGCAGAATGTACAGCAGATGCCTGACTTCCTCCTCTGATCTTTGTATATGTGTGCATGGGCACATGCACCTCACAAGGGTGCTGGCACACACACACCACACCACCCACATAAAATCAATAAAATAAAGGGCAAGAGCAAAGCATTCCTCTTGAACCTCCTTGCAAGATATTCCCTCTTAACAGAAGGTTGGGTTCTATCTGGCACACATTTTATTACAGAGTATCCTTTTAATGGACTCTTAAATAGGACAGTGCTGTTGGATTACAACTCCTATCCTATTTTTTCTCTTGTAAGAAGAGAACTCTCAATCAGAACAGGATCTATCAGGAGGTGACAGCTGTTTTTTGTTGGATGTAGAATTAGGTAAATAGTTAAGACAGTGAGGCTTTTGCTAAGATGATTTAATAAAGCTCATTAATGTTGTTGATTTACACAGCTGACCCAGATAGAACACAAAATTCAACTCTGCGCCTCAGCAATGTGTCATCCAAGTGGATCCATGTATTAAATGCACTCCATTAAATTTTAATTTTAAATTTAATCAAATACATTAAGACAAAAAACAGAATGTGAAGGAGAGAATACAAGTAAATAACTCTGGTGAGTGTCTTACATTTGTTTCCTTTGTTTTCTAACCCAGGTATTCGGTCTACCTTGTCAAGACAGCAGCAATAGCGTTAATCTTATGTAACGCAGTTATTTCTGAGATTAGAGATCAAAGCTATTAAATCAACTCATACAAAGCAAGTGAGTAGCTAGAGACAGTGTCAGCTCTCAGTAAACATCCCTTTGTCTCTTTCAGTTGTTTCCATAGTTATGATTCAGCAAGAAAGCATCTGACCCAGCAAAATCCAACTTGGGCGGTCCATTTGTTGCTGAGGCTCAGAGTGAGGAAAGAAAGAAATCCAGGTGTTTTCCACCTCCACTCCAGAGCTTTGAATACTCAAGAGTACATTGGGTATCTCCAAATAGGCAATGTTTCCCAAATAATTCAAAACCTCTCTCTTTTTTTTTAAAGAATACCAATAAATTTTTAAACTTTTTTTCTTTTTATCTTTGTTTATTTAATAACAACACGATTAGGAGAAACATTTCATTACAGCTTTAACACACTCAATGACAATTCCAGAGCAAAGATGCATCTCTTTCAAAAGTGCCTGTATGTTTCTAGGTTCACAGTTGAATTAATACAGTTATACAATATTGAACTCAATATAAACCCTGTAAAACATAAAATTGAATGAGTTTTAAACCTTTTAAAAAGATCTCCATTTCATTTTAAAATATACTGTTTCCCACAGGAAGACTCATTTCTAATGCTACTAACACTTAGATGTTTGCACATGCATCTTTAATCTCTATATATTTGATTATTACTAGTCACAGTCAGTTACACTCAGATCCTTGGCACCTGAGTATGGATAGAAAGTCATCAGGTAGATTTCAATGGTAATGTTTATCACCTCTACTAACTAACATGAAGTAAATTTTATGCTTCTTCCTCAAATATAACTCATTTGTCTATTTGTTGATTTACAGTAACAGGGATGGCAGAGTATATGGGCTCCAGTGTGTCGGGGGTGGGGGGCAGGAGCTATGGGAGGGTGCCATTTGGGAAGTGGGTATATAGATGAATAAGATTGTTTGGGATGTTCTGTGTGATACACACACACACACTCACACACACACACACAAATCAACAAAACCTCTTTTTTAAATCTTCCCAGATCATCTTGTAGAATGAGTAATTAGCAGAAAAGAACTATGGTAAGGTCTTGACTTCGGCAGGTACTAATCAATCCATGGAGGACTCAAAGACAGCATATCATTTCTGGGGCTCAGGAAATAAGGTGGCTTCATACCCTATTTATTCATACCGTTGGTTCATTCACACCCTGCTTTGTTTGCAGAGCTAGAACTGGAGCCTTTTGAGAGACCCAGAGCCAGGTCCAGATAGTACAACAGAACTGGGTTGTTCCTCAAACTCTAGAAAGCTAACTCCCGGATTATCTCATGAGCCTCCTGGGATACAGAAACTTGATCCTTAGCCCTTACACTACTAGTTGCAATGTGGAGAAATCTCAGTGGAAGACACATGGGGATTAGGGTATTGAGGAAGCTTTGAGAGAATGAGAAGACTAGAAAAGAATCAGAGGAAAAACCCAATGTATATCCAATACACCAATCCATCCCAACCTTCATGCAAAGTTCTTAACTGGTTAGATATGTGTGGTTGTGCAGGTGATATACTACCCACTCTAAGCCTGCACATAATTGAAGAATGTTAACTAGGGTAGGATGACTATTACCTAAACAAATTGTAAAGATTTAGACAAACAATCTCCATAGTTAGTGAACTTGGATATTCATCTCAGCAATTAAGTGAACCGAATGATTCTTATGAAGCATTTTTGGTTGAGTTCTAGCTGGGTTTCCTACTAAACAAGAATTATTAAACGTATGAACAAAAATTCAAATGGACCACCTAAGCAGCTAAAAAGGCATAAGAAATTATTGAAATTCCCATGAACATATGATTTGGATAAATCAATTGCATTTTAATTAAATCTCTGGATTTCCTTCAGAATATTTTAGGAAGTGCTCTACGTTTTTATGTTCCCAAGACAATATAACCCCTGAAATTCTTCTATGTAAATAAGAAAATCCACCAAAATTTCATTTGCCAACTTCTAGGAAATCCTAGTTAAATTGAATGTGAATCTTTGCTCCACTCAGGTGTTTAGAGCTAGTGAGTATCTGAACACTTGGTTACATTTACAAAGAGTCTGTCCTAGCCTCTACACTTCCCAGAGAGCTAGGATGGTCTTCAATTGGTGGTATCTCTGTTTCTGTACTTGTAAAATAAAGGCAAAGAAAGTGACCTCCCAGATTGAGTAGGAAGCAATAAATTATTGTAAAGTGCTTTTCAAAGGAGTGTGTGATGAATGCTTAATAATCTCTGCAGTACTACAGACATAGAGATAAATTAGCCAGCCCTTTTTGTCCCCTTTGAGTGCAGTGATTGCATCCTTATTGGGGTGTCAATCTAATTAAAGCAATAAGTACTTGGTAGTTGATTCAGTATGAAAAATGTGTATTAATCACCCATTTGGTAAAATTTCACGTTTTCTACAAGTTTAGTAACTATTGATGGCTAGTTTTAATATTAAAAAGCCCTTTGGGGCGGGGGCTGGAGAGATGGCTCAGCAGTTAAGAGCACATGACTGCTCTTACAAGAGGACCCGGGTTTGATTCTCAGCAACAACATGGTGGCTAGCAACCGTCCAACCATCCATAACTCCAGTTCCAGGGAATCCAGTGCCCTACTCTGACCTCTGCAGGCATTGCACAACACGGTACACCTACCTACATGCAAGCAATATATTCATACACATAAAAATAATAATAAATAAAATATTTTTTTAAAGTCCTTTAAGGGCTGGAGAGATGGCTCAGTAGTTAAGAGCACTGGCTGGCCTCGCAGAAGACCCGGATTTGAATCCCAGTACCCACATAGCAGCTAACAACCATCCAAAACTCCACTTCCAGGGGATCTGACACCCTCTTCTGTCTTCCACAGGCTTTGCACGATACGGGTGCACTTGCATGCATATAGGCAATACATGCATACACATAAAAGAAAGATAAAAATAATAAATAAAACATTTTTAAGTCCTTTAAGGGCTAGAAAGATGGCCAAGTAGGTACAGGCGTTTGCCACCAAGCCTGATGATTTGAGTTTAAGTTTGATCCCTGGAAGCCACTTGGTGGAAGGAGAGTACTACCTCACCCAAGTTGTCCTTTGACCTCCACAAGTGTGCTGTAACACACACACACACACACACACACACACACACACACACACACA
>NW_008359681.1:2358433-2367462 GCF_000622305.1 Nannospalax galili | reverse complement strand
TTTTTTAAAAAAAAAAATTTTGTTTTCAACCAAAAAAAAAAAAAAAAAATGTTCTCAATATATTTAAGTGTAAAATCTTGAAGCAAGAGAATTTTTTAAAAATGCGATCCAAAATAATAGTTCAGTGATGTTATGTAACTCAAAAGTGTGTATCGTTAAAGTGAAGTTATAAATGCTTAATTGTGTTAAAAATAACTCTGAAGATTTAAATAGATTAAAAATATCATCTGTGTCTCTTAGTCGGGGATCCAGCAAATTGGAATTTGACAGTTAATGTGTGCTGAACACTTAGGAAGGAAGTCTCTATTTTAGCTTGTGGTTTGGAAAGCCCACTACCTGATTTTTGCCAAAATGCAATCTGTATGAGAATAGTTTTCTGCTCATTGACAGCAAATATTTTCTTATCAATAGAAACAAATGGCTATGGCTAGAAATAAATGCAACCTAAGTGGTTGTACACAAATGAAGGCTTTAACATGTTGTTTTAAATATTTTATTTATTATTTTTATTTTATGTGCACATGAGTGTATTGCCTGCATGTATGTAAGTTCACCTGTGTCACACAATGTCCACTGAGGTTAGAAGAGGGAGTCAGATCCCCTGGAACTGGAGTTACAGACGTTAGCCACCATGGGCTGCAAACCAAACCTGGCTCCGCTGCAAGAGCAGTCAGTGCTCTTAATCACTAAGCCATCCCTCCAGCCCCATGTTCATTGTTTTAAGGACAAAGCCAGTCCTGGAATTTCTAAGTAGAAGAGTCATAGCCCAGGTCCTGGACCACAAAGGATTTCTGACTATTAGCATTCAGTCAGCATTGGGGGTTTTCTTATATGGAGGAGACTGGGGGAGAAGAGGAGGGGGGGCAGGGATTGGGGAGAGTATGATATTTGATGTGTGCTCTTATACACTATGGAGATTCAACACTGAGGTTCTGAGGAACACAAACTTCTGGGGAGTCAAAATTTCTTCTTTCAAAAAAATCCCAAGATTATGTTGCTGTCTGTTCCCTCACCCTCAAAAATGGAGGCTAGAAACTACACGGAGAGGAAGGAAGTTCTTCCAGCCTAGGATAGTGATTGTAGTCTTGATATAGTCATCTCAGGATCAGGCTGCTTTGTTCAATAAAATCATCTCACTGGTAAGTGGCTGGGCTTGTTTCAGTGGCTGGCAACCACCGGAATGACTGGGTACCAGCCCGGGAGCGCCATGGCGCAGGCAAAGCTGGATACGCAGCATAGAAAGTAGGGGAAAAACAATTACTCCTCGCTTTGCTGCAGAGGCGAACCTGCTCACAGAGCTCATCAAGAGAATGACTTGGGAATACTGGAATATGACTATTTCTTCCTCTTTCCTAAAGTCGTTAAGGCAGAGGTCTAGCAAGCTGTGGTTTGAGATCTTAGAGGAAGAACTCGGTGACATGTGACCAAAATGATAGGCGGTAACCACATCCTTGCACATCGGATGCTGTTGCTACGGTGAACCTGTTTTTTCACTCAAATCCAGCTGGAGGCGAAATAATTTCCCCTTCCTGGTAAAGAACATATTCATGACATGATCCCTTTTTGAGTAGGAGATAAAACAAAGCCAGATTCTGTCTGTATGCATAAATTATTTTTTTAAATTGAGATAACTTTTTTATTATAACATAGAACATGTGTCTTGGGGAGAATTGTCAGAAGACTTTATGCCAATTTGAAAATTTATATCTATCAAGAGCATATACCAAGCCAAGCACGGAAGGAGGTGCATGCTTATAATGTCAGAACTTGAGAGGCTGAAGCAGGCAGGAGGATCAAGAGTTCAATGCCAGTCTGGGTTACATAGTGACACGCGGTCTCAAACAAAAAATAAAGAACAAAACCTAGCACATCAAAAAACCAAATATTATAGACACAAATATATATATAATCATATACATATATGTATGTATGCATATACATATATATGTATATACATATATACCAAAGTAGATACAGGATGAGTTGGGGTTTTTTTTTGTTTTTTTTTTAATCAATCCTATAAGAAGATGCTGGTTTTGAATTAGTGAACAGGCTACAGGGAAATGCCTAGAGGGGGGGAAAAAAAGGAAGTTCTACAACTTCATGGTTGTTGACAGAGAAAAGACAGCAAAGAGAGACCTGGATCTGAAGAAAAAGAAGCCCCCACATTAAGGTTCTGCATAAAGAGTTCTTCTATTACAGCAGTGGGAGCCCAAAGCTAGATTAAAAAAAAAAAAGAAAGAAATGGCATTTATTGACAAACTAGAATCCTACACAGTTAAAACAGAGGTCCCTTCCTATTGTAATCTGGATGTGAACTGTCTCTCATAGGTTCCTGTGTTTGAACACTTGGTTTCCAGCTGCTGGTGCTATCTGGAAGGTTGTAGAACAGTTAAAAGATAGAGCCTTGCTGCTCAAAGTGGGTCTCTGGGGGCAGGACTTGAGGTTTTATAGACTGACCCTACTTCTTGTCCATTCTCTTTACTTCCTGACTGAGGATGCAATGTGACTAGCTCAGCCTCCTGCTCCTGCCACCATGATTTCCTAGAGGTGATGGACTGTATCTCCTAGAATTGTAAGACAGAACAAACTCTTCTTTCCTTAAATTGCTTCTTGTCAGGCATTTTGTCACAGCAACAACAAAAGCAATGACTATATTAGAAGTATGAATGTCTCCTAGAATTGTTCCTGAGTTATAGGTGCAAGAATGCCTTGTAGAATTTCTCCTGGGTTGTAGGTTTTAGGTTTAGAGCATGATTCCACAGAGAGCTGCTGACATGATCTTCACCTCCACAGATCTCTGCTTGAACAGTGATGTTATGTTTTGTATGAGAAATATTCCCCTTGGATTTGTGTAAAGACTTGATCTCCATCTGGTGGCATGATTTAGGGAGTTTCTGGTAACTTTGAGAAGTGGGATGTAGTTGGAGGAAGTAAGTCATTGGGGATGGGAGGGGGTTCTTGGAGTAATGTTATCCTTATCTACTTTCAGCCTTGTTTTCTGCTTCTTAGCACATGAAAGAGAACAGCCTCAACCACAAGCTGCCACAGCCACGAACTGAGTTATTCCATGATGGATTGAAAACTTCTGAAACCAAGAGTCAAAATAAACATTCCCTGTGCTTTAACTTGTTTCTGTATTATCATCAAAATGACACAAAAGTAACAGCAACAGGCCCTTCTTTCAGGAGGCATACAATTTACCTGGCATTTCCCTCCCAGTTCCACTTCACATACACAGTCTTGCTTACCATGTCCTACTTCTCTGGTTTGTTTGTTTTTTGTTTTTTTTTTTTTTCTTATCATTGCTTTTTCTGATTTACCATGTAATTTTTTTATTACATTTAGAACTAGCATGAATACTGGTCAAGAATGTGGACTCTAAAGTCTCCTGACTGCAACAAACAGGCTACATGATGCTAGAGGTTCTGTCATTACTCAGGTGTATAAAATAAGGACAGCAACAATGTAATATGTTTCATAGTGCTGTGCCAGACACACAGTAATCAGTATGTAAATGTTTACTGAGTAGCCTGCCTCTCCCTGTCCCATTCTGGAGGAGATCCCCAGAAGAGCTTGCCATGACTAGCATTGAGTGGAGGAAAAAGATGCACAGCCCATTTTCCAGAAGTAGATATTTCCATTGGAATGTTGAGTTTTAGATAAGGTTAAGGTTTGCAAAGACAGCCGTGTACATAGGTTACTATCCGGCCATGAGGGGCCCTCTGCTGGTGGGCAAACCTGGGCAACTAGTCTCCAATTTGTACATGAGGAGGACTGACAAACTGGTGGTAAAGCTCAACTGGACTCACAGGACCTCCAGGTTAATTGTGGTTCCCTGAAATGAAGGCAGCATAGCACTGAGATCTACTATAACCCTTACAAGTTATTGGACACACTGAGGACCAAACAAAAGGCGTTGAGACAAAATAAGTAAACATTTATGGGCAATGTCCATTACAGCAGAAATTTCCTTAAAAATTGATTCAAAAATGTATCCCACATAACATCATAGTAATTTGAGTGTGTTTTGAAGAAGAGTCTGTGCTGAAATAAATTTTCAAGCACAGTGACCTACATGCTCATCCTGAAGATTTACAAAGCTCTTTTCCCAGAATTAAGGCTCTGAGAAGTCCTTCGGTATAAAACAGTTATTTCTAACTTCCTTTTTAATTTGGACATGGATTCTTTTTTCAGAAACATTTTGAGACTTGTGCCCATTGATGATTTCACATTGGGGATCACTGTGTAACACCTGAAGTTCCAGAGGTCAGGTCTGTGTGTCACTTATGTTTGTACCTTCAAGGTTTCGATGGAGTTCATGTGTTGTGAGTAGGCGATGAGAGCAGTGGATGGGGGTGGAATGACCATTCTAGGAGAAACAGAAAGAGATGAAGATCGAAAGACATATATTACGATGTCTTTCAGAAAGGAATATTATATTGCATTAACTCAAAGTCAGCTGTACTTTTAAAAAATACAAGCTGACCATCCATCACAGCTGTAAGGATACATGTGTCACATTATAAGATGACAAGGTCTTCTCCAGTTCACTGTCTCACATGCTTTTGACTGCCGTAGGGGCGGAGCCATAATCTCATCAAGATCTTGCTTTTCAAAGCCACTTAATGCTGAACATTTTCAGGAAGTTATCCCATCACATGGGGCCTGGGCTGCTCATTCAACATCAAGGATACATTAAAAACTGAACTCTGATTTCTTAAAAAATATATATACATATATAATATAAAAAGAGTTTAAATGGAGTAGTCCTATAATAGGAGGACAATGACCCTATCAGACACCACAGACTAGCAAACAAAAAGCCCAGTACCAGGAATGGACTCTCTCTTTTGGAGATGTTGACCGGGGGCACGGAGAATCCCATTGTTGATGGTCATCAAAGAATACTGGCTATTGTCATTGCTATTGGTTATCCTCCAGAACTTGACAGTAAGACCCTATTGATGCAGACAGGACATATGTCAGTTGTAGGAAAAATATGGAGAAATCAAGCTGGTACTGACCTCAAAGCTTCATCTCTACTGGCTACCTTTCATAGTACTGAAAGATGCTATGCATGCTACAGGAAGAGAAAAGTAATCATTAAATATTACCCCAAGAGCTACAATATCAACTGACCTGACAAAATATGCCCACTGATGCAATAGTGGCATGAATGTTAAGGCAGTACCAATTCATTTTCTGCTTGTCTTAAGGCCTGCTTCACAAGATGGAGCCCATACCTGGCATATATTGGGGCCAAGAACCAGTGGCTAGATAGGTCACAGGTCATAGGGGAAATGCACTAATATTATTCTGCTAAATAGTCATAATATTAAACCAACTCCTAATGACTTGTTGTTATACCCATAGATTAGTTCATCTCTCAGCTCTTACCAGAGAAACTTCTTCTTGCAGCAAATGGCAATTAACACAGAGACCCACAACTGGCCAGTGTGCAAAATATGAGATGAAGAGTGCTCAGCCATAAATGGGACACCTATATCACACACTCTCCTCCAAAGGTTCAGGGATCTTTGCAGAAGAGGAAGCAAAAACACAGTAAGAGCCAGAGGTGGTGAATGAATACAAGGAAATTGTGTTTTCCAGACACCACAGGGAATTTGCGAATATGAACCCACAGTGCTTGTGATAGCATGCACAAGACCTTTGTAAGGTCAAGTCAGACAAAAAGCCCAGCATAGAAAGGGGAAGTGGAACAAGCCCCAGCTTAAGCTGAGGAACTACTGGCAATTGATAGATGTTGGGAGAAGTGTCCATTTTTTTAAAGGTTTGATGCTGGATAAGCTGACTAGTCTCCAGGGGATGAACTCACATGCAAGGGCATTTGAAGGACACAAATTAGACTCAATAGACCTTGAAAAAATAATACAGCATATAAAATAAGGGGCGTAGGGAGGTAGGTGGATCTGAGGGGAGATGGGGATGGTACCTCAATATGATCCAAATAAATTGTATAAAATTCTCAAAGAATCAATAAAAATGTTATTTTTAAAAACCAACTCTGCAGTAGCACAGGCATTTGGTGACACCATAGTGCCTCTCTCCATCAGGAGTTTGACTTTTGACTCTTCCCTGGTTTCAAACACTTGATGACTCCTCCTGACCCTGTCCTATAGCCCTTCGGAAGGGTCTGGCTAGTTTTGATCTTTGGCCTTGTGTATCCAACACAATTGCTTATTAGCCCTGCATTATACTTTAGTCTCTCAAATTTTGTTCGCTTATTTAACAAATATTACTGTCCACCCCATGTGTCAGATGCTATGATATAGCAACAGACAACACATCAAGATCCCTGCCTGTGGAGTTCAGACCTTCTCAGGAAGCAGACAGACAATGAGCAATAGAAACCAAATGGATTCTAGATTCTGACCAACGGTGATGAATACCATGGAAGAGCTTGGGAGGTAAAGTGGGGTGAGCACGTCTCGCACCAGGGGAGCATGCTACAGGACTCTTGCTCACCGTGAGCTCTCACAAGATGAGTACAAGATTATGGATAGAGATCTTTCCATTCATCCACCAGGAAGAAAATCATACTGTCCACCTACAGCATTTCAGAATTGGAGGGCTCTTCAGAAACAAGACTGGAATCTATGGGGGAAGAAATTTGGGGGCGGGGGGGGTTCTGACAGCCCTCATCATATATTTTTCAGGACAAGGGTCAAATGTGACTCAACATAGGAGTGAACTATGCCTTGTGTTCCCCAGACAGCCAAAAGATAGTCGTGATCCCACTGCAGGGAATGGACTGTTGCTTCCTCTCTAAGCCTCTCTTCACAACTCACCGTGTTGAAAGGCAAGTGGTTAGTAGCAAGCTTTCCTGGCCATGTGCAGGTGGGACCAGCACAGTCTTCGCCTTATCACATTCTCTTTGTGCTACAAGCACCTGAAATTCTAGAAAACCACAGGCTTCACTCATATCTCAAAAGCTTGTGAGATTTCAAGTTATCTCAGCTTCAGGACTAGACTTGTCCAATAATCTCTAGCTTGACTTTTTCTTTGCCACTTCAAATGCCCTTGGGCCATGGGGAATGAGGCATGATGCAACTACTCGTCTAAAAATAAGCAGTGGGATGATTGACATTGGCCAATTTGTTGGCACTCTTGCTTTACTGCCATGTTTCCCAAATTGTGATATTGGGTACCCTGGAAACTCATAGGGATTCTGTGAAACATTTTCAAAGGAAACAAGATAACACTTAACGTCTCCTGGGCACTCCAAACTGCTAGATCAAGGTGATCTGCAATTTCTGTGTTAGAATCACACTGCTGCCTTTTGATGATACTTTATGTCTTTGCAAAGCCAGCCTTTTTAGGAGTTGCTTAGATGAAAAGCAAGTACCATAGTTCCATCCCCTCCCTAACACACACAAGTCAGCGTGGAGCAAGAAATGAGAGTTCTAGTTCGAAATGGACGTCAAGCTTTGAGCACTGTATGCAATGCCCAATAGGCAGGCACAATCCATTAATAACTATTGGGGTGAAGAATGAAATAAAAATGTTGCTTCCCTAAAATATTTTGCATTAACCCTCCAGCTACTGAGTTAAAACATAAACACCAAAGTGCTTGAATAACCATTTAGTAAATGTAATGATTAATTGTTTCTCTTGGCTTAGGAGCATAGCGAAAAAATTACTGACACCAAAGACTCCGTGAACTAAGAAAATGAGGAAAGCTTTACCTTCATTCATCATCAATATTTTTTAGCATATAGTATTCCCTTCTCAGTAGAATATCAGGATAATAATTTAGTAGCATCCAAGGATAATGGTGATGCTGGTGCTGATGGCAGGTGTAACAGTGGGCAGAGCCAAAGTACCCTGAGCACCAGGGGGTGCTGTGTTCTATGCTGGGGGTTCCTTAGCATCGCTTCATTTACACATTCTATGGAATTTACTTAATTCTGTTTTCCTGGACTCAGAAAAAAAAAATGTTATTTCTAAATTTCCCCCAGAGTCCTCTGCCCCTAATCTATTGGAGAACCTTTAGAAATCAGTTAACGTTTCTTATGATAAATTTGATACACTTTTCTGACAATTATAAAACCAATTTTCTATTCCCTGTTGTACTTTCAACAATCAACACAGTGAAAAAATGATGTCTTCTACAGCATGTAAGTTTTCTTCAAAATTTTGAATAGAAATCAATCAAGCAAAATTAATTCAGCAATTTGTCCCTACTAGGTATTGTAAAGGATACAAGATTTTTTAAAAATAATTCTTAACCATTTATTTTTATTTTATGTGTATGAGTGTATCACCTGCATGTGTGTAAGTGTACCCATGTCATGCAATACCTGTCAAGGTCATAAGAGGGCATTGGATCCCCTGGAACTGGAATTACAGATGGTTGTCAGCCACTATGTGGGTGCTGGGAATTGAACCTGGGTCCTCTGCAAGAGCAGTCAGTGTTCTTAACGGCTGAGCCATCTCTCCAACCCTGAGGATACAAAGTTTTAATGGAACTTCTCTTCCCTCGAGGGGATTACACCCTGGTTTATACACCTAGAGGAAAATAAAAGTAGTGCATGCTAAAGGACTAAGTGGGGAAGTATAAGCTAGAAACGTCATAGGGAAGAGGAATAGTCCCTAAAGTTGAATCACCACAGACCAGGCCCACTCGCAATGGGTCTTGCTGTCTCTCTTACCCCTTGCTGTAAACGACCTTTTCTTCCTCCCTAACTCCTCTTCTGGTAAGTCGAATACTTCCATCTGTTCTGTGATACCTGCCACTTTCCACTCACAGGAAAGTGTTATTTCTCTGGAATTTACCTTCATTTTAAACATCATCAAAAATTAATTTTCTCCTTGCCTGAAAACTTGCTTTCTTAAGGCCACCAAAGGAGTTTCCCTTATGCAGTGTGCTCTTAGCTTTGACATTAACTCTATGATTCTGTTTTCCTTCCTCCAGCCAAGCTTTTGAACATATAACACTCTCAATGGATCTATCTATCTATCTATCTATCTATCTATCTATCTATCTATCATCTATCTATCATCTA
>NW_008359681.1:2319197-2358320 GCF_000622305.1 Nannospalax galili | reverse complement strand
TATATATTATATATTACTTATTAGATCCATCCCCACTATGACATTCCTACCAATACTTTGTATTCTCACTAGTGCCATTTATCATTCTACTACTTAGTGCCTATTGTTATATAACTGCATGTTCTCAGTATGAGGGATAAACCAGTGACAAGTAAAACGTGGTCACTTCTCTCACAGAGAGTAGAGAAGTGCATAATACAAATGTACTCAATAGAAGGAGAACGGATTCAGCAAAAAATTACGAAAATAATTGTAGCTAGAGATAAGGTGAAAACAAAATATCTCTGGTATAGTCAAGCGAGGAATGGAGTTTAGGGGTCAAGCGATCACAAGCAGGTACCACTCTGTCCAGCAATCATCTTGACCTCCATCCTACGCATGCTTTCTCAACCACTCTCCCTCTTACTCGACATGGATATACTGATCTAGAATTAATCACCATGGACAGCTTCTATTGGACACATCAAGTGTCTTTTAGTTCTTTTGGCCCCTCCTTATTTTGGACACAATTGATAATCTTTTTTTCTCTCCAGTGCTGGGAATGGAACTTTATGTGTGTTAGGTAAGTACTCTACTACCAAGCTACATTCTCAGGCTTTTTCTTTTACATAAACTCTTGCTATATAGCCCAGGATGGCCTTGAGCTCTCCATGTAGCCCAAGGTGGGCTTGAACTCATAATTTCCTACGTCTGTCTTCAGTGTACTGAGATTACAGGCATGTGCACTGATGCTCTGAAATTATTTTGATGTTTTAGGTTTGGTTTCCTAACCACTCTCATTTTGACTTAACATTATAATATCATTAAAGATTAAGTTTTTTCCGCATCAGTTCAGTTTCTTTATATACTTTCAAGAAATTTATGTTGACTCACATAAAAGAGGGAAGAAGGAAAGTGGCAGAAAGGGAGAAAAGGAAAAGAAGGAAAACCCAACTTGGCTTTGTAACGCATTGCATGAGTCAGTTTTTCTCTTCAACATACATTGTGTTCAATCGTCTCCTCCCATGTGCCAAGCACACAAAGATTAGATGCATAAGAGGACTTGGTGACTTCTAATTCTAACAAGCTGACAGGGAAGACAGGCCTGAAGTAAATAATTAACCAAATTAATGTGTAACCATACTCTGTAGTAAGAGCGACACAGTGAGCAGCATATGTAAAATCTTGCTGTTTGAAGAGTCATCTGTGGACAGGCAGCATCGGTCTCACCTGGGAGCTTGTTAGAAAAGCAGAATCTCAGTATCCACCCAGGAACTCCTGAGATTGGATCTGCATTTTAACAAGATCCCTCGGGGATTTGCATGCACAGTAGAATTTGAAAGGCACTGCTCTGGAGTTCTCAGGGCTATGAGAGAAAACAAGTGAGCCTAAATTCATCCTGGGGGTCATGGAAGGGTTCCCAGCAAAGATGGCCTCTGACTAGGCTGGGGAGGCATGCAGAAGCCCCATGGCAACCTTGAAGGCTGGTAAGGAACTTTCATCTTTTTTCTAACAGCAACTCAAAGATTTATATATAGTTTTATTTTTGTGTGTGTGTGTGCATGTATGATATGTGTGTGTGTATGCGTGTGTGTGTGTGTACAGGCATGTACAGGCTCTAGCATACATGTGGAGGTCTGGGGACAACTTATCTGAGACGGGGTCTGTTGCTGTTTGCTGCTGTGTACACCAGGTGTACTGGCCAGCTGGCTCACCAGCTTCCAGGAATTCTGTCTTCTCCATCTTGCTCTGGGATTGCAGATGCACGCTACACAATTTGCTTTATTTGGGTTCTTGGGATCTGAAATCAGGTTCTCACGTTTTCATGGCAAGTACATTACCTACTGAGCCTTTCCCCTGACTCCCGAATTCAAAGATAATTAAGCACGTATCGTCTGCTTGGGCTACCATAACAAAATCCCATAGACTATACAATAGGAGTCTATTTTCTTACAGTTCTGAAGGTGGAGATCTGAACGGGGGTCCAGTACAGTCTGCATCTGGTGAGGATGCTCTCCCTGACTTGCAGAGAACAATCTTCTCACTGTGCTCTCCCAAGATGGAAAGACACCTTTCTCTGGTGTCTCTTCTTACAAGAACAGGAACCCCATTATGGAGGTCCCACCTCTATCACCTCACCTAAGCTTAGTTACCTCCAAGGGCCCTTCTCCAAATCTCATCACCTTGGGGTTAGGACTTCAGCACCTGAATTTGTGGGGAGGTATGCACAATTTAGTACCTAGTAAAAGTTTTAAGCAAGAAGTATAAACAGTTTGCTGGGTTGAGGGGGCCTCAGTTGGGGAATTGCCTCCATAGGACTGGCCTGTGGTCATGTCTGTGGGGCATTTTCTTGATTGTTGAGTGATGTGGGAGGGCCCAGCCCACTGTCAGTGGTACCCCCCCACCCCCACCCCACCCCCTGGGCAGGTGGGCCAGTGTTGCATAAGAAAGCAGGCTGAGCAAGGGCCAGGGAGCAAGCCAGTAAGCAGTGTTCCTGCATGGCCTGTGCTCCAGCTCCTGCCTCCAGGTTCCTGCCCTGAGTTCCTACCTTGGGCTCATTGATGAACTGTGACCCAGGAGATGTAAGACAAAATAAACCCTTTCCTCCACAAATTGGTACTGGTCAGTGTTTTGTCATACCAACGAAGAAACAAACTAGAACAAATAGTAAGATTTCTTTAAAAACAAAAACAAAAACCTTATTCTAGGGGCTGGAGGGATAGCTCAGCAGTTGAGAGCACTGGCTGCTCTTATAGATCACCTGGGTTCAGTTCCCAGTACCCACATAGTAGCTAACAACCATCCATAACTCCAGTTTCAGGGGAGCCACACCTTCTAACCTCTGTCTGCACTGCATGCACATAGTATGCTTACATACATTCAGGCAAAAAGATTTAAAGGGGGTCAAGAATATATTCATAACCAGGGCTAGTGGCACAGGCCTGTAACTACAGCTACTTTGAGGCTGAGAGTAGAAGACCACAAATTCAAGGCCTAGGCCTACAGAGTGAGTTCAAGACCACGGTGGGCAACTCAGTGGAACCCTTTCTCAAAAAAAAAAGTTAAAAAAGAATAAAAGGACTGATTACATGCTCAGTGATAGTGTTTTCCTAATATATACAAGGCCCTATTTGTGTAGAAGACCCTAGGTTCAGCCCTCCAGTATGACAAAGTGGGGGTAGAGGGGAGGAGAAGAGAGGAGAGAGAGGAGGAAGGACAAGATGGGACACTCAGGAGATAAGCTAAGACACTGTTATTTCAATAAAGTAAAAGGCATTGATTACCAGGACAAAGGTCTACTGGCAGATAAAAAGTAAAGTGAAAAGTTCTAAATATTCAGGTGTTAGACTTGACAGACTTTGATAATGGCTTTCAAATGATGATTGGGGAGTCAGAAAATATTGCCAGATTTTTGACTTGTACAAATGAATCGGTACAATATCATTTCTTATGATAAAAATCATGAAATCAGGAAGTTTGTGCACAGTCTCTTGTGAAATGCAATGAACAACGCAGAAATAACTGTGGGGACAGCTATCATTTAGTGCGCCTTTATCACACCAGCCTCTGTATAGATGTTTTGTGCACATTATCTTAATTAATGTAGGACACAAACCTTGCCTTCTTAAAATGGCAAGATCGACTCAGGCAAGCTGGCTCCACAAGGCTACATTGTTAAGGGCTTAAAATAGTCTGCTACGATGAACAGTTCAGACGCCCTTTTGAACATCAGAGGATGGCATGGCAGAAGAAAGGACATTTGAACAGGGGTCTATAGGCTGGGTAAGAAAGGCGTGAGCATTCAGGTAGAGAGAAAGGAAGTTCATTTAGGAAAACAATGGAGGAAAAGTTGACTACAAAGACAGAGGCCACATTTTGCAGGATCTACAAAGTCTGTAATTTGGATTTTATAGAGGGAAGGATTTGGGTATTAAAGTAACATGTCTTTACATGACTTAGGAAAAACCTGTCTGGCAACAGGGAAGACCAGAGTTGAGGAGGCTTGAGTCCCTGAAGCCATCATTAGCTTTTCTATCATGCAGGGAACAGGTCAGAGTTCTGGCCTAGCTTGGAGGAAAAATCTACAAGACTTCATTTCTTTGTGTGAGAATAGGGGTCAGAGGTGGCTAAAATTCCAGGAATCAGATTAGGAGAATAAAGCTTTCAATGTCAGAGAGAGATGGGGAAGAGAATTCTAATACTGGGATTACCCAGGTATATATAGTATAAATATATTGATATTGCCAAAGAACTTTCCACCTGTTTGACCAGAGCTAATTTGTTTCCAGAAAACAAAGTATACTGGATCAAAGCTTACAGATGATGATGTTGGGTGGACATGAAAATAACTATTAAATATTAAAATCACGGGAATAAAGCATGATAGTGTATTGATGAAATCCACAAATCTCATGAAATGCTGGGTTTTTCAGATGCATTCGACAAAATATTAAAAAAAAAAGCCATTGCGTTTCACCCTGCTGCTTCATTTTGGATACTTTAAGCAGTTGCTTATATAAAAAAAATATAGTTGGGTTCAATCATTTACATGAAGGCTTTTACAATCTTTTACATACAGGCTTTGTTCCTGCCTGGAGCTAGTCACAGAACCATCATACTTAATTTTTAAAATTCAAAATGTTGTGTTTAGTGGAAGGAAAATGTGGTGTGCTTATTGTGTTTTCTAAATGCCATATGTTTTTGTTTTCAAAGCACGAAGAAATGCTGTTGACTGGGGGGGGGGGGGGGGGGGATATAACCCTTCCAGTTCTCTTTCCCTGCTTTATCTTTGGGGAACTCCAAGCGCCTCCTGGATCATCTTTTGTAGAGTGGGATCTAAGGGTGCCCCTTGGATCACAGGCCAGGTGTATTCAGCAATAAACACCTTCCGGTAATCACTGCTGCATTAATGAGAACGTGGGCCAATGCATGAACATTTATCAAATGGCATCTAAGGCACACGTAAGCCTCCCGTCGGTGCCAACCAGAGTATGAAAGCTCAAAGTATAGATACTAATTTTGTTGTTCATCATTCCTTAATGGAAGTCCCCAGTGCTCTGAAAACTTAGATGAAAGATGTATGGACGCCAATTAATCACTGCAAGAGCAGACGCTCTACAGCAAAGCTGTGTGTGCATGCCAGCAAGCATGTTTTGATTCTGAGTAAGCACTTGCACTTAGTACATTTTCCCTCAGTCATGGAAATTGTATGTAAATGTTTTGTAAGATATTATTTTCCATGTCAAGCACTGAACTGCCATATATATGTGCTTTGACAAATGATCTAAGGACTTCAGTTTCGGGTACAGACTGGATTTCTTGGACATCTTAGGAGTTTCGTGATTTCCCAAGTGAAAGTCCGAGCTCTGGACTGGCTGTCTTGAAGCATGTTTTCCTGAACTACCCCTCTCTGTGCTCTGCCAATTATGAGCCACTTCGTCTTGGTGCTCTGACTGCTTTCTTCGGAGAGGGAAATTCCTCTTTCATCAGTATGGACGCACTGTTTTCAGACCCTGCCAGCACTGTGTTGCTGTGTCAGTCATCCTATGAGGGCTAGTTTCTGACGAGGAGGGCTGACGAGCTGGCCCGGGATTGGCTGGCCGCTGCTGGGCGGGGCTTGTGGGAAGGAAGGGCTGCAGCTCACAGCAACAGAGTTTAGACTGTCTTTGCTTCATCATCTGAAGGTAAAATTTTCCAGCTACGGCAGGCGGCTCTCAGAGTACAATAAATAGGGAAGGAGAACTATTTGCATGGAACCCTCTTCCTCATGATGCGGTGGAGAAGCCGCGGCCACTCGGTCCTTCCAGATGTTCTTGGGGTTACTGTACAAGAGAAGGACCAGCAGAGCTAAACAAGGTAGGAGACACCCCCCTCCTTTTTTTTTGAATGTTTAAAGAGTTTGCTGCAGTATGCTGCATTCCGTGTGTGTGCCCAGAGAAGCCAGGGAGACCGGATTCCACACTTTCGAATGGAATACTTACAGGAAACCCTGGAGTTTTACGTAACATTTTGATTTGAGAAAAAGAAATGGCAAAGCTGGAATCTACGCCGCCCGTTTGGGGTGAGGCATAAAGCCGATGGCTTTTTTTTTTTTTTTTTTTTTTTAATTTAAAGAATGGATCCATTTATTATCATTTTTTTAAGCGTTTGAAAGATCTTGACTCTTGTTTTCTTGTAATAGACAAGGTTCTTACTGCTGTGGTGAGCCTCGGAATAAAGTTTACATGGATCCTTTTCTTTGAAAAACACACTTGCAATTAAGGATTTAAAAAAAAAAAATCCATGGTAAATAATCATAGGTTGAAGGTTTGGGACCAAAATTATGTCTATTTATTGGAAACTAGAGACCACCCTGTGTTCCAATGCTACAGCTTTTATTGGATTTCAAAAGCACATTTTTAACCACCAAGGCAGAGGGTAGCTTTCTGGCAAGTTTTAGATACTGTAGTTGAATGTTTACATTTCTTTTCCTGGCATGTCTGTGTCTTTGTTTCCAGCTTAAAAGTGGAGCCATTATATTCAAAAGTAAAGCTGGGTTAATAATGCTTACTGCAATTATCTGATCTGTATGCATTTTTAATGAGAACACACAGCCAGCAGAATAATTTAATGAGAGCAGGCTAGCTTTTAAAGCAGTGCTCTCTCTCTCTGCCCAGCCAGATAACTTTCTAGCCGAGAAAGAGCGGTGAGAAAGGATGGAGATTTATTTTTAACGCACTTGGCCCAGGAGAAGGAAGGGATCTATGTGTTTTTCTGCCCTTTTCCGTTTTAAATTTCTGCCAGGCATGAGGAAACTGTGCTTTTTTTGTTAGGCCTCAGAAGCATGTGTTTACAATAAATGTGTAACATTTTTAGAATAGTTAGCAAGCACTGAAGCGAAGGGGGAAAGAAAAAAAACTTGCCTAACCACCACCCCCATGAATGTTTTTCCAAAAAGCATCACTGCCCCTTTAAAAGACAAAGATTAAGTGGGAAAATATTAATTAGGGGATATGTGTATTTGAGTGACAACAGGCAAAAGAATTAAGTCAGAGGACCTCTTTACAATCTACCTAAGTGGAAGTTTCTTCCTCTTTCTTGCTGGGTTTGGAGGGATAGCAGTATTCATTAAAATAAGGGCAATGCCACGTAGATTCTTCTAGACCCACTGTTTTTACTTTCAAGGAGAAGTGCAGGACACTAGCCCAGAACTTCTGACGTCATCCTCCAACTATTTCTGCTGTGTGTTCTTTTATTCAGCTTGTGGAGAGGAATATTTCTCTATGTCCAGGCCAGGAACATTGGAGCTCCCAGTTGGCAGGACTTGAGTTATGTCTTCACATTTAAACCTACAGCCTATCCCCCCTTTATAAATAGGGCATCTTCTCCCACCCGCAGATCCACACAGGTTTTCTGTCGAGTTCTGGCTCGAGTTCTGGCTCGGCTGGTGAAAAGCGGTGGGGAACCCTGGGGGGAGCCCAATTCCTTCAGCTTTTCTGCTTTCTTTCTGGCCTACCTTCTCAAAGGTGCAGATCAGTAAGACCACCTGTGTGGACCATCCCAGGGGCTGCATTCCTAGCTCCCCTGAAGCCATTATCTAGGGTCCAGGTTATGCCACCAAGTTCAAGGTTGCTATGATGGGCACAGCTGCTTTTATAGATAAAGCACAGTGTTCTAGGGCAGATGGTTCAAAGGAAGTAAAATACAATAGTGCCTGCTGTTCATCCGTGTCACAGGTGGCACTTTTGTGACACCCTTGATTGTATGGAACATTGGAAAGGTTGGTATTTACTGAGGCGCTTTTAAGAAAGAATTTGAGACTAGAACACATTGGAGTTCACAGGAGTTCCCACTGCCAGTTGGTTCCCCTTTCCCACAATTTAAGTAGCCTTGAACAAGTACCTACCTCAATTTCTCTCTCTTAATAGAACTTGTTATACTTTCTCTTATTCTCCTATTATTAATGAATTTTAGGAGTGCTTGACCTTGTACAAATAAAGTTCCAGGTCTCTTGGCACAACATGAGGTACAAAGAGGGAAACCTCAGTACTGAGAAATTGTTGGCAATGTCTTAGGGTGTTAAGATATATAATCCCAAGTATAAAGCTCCGTCTGTAAATTTCATGTGCATTTTATGAGGATATGTATCCTTAGGAAATCCCAGGAAATCAGAGCCTGCCTTTAGCTTGCATTTTCTCCATCGATCTGGTCTGATATTCTGGACTCTGTGCAAGCCAGCCTGCTTTAGAGGTAGGCCTTGTAGCGCTGTAGTGTGCTCAAAGCGTTCAGTGCTATTTTTACTTTGACTTCTGTATGAAATTCATGAAAGTCGAGTGACTACCAGAGAAAACCAGAGGAAAGGAGAAAAATATGCTCGTGAAATATACTGGTCATGTCGCTTTACTGCTTAACAGCCTGCCTTCACCCTGCTGGTTGTTTTAATTTGCTGTTGCTATGGTGAAAACAAATCAATATCACATGGCTCCTAGCCAGTCCTGCGCTTGGGGAGTGCCATAGAAATCCAGGAGTAGGTGCTACAGGTTCCAAGCCAGAATTGGGAGATGAGGATTTGGATACTGAGAATTCCTTCTAGTAGAAAGAGTAGGGTCAGTCTTGGATGCATTTTCTCTTCTCTTCTTCCTACATTTTCTTACCAATAAGTAAATGTAGGAAGAAAGGCAGATTGATTTGTTTACATTTTCCAAAATAACAAAACAGTAGTAGTGCAGAAGTAGGTTGGGGGATATTGCAAGCTGGGAAGGATTCTGGTTTAGGAAGAGAGGGTGTGAGGACAAGTCATGGTGGTTGTTGAAAACATAGTTTGGGGGCCTTTAGCACCTCCATGGAGAGCTATCCCTCAGAGCTGATTGGGTTATTAACAGCTATTGCTGGTACACCAGGTGAGAGACTTGGCCAGGCAAAAGCAAATACACTGTGGAGGTGAGGGCTGTTATAGAAAGGGAAGGGGCAGGAGCCTCCAAGTCATGAGGAAGCTGCAGGACAAAGTCAATCCAGGTGAGCAAGAAGAGAACAATTCTCCCTTTTCACAAAAGCTGCAGAGGCCCAGCTAGGGAAGAGGAGAAGAGACTTAAAAAAAAAAAAAAAGAAAAAAAAAAGAAGTAAAAGGTCATGAGCCCAAGCGTCCTTTCTGGAAAGGTCCACTGACGTGAATGGACACAGGTACCTACTGCCTTGGGGAGCAAGGAACTTGGTGTTCCATGCTTTGAAACAATGAAGCAGGCAGCTTTAGCTGGGCTTTGTAAATCAGTTAAAGTACTTTTTTGTTTTCCTCCAGTTTTTCTACTCAACTCAATCTTTGTTTTTCTTCTTGAAAATGTGCACAACGTGTTCCTTGCCTCAAGGGCAGTAGTCTTAGTGAGGAGTCAGGAGTCAAAGGTGATAACTAGCTGTGTTTGCAGCAGGCCTCAGCCTCTAACTGCTGGGCTTTGTTTGTGAATACTAGGCTCCACCCAGCTATTGAGAGTGAAAACAGGTGTGAAAGGTAAGGCCCTAACCCCCCCCCCCCCCAGCCTGAGCTCTAGGCTGGTGAACAGTTTTCAGCCATTTCAATATGACAAAGTGTCTTGGTAATAAAAGTGGACCTGACAATGTACCTTAGTGTTTTAACAAAGAATGCATTGTCTAAGGTCTTTTCCTTCAGCTAGTCCATCAATTAGTCAGCAAATGTTTGTTAAACACCCTTTGGGCAGACTCTTACCATTTGGTTAGAACACCAAGTTACTTTACCTGCTTTTGTGTGTGCGTGCAGACCCATAAGGCATAAAATCCTAAATTTCAAAGAGTTTAGAACATCATTATTGACTAATATTAATTTAACATCATTAATCCCTGGGTATTGATTTTAGGCCAGAGATGGTTCTGGTGTTTAGGGGCAGAATAAAAGGAGAGATGTTTAAGTTTTAGATATCTGTATCATGTACTTTCTTCACCTCTATTTTATTTCTTAGCAGAAGTGTTAACTAATATACGGAGATTTGGGATGAGAAATAGGTTATATGAGAATGCTTGGAATATTCAAAATAAATGACTAGAGAAAACAGCCAGTCTCAACAGCTAGAGCTTCAGCCCTGAAGTGGCAAGGGACCTCATGGCATGTCATTTATAAAACTTTAAATGCCAGCCAGTGAACAAAAGGAAATCTTAGACCCTCTCCCACTTCTGAGCTGCTGCTCGCCCCCAACAGCCCATGATGTAATTATGAGGAAACCTGATGCCTGCCTCTGGAGGATTAGACTTCCCCACATAATTTTGTAAGAGTACAGTTTTTTTGTTTGCTTTGTTTTAGTTGATTTTCCCCTTTAAAAGCTAAGTTGGGTTTTGGTGGTGGTTTTAGGGACTCCTCCTACCCCCAGCATCCATTATCTGGACACAGACAAGCTGTGGGGCTACAGGACTCAGGGGCAGAGCTGACAGGACAGAACTGAAGATATAGCCACACATTTTAAAGTATTATCTTCAGCCCTGGCTCTCAGTTGACAGAGGAGCAGGGCCAAGGTTATGAAGCAGCTGCAGCAAGCTGGTCGTTGAAGAGCTGTGGAGTGTGTATCACCTATGAGGAGAGAAAAGAGGAGAGAGCGCAGGATCCAGGAAGTGCTGCAGGTCTCTGTCCTGTGCAGCCTGCCAAGCACAAGCGCCTGGAAAGCAGATCTTTACAAACAAGATAAGAAAACTGAAGCAGAACTTGTCTTTAGAAAGATAATTAGCAGATGTGGGGCTCTTTCCACTTAACGGGGGCTTTCAGGGGCATTATCTCCATTAACAGCGCTAACAGGGAGTTTCAAAGTGGGAGCCTAGAATTAAGGCACTGGGGCTAAAACGCCAGGAGATGAGTTATAACTGAATTTAAAAACTTTTAGTCATTGAAAGGCTGGGGATGTAGCTCAGTTGGTAGACTGCTTTCCTAACGCGCTTAAAGCTCTGGATCAACTCCTCGCACCACATAGAACCAGGCTGGTGGTACAGGTTGTACAGGCCTGTTGCCCTAGCACTCAAGAGCTGCAGGCAGGAGGATCAGAAGTTCAAGGTCATGCATAATGAGTTCTAGGCTAGTCTGGGCTACATGAAAGCTTAACTTATATATAGTTGTTGATTTTTTTTATTGTTTTTTTTTTTTTTTTTTTTTTTTTTTTTTTTGTGGTTGGCTAACTTGAATTTTGAAAGCACAGGAAAAATCTTATAAATGTTTCAGGTATGTGATATTGTCACCATAAGTGTTTTCTTAGCATGTCATTTAGACTTTGGGACTCAAGGTAGCATAAAACCAAATGTAAAGTCCTTAAAAGAGGTCAGTTTCTCAGCTCAAATTGCTTGGGAGGGCTTGCTGGCAAAGCCAGTGCTGGCCCTATACCTCAACATGGACACATAGTAGTGAGGTGTTTCTAGAATATACAATTTATTAATGGTTGTAAATGGCCAAAGTCAACAAAGACACCAACATTCACAGCCTTCCTTCCATTTCCCTCAAGAGCATCTTGCTGAGTCTTTTAAGCCTGTAACAAGATGGGGGAAAATGACTATTTTAGGAGTATGATAGGCAAAGTGCTTTGTAAAACACATGTCTTGTGTAACTTGAACTTTGGGAGATCATGAAAGCTCCACAAGATCCACATGTTGTTAAAAGAAGAAAAACTCCAAAAGCCCCAGTAATGTACTATGTATGATCGCACTGCTAAAACTTGACCTAACCACCATGTAAACTCGAGCCTCAAAGATTCGTAAGTCCTATAGGTAGCCAGTATTAGAGTTCTTCAGCTGAACAAATGAAATAGGAGAGAGAAAAATAAATTGCTTGTAGAAAGAACTAAAAGCTCAAGGTTGAACTGAGAGATTATTTTAGAACTTTCAGGTGTACTTTAAATAGTTCTATTAAATACTGAGCGTAATAGTTATGATAATATATTACATGTATATTTTATGCTTATTATCTCCTCTAATGATCAGAACCCCCACTCCCTGTTTAACAAATTAACTGGATTTCAGTGAGGTCAAGCAATGTGCTAAAAGTCTTAGTAGTCCCAAAGTAGAAAAGATAGTCCTCAAACATGTGGGAATTTATTCATATAATATTTAATGAGATAAATGATTACATTGTGGTGTAATTTGAAGTTTTTCTTGTAATGCATGTTGCAGAGTTGAGCAGAGCCCAACCCTAGCAATTTGGAGAAGACAGTGATGTTTTTAATTAATGGATTGAATTATCTTAAAGAAAATCTATAAATTCCTGCCATCCTAAATGTAAGCTTCAATTAATCAAGCTAAAAGTATTAGTGAAGCATATATTATGTAAATGATATAGTGCCTATAGCTTTAATGTTTTGAGAATTCAGGAGAGGAGAGCACTGTTGGGCTGGAGTCATGGAGAGGACTTCATGGAGGAAGGGCTGCCTCCTTTGGCACCATATGGATATATTTTGTCTACATCAGCATTTCTAATATGAGGAATTCTATACCCCAGGGCAAGGGTAAGATTATTTACTAGGTAAGGAAAGACTTGAAATTACATCTTTGGTTTATTTGGCTTATCCTTTTAAAATGTCAATTTTTACATATGTTCAAGAATGTGTAAGACATATTAGTATTTTTATACAAGAATATCATTTGTAAAAAGATAACTATTCTTACTGTGTTTGTTTCTGCTAGAAGTATTTCTGTGATAAGAATCTATGACTGAAAATGTGGACAGAGCTGAGACATGACTCAGCAGTTAAGAGCACTTCCTGCTCTTGCTGAGGACCCAGGTTTGGGTCCTAGCACTCAAATGACAGCTCACAAGTGTTTGTAACTCCAGTTCCAGGGGATCTCATGCCCTTTTCTGGCCTCTGTGGACAATGTACACATGTGGTACACTTACCTACATGCGGGCAAATACACATACACAAAATAAAAATTAATAAAAGTTTTATAAAAAATATGTACAACTCAAGGCTCAACATCTCAGAAAAGAGCAACAGTGATATTTGTTAAGGGCCTGTGAAGAAACTTGACTTTAGACAACAAGGGGTCAGTGTTGGGAAGCAATGAGGAAATAAGGCTGTGTGTAGAGCTGAAGAGCGACGCAGCAGTTTAATTTCATTATTTGTAATACATATCTAATGATTCCTAAGGATTCAGTTGGGACTTGCCAGATAGGGTTAGAGGTTAGACTCTTTGTAATGAGTGATGCCACTGGCTAGAAGACTTTTGCAACATTCTAGACCTCTAATAGGAAAGAGATAGAGAATGGAGGAGAAAGGGCAGATCCAAAAGGCATCAGGAAGAAAAAAAGAACAGAAGTTGGCAAGAACATAGAAAAGCCAAACTTGGATTGCAGTTTCTATCAGAAGAGATACTGATGGCACCATGACTGAAAGGCAGGAAGAGAGAAACCAAGGGACCAGCCAATGGGAATATGATAGGAGGGGGAAGGGAGATGAGAGTTGTGAGTTTGGGATATGGTACGTTTAGCCAATGATGGGATATCTAAATGGAGCTATCTCAGAGATATTTGCCCAAGCCGAGATGGAGAACAGTCTAGACCCCAGACTGGCAGTCTAAGCCTGAGACACAGCTGTTATGAAGCCATAGTTGATGTCATGAATGCTCACTAACACACGGAAGGAAGGAACACAAAGGGAGACAGGCAGATGACCAAGGGTGAGCCTTGGGAAAGGCAGTCAATATCCTAGAAAAGCTGTGAGCTAGGAACAAATAAGGAAACTAACAATGCACCAGGGAGGAAAAACAGGTTTTTGCGTACATAAATAAAACTACTGAGGACTGCAGCCCAGTCGCCATGATTCCACAGGCATCCTTACTTACTTTTCGTGTTGCTGGGACAAAATACGCAACAAAAGCAGCTTAAGGGTTTATGTTGGCTCACAGTTCAGGGGTGCAATCCATCATAGCAGGGAAGTCATGGTAGCAGAAACTTGAGGCAGTTGGTGGCATTACATCCACAGTGAAGAAGCAAAGAGCTGACTTTTAAGCTCCTCTTTTTCCTTTTTATTCACTCAGACCTCAGTTCATGGAATAGCAACGTCTACATTTAGGGTGAGTCTTCTTATCTGAATTAACCCAATCTAGAAACCTCCTCACAGACTTGCCCAAAGGTTTGTTTCCATGGTAATTCTAAATCCCATCCAGTTGACAATCAAAATTAATGATCACAGCCTCCTACACATATTGTATCCTCTCTAGCATGAGTCTCTGCCAGTGGTCCCCTTGGAGGCAAACACTGGCTCATAGTCATGTTTAGAACTGCAGAATAGTGGGTGTATAAGGGAACATTCATAGCTGTATCTTTCATATATATAGGTGAATTTAAAAAATAGATTTTCAGAATAGAACATTTAAAAACAAAAATTATCAAGACTTCTACATCTGCCTTTGAGATATGTATTTTGGGGATGTCATTTGTTAGGATATTAATTCCAGAGAGATTGGAAGTGTTGCCAGATCCTGGTCATCTTCTTCTCCAAGGCCCTGGTTTCATTTTTCTGGATCAATCAGATCTCTCTTGAACCAAGCCATAAGGACTAAAAGGTACCTGGTGGTTGGTAAATGGTTGTGTCCCTCCTGCCAGATACCCCCAAAGACTAAACCAGAGCAGCACTGCTCCAATTTCTATGTACCTGCAAGTCACCTGAGGATCTTATTAAGAATGTAGATTCCCATTCAGTAGGTTTGGGGTAGGGATGAAGATGAAGATACAGGTACTCATCTGGGAGACTCTGAAACACCAAGGTAGCTTTGCAGAAGCATAAGGAACACCACCAGATAGGTGTGAGATGACTCCTCTGAGCCAGTGTCGGCATAGAGGCCAGCACCTTTGTCCTTAGCCCAGGCAGCCCCTCTGGGGCTGAGACTCCTGTGGAGGTCAAATTGATGTGTCACCTACCAGCCATGTACCAGCACAGCTAGGACTGGACCAGTGAAGATGGGGACTACAGCAGTGACACAGCTCTGTGACTACACGCAGCCCATCTGTAAATGTCTCCCATGCCAAAGATGGCTGTGGTGCCTGTGGACACAGACACAAATTCCCCCAAGAAATTTGGTTACCACCTCCAGGGAAAGCTGATGTGTTTATTATGTATCTGCTTTAGAGATGTCAGAGATAAGTCTGAGATTTCCTGCTTTTCTCGATGATGGGTGGATCTACAGCCCAAAAGTCTAGTGTGCCCACCTCAGACCTCACACCCTCTCTGAATGGGTTCTGGGAACTCATTCCTTTCCTTAAGATACAGAAAATGGCTTTATCTCCTCATTCCATCCAAAGACTATGAGAAGTATAGAGGATGTGTTTTGTGCCATCAGTGTGACATGGGGTGGAAGCTGCTACATTTAACTTCACATTCTATAAATGAAGACATCAATAGAATAGATACCGAAAAGTCCAGGCCTAAGTAGAGACAGCTTGCTGTAGGTCTCATATCTTGTATGCACATCTGTCCTCTCTCCTCTGGGATGCTTCCTCTTTCTGTGCCCCCCCCCCCCATATAGTTCTCTGTTTCCTGAGACCAGGAGTGTCACTGAACTGACTTATATAAAGTCTTCCTTGCCTGAAGCCCATTCAGTTCACACACAGATGGCTGGGGGTGTAGGTAGAGTATGCTGTTTTTAATTGACCCATAACATTTTAGGAATGAAACACAGCAAATGTTTATTGAGTTTATTAAGTGCTTACTATATAGCAAACCTTCTATTGGGAGATCAATGTCCATCAATTCCATTAAAATGTTTTAAGAACACAAAGCTTAGGGAGACAGTGACTTGCCAAGGTTACTTCCTAATCAGGAGCAGAACAAGGGTGAGACCCACTTCAGTAGGATCCAAATCCATCCAGACCTCAGTCAACAGTGCCCTCTTGCAAAAAAGGGGATTGCAAAAAAAGGGGGATTTGCTTAGGATAACTTCCATGGTGCAAGTGCTCTCTGAACAGTTGGGCAAAAGAGAGCCGAGCCCTTGTGGGCAATCTGTGCAGATAGGATTTCGTTTTTAGCCATTTTGACCCCATTTTTAGTGGGGTCACTTCTCACAAACGGACTGGGTACAGCATCAGATGGGCAGGAAGTGATATTCATTATTTGCTGAGAATTAGCTGGCCTTTTTGTTACTTTTCATTGTGTGTGTGTGTGTCTCCTATTATCTGAAGCAATTCTTGAAAATGCCTTTGTGTGCACAGTTGTGGTGTTGGGTACTAGGGATGGAACCCAGGGCCTCTCCCATGTTAGGCAAGTCCACTGAACTATATCCTCTGCCCTTTTTCTGTTTTCTATGTTGAGACAGGGACTCATTAAAATGCTCAGTCTGTCTTTGAACTCACTTTGTAGCCCAAACAGGCCTTGAATTCTTCCTGTCTCAGTCTCCCAAATCACTAGGATTATAGGCCTTTGGTACCAGGCCTGGCTCAGAACACTTTTCATCCTCAACTTCCCATTGTTTCCTGCTGGACAAGACTCATCCAAGGGCATCTCTGCTCCTCTGTAGTTGCTCAGGAATCAGTTGCCTGCTCTTCCAGTTCCTGTCAGCCCATGGTCTCCTTTCTCCTGATCCTACGATCACTCCAGTCTGTTCCTAGCATTTCTACCAAGTGGCCTCTATAGATGCCAAACTCCCGGGTTCTCTTAATGCCTGACTCTTGGGTAGGAGGCAGGATGCATTCCCCGCTTAGGAAACCCATTACCAGAGCCCTGGTGTATCAACTTCCTGGCAGCCACCACAAAGACCATCCCCTCAGGAAACAAAACCAGCCCTATCTCTCAAGTCTCCCTGTTTCTTTTCTTTAAAGTTCCCTGGTGCAACTAGGCTGCAATTAAGGGGCAGGATCAAAGGGACCCGCTGCCTCTGGGGCTGCTGGGGCCAGCAGACAGCTTTCTTCTTTTTAACTGTTTACTTCCCACGGCTACAGCCCCTGCCATGTTGCTCTGGGCACTCAGGTACCAGGATGGGGTGAGGGGGTTGTTATGAGAAGACGGATTACAATGGGAGAGGCACTTTACACACTACACAGGTGAAAATCAGAGGGGAGTTCTGAGTGGAAAGGTGCCTGGTGCAGGTCCGCTGCATGTGCTGCTCTAGTGAGCAGACCAGCACAACCCCAGGATGCACATGGCATTTCATTAGAAAATATTCATTGCGCTGAAGTGAAGTGTGGCTCCTAGAACCTTCAGTCCTTACCCTCTTTCAGGTGACTCCAAGCAGGCCAAATGTCCTTACAGCAAGCCAGTCCTTCATACACTAGAGGCTGTCAGCTGCTGACAGGGTCAATACTGCAACTCCTTTTTTTTAGGATAGAATATTTCCATTTACACAATCTAGGACACACCAAAACTTTAGCAGCTTTGGTCCACTATTGACCCTATGGAATACAGAACCAGCAAGACTAGAGAAAGGGTGAACGTCATTTTCCTTCACGTCTGCTCAGGTCTGAGCACAGTGAGAAAAGCACATGGATCGCCCAAAATTGCATTACTTTAAAATCATCATCTTCAAACCCAACGATAGGCTGCTGTTACCTCTCGAAATGCCTGCTAGGATGCTGGACATAGGCTTATAAAATTTCCCATGAAAATAAGAGGTGGACAGGTGAACAGACAGAGATTTAGACAATTATACACAGAGAGAGAGAGAGAGAGAGAGAGAGAGAGAGAGAGAGAGAGAACTGGAATACCACACTAAGTTGGTTTTCAAAGATAAAGTGAAGATTTGGGGTTGCCTTTAGCGTTGATGTTTTCATTTCTTTCCTCCCTCCACCCACGTGGTGAGCCTTTCTGCAGAAGTGCCCAGTCCTGAGCTGTGGCCCTTGTCCTCAGCTGCTCAGCGACCCAATGCACCATCAGTAGGTGCCAAGGTCACTGACAGAACTAATTAATCCCAGCTCCAGTCTGCAGTAGCCGAGCTAACCTGTCCTCCTTCCTGCAGAGGGAGGAACCAGGAAGGATTTTTTTCCCTCATGTCGGTCCAGGCCCACTCAGAATGCCCAGAACAAACAAAGGAGGGGGAGGGAGAGGAGAGTGCTCAGCTGGCTCCCTGCTCTGGACCAGGTGTTAATGTGGAGAAAGCCAGGACCTGCTGTAAGCCTCTGAGACTTGCTCTGAGCCTTAGGCCTCACTAGGAAAATCCTCTGGTTGATGTTTAACCTAAAGATCACCAGGCCTCTATTCTATCACACTCTGGCTTCTTTCTTCCTCTTCCTCCCCCCTCCTTCTCTCCAGTTCTCCCTTTCTTCTCCTCTCTCTCTCTCTCCCCCTCTCACTCTTCCTCTTCTTCCCTCCCTCTCCTTCATGTCTCCCTCCCCCTTTCTTCCTTTCCCACTCTCCCCTCTTCACTCCTCCTCCTCCTCCTCCTCCTCCTCCTCCTCCTCTCCTAATCCCTCTGTCTCCCTCCCTCCCTCCCCCTCCCTTTTTTCCTTTCCCTCACTCTCCCCTCTCTCTTTTCTCCTCCTCCTCCTCCCTCTCCCTACTGTTGATTTTTATCAATGTCAAACAAACCCTGCCCACACTCTGCCAAACTGAAATTTTGTTTTTCAACGAAAACTGTCAGTTTTCTAGCTGACCATGAAAGAGAGTGAAACCCCTCTACCTCAGGCTGAAATTTATATTATGTAACCCAGACCAGATTAAATAATTGATCAGAAAAAGTGAACTGAGGGGATGATGATTTATGGACACTGGCATCCTTGAGCTGCATGTGCAGACCTAGAGGACATTGCCGTTTAACTCTGGTCGATGCCTGGTGCTCCTCTCCTTAGCCAGATCTGTGTCAGGTCTTGAGTTAATGGTTCTGTGGCTGTGGAGTTGAGTTTAGTGTTCTCATCTGTGGTTCCCATTTTGATGAATTAGAGGGCAAGAAAAAACAACATGGCCTGCATGCTTTGACAGGTCAACAGAGTGCAGTCTTGCTGAGGACATTAGTGGACTGCAGCCAGTGGCCCTTTGGTCCCTTACTCCCTAGGCCCCGAAGCTGTTGGGATAAGGATGGAGACATCAGCACAAAAGTGAGGTTACTGTTACAGTTGGCAGAACCCAGAAAACCCTGGAGTTAGGTCTGTGACACTCCATTTTCTTCACTGGTTAAGAACAGAAAAAATAAAGCCATATGCTCGATACAATAGCAGGTTCCTAGGGAACATGTTGCTCTTGACTAATCCGTATTCACCTCTCCACACACTTGCAGTCATGGGGGCACAATCTGTGCTGTCCTGGGCTGAGGAAAGCAGGGAAGGTCCACAGCATCCTTCCTCAAAATGGCATGCCGCTGGACTCCTTCCAGCCTCTGCTAGGGAAGTGGAGCCAGGAAGGCGTTGACTGACTTATTTCCCTCCTGCATGCATTCTTTCTTCCCCTCACATTTACAGGACTGAAAATTAGAAACACTTTTCTCCTACACACAAAATTACTCCCTCACACACACTTTTTCCCCTCCTGCTTTGAAATAGCAATTGCTGCCAGAACAGGCTTCTTGAAGGAGAATACAGCTCTTCTGGTGGAATGACTAGAGCCTCGCTAAAAATCATATCCCGCCAAGGCAACCCCAGGAGCATGGTTACCCTTGAGGATGGGTCAGGACTGAAGGAACCCCAGGGTGCTCCCTGGGACCTACCCATGTCTGATTTCTTAACCTGAATACCAGTTACGCGAACATGTTTACTTTGTGAATATCCGGAGGGCTGGACACTTAGGGTTTGTGGTCTTTTGTGTCTTTAATAAAAGATTTAAAAATTGTAGCTAGCTTCTGTGCACTGGCTGTTATAAAATAAAGAGGAGGTTCATGCAGAGGGCTCCCGACCTGTCTACTCCCACTCTTCACCTGCTTCATCTGTCTCTCCTTAAGCTCTGGGCTTCAGGAGGTCGCTCTTGAAGATGCACAGAACATCAGTGATGCTTCTTGAAACCAGAACTGTAAAGGGTTACACCACCCATCATGGCATTCTACCCCAGGCCCAGGATCCATTAATGCAATGTTAATGCTTCAAACTTGAAAAGAAAGAAAATCTTCAGTGATGATAAAAATGATAATAATAGTGATGATAACGGTCATTTTATCATCTTATACAGAACATCTTTATCCTCCATTTAAAAAATATTTTATTTATTATTTTTATTTTATGTGTACATGTGTATTGCCTGCAAATGTGTAAGAGCACCCGTGTAGTGCAATACCTGCAGAGATCAGAAGAAGAATCAGGTCCCCTGGACTGGAGTTATGGATGGTTGTTACCACCGTGTGGGTGCTGGGAACTGAATCCCAGTCCTCTGCAAGAACAACCAGTGCTCTTAACCACTGAGACATCTCTCCAGCCCCCATTTTTGTTTTAAGAAGATACATGAAAATTTTGTTTCTAGGATTTTTTTCCTCTAGCTGGAAATTAAGACTAGTAGAAAGAAGAAAGAACAAAATGACTAACCTCATATCACAATGTCCTTTAGTCTTTGCTATGTGGTCCTCAGTTCCCATTATTCCATGTAGGAGAAGGGACTACAGATCTCAAAAAATAGAACTGGCAAGATGGCTGGGTCAGTAAGTGGACCTGAGCTTGATTCTCAAAACCCGTGTAAAAATTAGCCAGGGATGGTGGTGTGTGCTTATATCCCGAGGCATGCAAATCTCTGGGGCTAACAGCCTCCTTGTTCCAGGTCAAGGAGAGATCCTGTCTCAATAAATAAATGTATAGTGCCTGAGGTTGCCCTCTTGTACTTGCACGTGCACCTGCTCACACACACAAACACAAACATATGAAGGTATACACATATGAACATGTGCACACAAACACATGCATGCACAAACATACAAATAAAAAATAAAGTAGTTTAGGGCAACAAGAATCTTGAGCTCACAGGTCCTCAACACAGATTCCAGTCCTGCTAGATGACAGTTACCAAATCAGTTGGGACTTTGTTGCTTCTTTGCATAAATCTGGATGATCAGGCTGGGAAGATGGCTCAGTGGGTAACGTGCTTGCTGTTCAAGCATGAGGACTTGATTCCTATCTCCAGAACACATGTAAAACTAGTGCAATCGTACTCATCTGTAATCTCAGCACTCCTATGGCAAGATGGGAGGCAGTCAGGAGAGTCCCCAGAAGTTAACAGGCCAGATAGCCTGGCATGTGGCAGTGAACAGCAAAGTACATGTCAAACAAGGTGGAAACTGAGGACTGACAGACACTCCAGGTTGTCCTCTGACCTCCACACACATGCTGTGGCATGCCTGCACATGGGCACACACATGCATGCACACACACGTACACAAAAATGTGTGCAAGGTTTTTCAAAATCAGAGTGATCATGCCCACCTCTCTGGGACTGTGTATGGATGTGTTGAGACAGTCCTGGAAGTGTCTTGTCCTCAGTGAGGGCTCCATTGGTTTGTGGCTGAATTGATGACACTGACAATTTAACCTTGACCTACAATACCATTGCATTCTGCTTCATAATGTGCTTGTTGGCTATAAAAAGCTTTGCAGAAAGTGCCATATGAAAGGTATCGGAAGGAAAGTATTTCTTATGTCATTCCATTTCTTTTCATTCATGACATTTATCTAGTTTGAGAGGGAAGAGGAGTAGATTTTTCTTGTCTGGGCAAAGCAGGGAGGGCTTCCTGGAGGAGGCAGCAAATGCCATGGCTTTGGAAGAGCAGTCAGATGCCAATGCATGCACTCAGGAAGCACCCAGGTAGGCCTCTCTGAACCATAGGCTACAGGCCAGGGAGTACTTGGCATTGTCTGTGTTATGGGTGACCCTAAATACCACAGCATGGGTTTCAGACTTCATTCAGAATGCAACAGTCACCATGTATGTCTAAACAGATGAGAGAGAAATGGGCAGGAAGTGATTCATTGATTCAGAGCAAGTTACAAAGAGCACGAGCAGGATTTATGGAGATCAACAGAAAGAGCAAGGCAGAGAGGGCCTGGAGACACGAATTTTGAGGTCCAGCAGTGCCAGTGATGGGGATGGCAGGAGCATGCAGGAGGAGGAGAGGGTTAGAGGTGATCTGGGGGTATAGGCTTCGTGGAAAGCAGAGATGGGTGGATTTGGTATTCATCCATTCAAGGCTAATATTTGAGATCATGAAAGTGTTTGCTGAGGAAAGAAGTAACCTAGAAAAGGTTGATGGCACATCCTCAGGGAACACATATTTAAGGGGGTGTGCTAGGCCCTTCCATGGGTGCAAAAATTCAAGGCAGATGACATTTCCAAAAGGACATCTTGGAACAGGTGTGTGGGCCTCATGACTGCTCTCAGTGCCTTGGGTTCTGTGCCAAAGGATTATGTTATATCTACCTTGTTCTAGATTAAGGTTCCACATAACCATGGGGTCGTGAGAAATAATGCCAGATTATAAAGTTCAAATAAGATGAGAACTAGGTATGTGACCACGACATGTGGAAGCTAATAAGACACTCCTGGTCTTTGGGAACACTTTCGGAGGAAGATGGGATGGGACACTGAATGACGAGGTACTAGGAGAGTGGAATGAAAAACGGTTGAAAACTGTACTGTTTAGAACACGCCAAAGTAGTGCCGTGGGAGGGAGCAGAAGTAGGGTTAAGACATGGTTAGTTGAGTTTGTGGGAAAGGTGTGCTGGGCTGACAGAGGGCACCTGGTACACCTTTGAGCTTGAGACAGCTGCAGTGGATGGACGCGCTGATGTCAGTGAAGGAATGGTTTGAGAAAAGTTGTAGGAATAGGTTTGATGCTTCTGTGATGGGAAAGGTAAAAAACATCTGACAAATGTGATGGAAGATAGTAAATCTAGATCTAAATGCTTCTCCAGGAAGCTTCCAGGGCTTTTCTGGAAATGAGTTCTGCTCGTTCAGAATAACTGTATTGGGGAGAGGCCAGTAGACTGCGCCAATCCCCATTACTAATTAAAGAAGAGTGTTGTATTGTTTACAGGCTTAGCTACAACACAGCAACCGTTGCCGTTTTCTAAAGTGCTATACAATGCTATTTGCTGTACTTTTGTTATCTTATTATTTTTCCGTGGGTTTCAGCAAAGGAAAATTCCTGAGCCCAGTTCTGGTTCCTTAATTACCATAATCTACCATGTTCCATGTCGCATGTAGACTGTGTTAAGTGTCTGCTGTAGCAATCTTCATGTATGATACACATAAGCCAATGTCTGGTAAGTAGTACATGCCAACTAGATGTTTGTGGGATATGATGGGATAAATGAAGAGTTTTATTATTGAGACAGGCATTTCTTCAGATGAGGATTAGCTGTGAGTCATTCCCACACAAATTCATATTCATCATCCACCCGACAGAGCCAGACTTTTCCATTGCGCTGTAAGTTGGACGTATTTGTGTCCTGGGAATGTACACATGTCTATGAAGTTGTTTTATAGTACTGAGGAGAGGCCAGCTCAGCCCCAGTCTCTTCAACCATGGATCTTTATTTGATTTAAGCTTCACAAAAGAGTGTTGGCTCATGAAGGCAATGGGCAGAGAGAGACTAGAGCTAAAATACAGAACTGGGAGTTGTCGAGAGTGTCCTAAGTTTAAAAAAAAAAAGAGTTCTAGTTACTTAATTGCTGTAGGACCGATACTTTGGGTTATGTTCAGCTGCACAAAATGTATGGCACATCTTACAAAATGGGTTGGCCTATTTCTTCACCCTTGAGGGACTACTTGGAAACTAAATACAGGACAGGAACGCCCATGGTCAAGGCCAGCATGAGATCTGAAGCAATGGGACAGGGTCGTGCCTCTGCACTGCTAGGCCCACTTTGCCCAGTTGCAACTACAGGAGAAGAGAAACGTGCTTTCTTGCCATCCTCATTTCAAAAACCCTTAGCATTGCCCCAGAAAATTGGTTTTGTTAGCTCCTAAACTCTTGGGAAGCTTGGTAAAAAAGCAGATTTCTTGGCCTCTGCCCCAAGATTCTGACTTGGGACATCTGGGGTGGGGCCCAGAAATCTACATTTATTGGGAGAACCCACAGTGATTTGGACACAAATTATTCACAGATCTCCTGGCACACAGGCATAGTGTCCATTTAAATTCTACACTCAAATTCTGGCTTTGTTGCACAACTTTGGGCAAATTTGGACTTCTATTTGAACTTTGGTTTTTTCTTTGTTCAAGTGGGGATAATATATCTATTCTTGGTGAGGATTGGGATTAAATGAGATCACCTGTGTAAAGAAAGTGGTTTCTATAATGCACAGATTAAACAGTAAATGCATAATAATTAAGGTGTTATTTTCTGGGGTTAGTGTAAAATTATTGGAGAGTAACCTACAATCCCTATGCTACAGGCACTCTAAGCAGTTCCAGAAAGATCAGGGATTTCAACATAAGGATTTCTGCAAATTCATCAACTCTTGTTATCCCTCACAAAGGCCTTATTGTTCTTTTAGCAAAATGCAGAAGGCCTTACATTCTGCAGAAGAATTTTATTCTAGGCTTTGGAGAATGTTTACATTTGGTAGAAATGGTGAGACCAACATGTTATTTCAGCCTAAAGGGAACATCATATTTCTAGAATGATGGAAATGCAATTGCCTTTGAAAACAGGAGTGCCTATATTTGGAGTTTCTCATAGTGCATGTGTGAAAATGGAGCACTTGAACGTGCTCCATAGTAGGCCATGCCTTGAGCTGTTTGGCACAGATAAAATTGAGTCTGTCCCCACTAAGCCTGTTTTTAGATTGTTCAAGCAGATGGTAACTGGACCATATTATGACCCAGCTCCTGAATTTAAACTTTTGAAAATGAATGAATGAATGAATGAATGAACGAATGAATGAGCAAGGGAATTTCCTCTGGGGCTAAGAAACACTCCTGTGACATCTGTCAGTGCATCCTGGTCCTCTGGTCCCCAAGGAAGGTCGCTGTCATTGTTACCCAGAGAAGGAATAAGCAAGGATGCTTCCAGGTGCTTCCTGGAACCAGAACCTCCCAACCCCCTTCCTGGATGTGGTGACCCAGTTGCTTGTGTTGAAGACTCATTGTCACATGTTCTTTTTTTTTCCCCCACTGAGAACCCATCAACAGTAGAGAGACTTTCACAAGTTAGGTGTCTGCTGGAGCTCTAGGTCATATGATTTGGGTCATTCAAAACCAAAGAGGGAGCAAGTGTGTTCTGGAGTGTATTTGATCAGCACACAGAAAGAAACTGGAACAGGAGAGTGAAAACAAGGCAGAAGCGGAGGAAGTGGAGGAGCCGGAGAAAATGCAAGCTTGTTGTATCCTGGGGCCATAAGCCTAAGGGTCAGCTTTTACTTGGAAAAGGTTTTCAAATGTTTTCCCCAATCAAAATATATCTTCAAATCCATGGTGAATCATCTTCAAAAAACTTGGGCCCTACGTTCAGAGAATATTGGTTAAAATCTCATACCTTGTTGCTATGGAAAGGAAGCAAAACAAAAATGATTAGCAGCCAGCTATCAAACTTAGAAGACAGAGAGAGAAATACAGATTGCTCAGCCCCCACATTTATGTATACACACACACACACACACACACACACACACACAACTCACATACAAATGCACACACACACACACACACACACACACACACACACACACACACATACGGATGCACACTGAAGCCAATAGAGAAACTCAACACTATTTGTATATGGCCTGGATGTTTCTTGTAAAATAGAAAAGAGATGAGGCCAAGCCAAATTAGGCAAGTCGGGTGTGATTGCAATTGGAGTGGCCTTGCATTGAGTTGAGAAGGATGCCTGGATTAGATACATCAAATGAGAGTAGAATGTGTCCTATATCAAAGGAAACTGCTGGAACAAAAGCCAATAGGAGGAAATGGTGTCTTATTGTGTACACACATGGAGTTCCTTGGAAAGGAAATTGCCTGATTCAGAACACTTCCTCTGCCTTCCAAAGCTGCCAGGAAAGACTGGGCCTATACCCACAACACGGAGGTGTCTCCCTCAACCTGGGCTTAGCTGCAAGGAAATGGCTAGGATTTTAGCAAATACAACCACATTCCTAGACTTCCAGAAACTTCACTTGTAGAATATGTTTGGGAACGCCAAAGACAATTACTAATATATTTCCCTGTATTTTAGACTGTTTAGATCTAAAAAGAGAGCAGGTACTGGCTTGACTATCTTACTTTCTTTATAATCCAAGCATACCTATTCCCTAGGGTCCCTCAGCCCTTCCTTGTATGTGATGTCATGCAGGGCACCTCTCTGCAGGGGTCTTGATTCTTTGGTGACAGTCAAACCAACAGTTCAACAGTTACTTGGTCCTGTGATTGGCTCAGGGAGGTTTCACTTCCTGGTCTCTCAGCTAGACAACAGCATCAACACTTTTTTATCTGCCATCACCTATAGAAATACCTTCCTCATAGTGAGCGTTTGATTTTGTGGGGCACAGTGTGGTGCCTGGCTACAGAGACTAGATATTCTCTATCTCCAAAGACTTCAGGGTCTAGCAGAGGCAGAGGATTGTACATTCTAGTTAACATAATAAATGGAATTCCCTGGGTCCCTGGAGCCCCTTGGGTAGGGGATGGAGACACTTAATAGTCTTAAAAGAGCATGGATTGAGCAGGACTTATTATTTTTTTCTCCCCTATGTTGCTTGATTGACAGTTTGAGTACAGTTAAGCTCGGATCTGTGGGGATGCTACTATAACTGGCATGCATGGTGGAGTCATTTTCCACTGACATCATCCTCTGAAAGTGGTTCTTGGGAGAGGGAAAATGAAAGCACACGAAGAAGGCAGAATGCAGGCCCTCTGTGGAGAAGGCGCCATCTTGCCTACTGACCCCACCTTCACCCTCAGGCTTGGTGGGAACTCTGTATTACTGACCAAATTAGGACCCTCCCCTGTGCTTCCCCAGGGGACAGTGCAGCCCTGCCCAGTAGCAGCCATGGACAGTGTGCATAGGAGAGAAAAATTGAAAGATAATACTCTTTGAACACATCAAGTTCCATTGCAGTATAGGTAAATGATTTTCAGTTTTCCCTAAGTCCTTATTTTCTTATAAAATGCTTTTGATGGTTCTCAGTCAACACACCCAAGGTGAGCAGCCAGCCAGTGCCAGATGCTCATGGCTTCAGAGATGCACTGTGTGGCCTCGGGTTCAGTTAGTGCACCTTCTAGTTGTAAACAGACAGCAACAATGTTGATTTCAAGGACACAAGGGCAAGGTTAGAGGGGCACAGTGGTCAAGGTGGCAGTGATGGCTCTTTGGGACAGCAGGATCAAAGGGACAGGGTTGATACTCTGAGAAGAGATCGTGAACTGAGCCTTGGTTAAGGACGGCAAGGGGAGAAGGGTGTCACGGTCTCACAGTCCTTCTAATTAACAAGTTCCTTCTAATTACTTGCTTCTGGGACTTATCAAGTCTCCTCTATAAAGTAAAACTAATGGGCAATTGAGCATTAAAGCAGTTAGCTTTGCTTTCCTTCCCTTTGCTCACTTACTTCTTCCAGGGAAAACCACAGGAATTAACAGTTCAATTTGCCAGCAAATCGCATAACACATAGGAACAAGACTGCTTTCTGCAGCGAGGACAGGGCTAGGGAGTGGCCTTTTTACCTTTTGGCACAGGCCTCTAATCTCATTTCCTTGTTGTTCACCAGGAGTGTTGGGAAGGGGTAGAGGGAAACTTGTGCATGGATTCTAGCCTGTTCTCTGCACATTGTGTCTTTTATAGCACTTAAAAGACCAGCGGAGCAGCCATGACCTTCCTGGCCACACAGTGGACAGAATTTTACTCTCCCTTCCAGTTAAAAACAACTAAATAAAAAATAAACACAATTCCTCTCACATGACATTGAATAATGGTGGTTTCAAAATTCCTCATAGATTAGAGGCTCATTTATAGGATGAGGTCATAGGAATGCATGGAAAATTCCAATGCGATTCTTATATTTAGTTTATTTCACATAGTACAGAACATCAAAAAATATAAAAGCCCACTCATAAAATATTTGCAATGAGTTTGTTTTCTTATATTTCAAATGTTGTAGTTGCCCTGAGTAAATGTAGGTTGTAATTTTGAAAGCAACAAGTTGAAGGACAGAGAGGAAAAACTAGGCCAGGGCCTTGTAACACTGTTGAATAAATCAAGATCAGAAAAATCATCTGCAAGGAAAAATGTGGAATGAAATAGAGACGAGTCCACACGTCCATATATATCTACGGTGATCTCCTAACTCATCCAAGTTGAAACTTGGACTTTGTCATGTATTCAGTGTTTTTGTGACTTTGTTTTAAGCTGTGGACTAAGTGATAATGTGCCTTGTTTCTCACTGACTTTGTGATCTCAATTCTTTGCCCCTCATAAATGGCCTGTTTGTTTTGCTGCTGATGCACATTGGCCAAAGAATCTGACATTTGTTTCATGGTGCTTGTTTTGAAGAATTCAGTTCCGGGTACATCTTTACACTGCCCATAAAAACAGAGGCTTATCTGGGTAAGATACCCCAGTTCTGAACAGGGTAGGTTTACATGCATTTGCTACTATGGAAGATGAAATTTAAAGACGGTAACACTTCATTTTAATCTAATTGTTGGAGTCTGAATTATAGACAATTCATAAAGATATACAGTTTTATTAATTATGATGACATATAGCAATTTGAGCTGGCCAAGCATATGTTATCTAATAATGACCCTTTAAGAAGCTCTTATTAATGAAGAGATAAGAATGATTTATAATTAGTATTAAGATATTTATATCTAAATGAATGGTAATAAAATGCCCGAGAAGTTTGGTCTCATAAGTAGGGTAAATATTCCCATTAGAATTATGTTAGATTCTTAATTTATTCAGCAAGCAAGCCCCTTATGCCCTTTAATTTCATAAATAGTTCAAAGGTAAACTCTGGCCTAGTCTGGGGGCGGTTTCAACTCACAAGGGAATTCTGATCTGTTGGTGGTGGCAGTCTGCCTGGGAATTTGTTTTGAGATGTTCTCGGGTGCCAAATTCTAAGGGGGAAAATTGCTGGAATCAATTAATAATGCCTGCCCTGAATGGGAAAGGGGAGAGAACCAGATGGCATTCATTTGCTACCCTCCACAAAGGCTCTTCCAAACCATTCTCAGGAGTCATCTTCATCCTCCACAAAATGATAGTAACTTCTATGTTACTGTTACCAAAATTTCGAGGTATCTTCAAAACCCGACTAATGAAGCTTCTTTCCACAGGCGTGGTGGCCACACAGCTGCTTTAATTTACTTATGTACTGTAAATAAGAAAATGTAAGTTGGAATTTGCTAGATATAGTCAAGTGAAATAATTTTTAAATTTTTCTAAGTTTAGTTTGAGGAACAAAATAGTTTATAACTTTTTTCTTTTGGGTGTATTGTTTGGGTGGGGGAGGGCCTTAACTCTGAAATAGGCCCTTTGATAGTATATTTTAGTTTCCATGTTAACTTCAAGTACAATTATTATTTTAGGTTTTAAATAAGTGAGGAAGTACATATCTGAAGTTCAGGGCCAAGTCCACAGAGTAGCACCATTTTCTTTCATCTTGAAGCTTAATAACAGAAAATTATAAGACCAACGAAGGCACCAATACCTTCAGTACATCTGCCATGGCTCAGGCACTTTGACATTTACTCTCAAAAAACATTTTTTTTCTAGTGAACTACTCCCTCCTACCTGAGACATATATAGTATTGTCCCACTATATAGATAAAAAGAACAAGGTTTAGACAGTCTATTTGTTCCATGTGGGCCTGAAATTGGAATTAGCTACTTTTAAAGTTGGCTGACAATTCTGTTTGAGCTTAAAATTTAAACAACAGTTGTTTGTCTCGACTATTAAATAGGACTCTAAATGATATTTTATGTATTGGCTAATAAGAATTGGATAACTTCAGGACTGTGAGAACCTTCTGTAAATGTTAGTGAGCCCTCTCTCTCCCCGCCCCCTTTCTGATGAGCAAATGAATGCCTATTAAACTTTGGGGATTCATTGCAAACCACTTTTGCCTTCTTATTTCAAAAAGAAAATGTAAATGCCTACTCTTTATATTAGGAAATTATCTAAAAACCTAGAAAGGGGAACTTTTTATAAAAGGAGAAAGACTCTAAAGCATACAATAAAAATTAGCAGTGTGTGTGCAGAAAAGACCCAGAATGTCATCTGACATTTCATACAGCATGTCAGTGGAACTTTGAAGCCAGAGGAAGTGTGCTTTCAGTCAACCACCGTGAATCAACTCTTCTTCCTAAATGCTCAGCCTCTGAGTTTTGGTGGGAGGGCAATGAAATTGGTAGTAGGTTCTCTCTCTCTCTCTCTTTCTCTCTCTCTCTCTCTCTCTCTCTCTCTCTCTCTCTCTCTCTCTGCTTTTTATTTATATATCTTGCTGAATTTTTGACCTTGTTCAGAAAAAGAGCTCTATTGTCCAGGAGCACTCTTGAGGACAGCTCCCCCCTCCCCCAAATGGCTTTTTCCTTCCTACTGAAGGACACAGGCCTGGCTTTATGAGCTGCCCACAGCTTTAGCACAGAGCTGGGAGATTGTCTTAATACACTTAGGGCTGCTCCATAAATAACACAGGAACGATCATAACTCTGAATTACTTATGGGGTCACAATGAGACTAGTTGGTGTTGGTAATCTTGGGGAGAAAGTGTTGATGAGCCCCCCTCCCCAAGGTAAACTAGCAGTTGAAATAACTTGTTCCTGTATCAAAATCAATCTGTTAAGTACCTATTATCTGCCTCTGAAATTTAAGGAGATATGCATGTTAGAAGGTCTTTATTCATTGGGTAATACTCTATGTAAATACCAGCTGATAATATTCGTGATAATACTTATAATAAAATATTTAATGAAGACATGAAGAAAACTCCAAGATGGCCCAGCATGTTTCTTTAAAAAGATAATTCATTAAAAAACACCAGTATTCCATGTTTGTTTCTTTCTTTTCAAGAATGCTTAGAGAACCGAGCACCTGAGTCCTACCTTCCTGTTCATAATATTAAAGCAAGAAGGGAACAGACTGCAGATTTTTTTTCCCCTTTAGAATGGTATGCTACCTTGATTTTGAAAATTCCAAGTTGTCCTTTGATCCCCTTAAAGCAGGACAGAGGAGCTGTGCTGTAAGGCAGGGAGTAGAGCGGCTGATTTAATTCCCAGGCCGCGTGGTTCAGGCTGTCAGAGAAGGCAGCTCTCACTCTTAGACCCGTTCCTCCGGTTTACTGATTGAAGTTAATGATACAGCCTGGAGCATGTGGTCCAGTGCAAAGGGCCATGGTTCAGGCAGTGTATTGCTCCTGTTAAAATGACTCAGATGTTTTCTTTAGTTTGTTCACTAAAATAGCTAAAAACATTTTTTTTTTAATCAGACTGATAAATTAATTAGCCATGCCACTTACTCTATATTGAAAACCACATTTTGGTTCTGTAGCATTATTTTTATTTTAAACAGCTTCATAGGCAGTCAATATTTTTTAATTTATATGCTAATCAATTACTCTTCCACTAAATTTCAGCCCCTTCTCCCAATAGGTTTACTCAAATCTAGACAATATTTAGTCAGAATCAAAAAAAATACTTGACACATCTTTTATCACGTGTTCTGACCTTAAATATTTGCCATCAGACAACATTGTTCTAGTCTAGTATTTTTATGTTTCCCAGGAAATGATACTTCTTAGCAAATACCCCTTCTTGTATTTATTACTTTCCATTTAATATGTGGTTATTTATTCTTTGTATAATGATTTATTCTTCACAATATAATATTTCATCGTCATGGCTGAGGCTGTTGTGCCTGGTTGAACAGCTGAATTGGTCGATGCACTAGACAATGATTACATGTCCCCGGTATCTCAGACTCAGGATGCACCCCATATCTTGGCCAGCCTTTTCCCAACCATGACTACTGGTCTCCAAAGGAATCACACTGTAGTACAGTGTCTCTGTATAAATGAGAGAACAGAAACTGTATATTAATAATTGCTGTTAAGAATTAAACAATCAAGATGAGTTTTCTTCTTAGAATCCTTCCTTTTCTTTTAAAATCTTATGAGATTAAAGGAAGTAAAGAGATTGTGGAGCAAAATCCTTAATGTAATGTTAAAACTGTCACTTTTGGTGTCTTAGTGGTTAATTTTATATTAGTTATGTTTTATTATTAGCAGCAATAATAAGCAGTTATAATTTAACATTTTTTGCCAAGTCTATGAAAAGTGTTATGCAAATTTTACTATTATTAGAAAGCTACAATTTGCAAGCCTTTGTCACTTTCTTCTGTTCCTTATTTTATTTGATCTCTTAAATGTTGGCCAGCCCCCTACCACAACCCACTTACTGTGAATTGGAATTACTCAAATTATCATCAAGTTGTTTAAATACTAAACTGTATTTTACCTTATGACTTCTTCTTCAATAACACATAATTTCTGATACACAGTTTAGACAACAGACTGTGATATTTAATATGCTTCTTGTAATGTCTAAATGTGCATGGCTTTCAACAACAGAGCTGTATCCAGGCTTAGTGAATCATGTATTTTCCTGATTTCTCCACCTTCTCGTATTTGAGAATGTTCTGGAAGGTATATCCATGTTTTATAAATGATCACACCCTAGATCCTAGTAACATTTGACCTTTTTTTCCATTTTAAATGAGGAAATGGCATGTTTGTAAGCATAAAGGCCCAAGGGGAATTTTTAGATTTTTTTTTCTTTAGACTAGTTTTATTTTAGCTTATTTGCTGAAACTAAAACATTTTTTTCCTCAAGAAAAATATATTTAAGGTCATATGGTAAGTATTTGGACCTATGGTTTTACATCTCTAGAAAACCTATTTTTAAAGATTTAATTTAAAAATAAAATGTATTGAGACCATGTTGATTTTAGTATTTCTTGTCATTTAACATTTACATTGATTCTAATTGCTTATTTTTGCACACTACGTTGATTTAAATCTAAACATATAACTGCAATTTTTAAAATTTTCTAATTCCTAATTTTTCTGATTTCTGATTTTCCCCTTTATGCTATATCCATCAAAGTAAAATTCTAGGATCTGTATTTTTAAATCCCTTGTGTGTCTAAGAATGTTTTTCTTTTGCATATTGGAACTATGATGTGATTGAATATTTTATATGGACTATTAAAATTTTCTGTCTACAGATGTTTTATAGCTGAGCAGTGGTGGTACGGGTCTTTAATCTCAGCACTAGGGAGGCAGAAACGGGCAGTTTGAGGCCAGCTTGGTTTACATAGCAAGGCCTAGGTCAGCCAGGGCTGTATTCTGAGACCCTGTCTCCAAACAAACAAACCAAAACCAAAACAAAACAAACAAACAAAAAAACCCCACAAAACCTCTGTGGACTTTTTGATTGACTTTTGGTGTTTTATGTTGCAAAAGAAAAACTGGAAACCACCGTATTCATTTGTGGTTAACTGTTTTGGGCAGAGGTGCTAAATAATTTTGCACATCTTCCACTGTCCTGGTGATTGCTAAGACAGCTGAGATTCACTGAGCTTTTCCTTGGCTTTGTCAAGACGTGCACACCTCCCGTGATCTTTACTTGCAGCTCTTCCCTGAATTATTGCTTCCATTTCATTTCTTCTTTCGTTTTATTCCTTCTCTCCAAGAACATTTAGCAGTTCTCAGATTAGGTCTTTGTCTTCTGACCTCCGTATCCATCAATAGCCCTTGTATTACTTTTAATCTCTTCCGTTTCTCTCTATTCCATAAATTTATTTCTCAATTGTATCTCTACCTCATTGATTCCCCTTTAAACATTAATAGTGCATTTTACCAACTTCAGACATTAAGTCTACCTATTAAAACGGTTGCCTCCCCTTCCTCTCTTAAGTCAGTCAACTGCCACATTGCTCTTTTAGTTCTTTTTCAACCGTGTCCATTCTTGACTTTGCATCTTTCCTTTCTAATTCCCAAAGTTCAGCTTTCTTAATCTTCATTGAAAAATGCAAAGTAAGCAGCTACCTGACAGTTTCTTAAATTTTACTTTTTCTGTGGTAGATTTTGAACAATCCTTCTTAATCCTCCTTTTGGTTTGTAGAATGTCTCATTCCGTGCTTTCAGATCCTGGTGGCATATCTAGCTGTTTGTTTTTCATTCATTCATTTATCTTGAATGAAAAGAGATCTGCCCAGGCATGGCCCAGCTTTATTCAAGTCAGGACAGGGACATCTTACAGCTCATCACTCACTGCCTGGCCATAAAATTCCCCTCTCAGTTGTTAAGTAAAAGATCCCTTGATGTGATTTGATTCAGTTCAGGGGTGCAGCAGCTTTAGAACAGGGTGGAGGGAGTTCTGGCCTCCGTGTATTCAGCGGATGGATATGTCATGTTTGTTGAGTTTGCTCGTGTTGGACTTCTCTGCCCACTTTTCCTTGCTTCATCTGGATGCCAAGTATGCAGCTCAGCCAGGTCCCCTTCCTGTTGCGGTTTCCACTTCCAGGGGAGAGCCATTGAACTGTCAGATCTCGATTTACCTTTGCTACTGGACAAAGTTTAAGGGTTTATTTCCATTACAACCAGTAGAGGCACAGAGACGTTAAGACTTGTGCCTGGTACTTACTCTTGACTCTAATACAGCTTAACATTTTCTTTCTACTGGGGGCCGTGAGAAAAGTTAAGTAACGGCTTGTGTTCACGTGGACCGTGTACCCTCAAATCAGAGGCCCTTAATTTAATGTATTGAGACCTTTAAAGTTTGGCTTTTACGTCAGTTTTCTTGGCTTACTTTTGTTTTTATTCTTAGGAGGACACATGTGCCTGTTATTAGCAAGAGATTCCTCTACTTTTCCCCCAATTGTGGATTATATTTTTAATCAAATCAGGTGGTGACTCTATTAGGGGTTACTATAAGTTGAGTTTACAAGCTAATTTATTCTTTATATTTCCATTTTCAAAATAATGCTTGTTGAGTTAGGTATTGATTCTCTATACATAATACTTGCTACCTTGCATTCTAAATTCTTATGTTATAGTAGGATCTCATTCAATAAGTTTCTTATCAAAGACCAGTGAGATGGCTCAGTGAGTGAGTGAAAAGGCCTTTTGTGTAAGCCCAACAACCTGAGTTCCATTCCCACACCCACCACGGAAGGAGAAAACCAACGTTCAAAAGCTGTGCTCTGACTGCCACAAACACAGTATGGCACAGGTGTACTCCCACATACATACTCTAATGATACTAATAAATAAAACTTTCTGCTGAAATTTTTATTAGATTTACATGAAATCTCTAAATCAGTTTGGGAAAAACTGACATCAGGATGTTTTACCATTTATTTGAGTCTTTTACTCTTTTTTTTTTTTGGTCTTTTTTTTGAGACAGGGTCTCCCTGTAGCCCGAGCTGTCCTGGAACTTGCTATGTAGACCAGGCTGGCCTTGAATTCACAGACATCTGCCTGCCTCTGCCTCCCTAGTGCTGGGATTAAAGGTGTGCGCCACCACGCCTGGCTACTTTTTTTTATTTTAATGTCTTATTTTTATTTTATGTGTATGGGTATTATGCCTACATGTATGTCATTGTGCTTATGTGTTATGCAGTGCCCTCGGAGGTCAGAAGAGGGCATCAGATCACCTGGAAATGGAGTTAAGGATGGTTGATAGCCACCATGTGAGTACTGGGAACCAAATCCAAATCCAGGTCCTCTGCAAGAGCAGCCAGGGCTATTAACCACTGATCCATCTCTCCATCTGCCCTTTTAATTTTTTAAATCGCTATTTTGTAGTGTTTAACATACATAACATGTCTACATATACAAAGTACATTTTTAGTTATATATGTTTATATTTTGTCCTGTTGTAAATGGTACTATTATTTATTAATTAGTTAATTTTCCTAATGGTGCTGGGGATTGAACCAGGGCCTTGCTCCGAGGTTCAAGCATGTACCACTGAGAAATACCCCTAACCTCACAAATGGTGTTATTTTTAAGATTTTGTATGCCAATTGCTTATTGGTACAGAAGAACAGTATGTTTCTGTAACCTTCAGTCTATGAGGTTTTTTTTTAATAGATTCTTTGGGATTTTCTACATATAAAAGTTGTATCATCTATGAATAGGTACTTTCCAATTTTTAAAAACTGCTTTATTTATCATTTTTATTTTATGTTTATGTGTGTATTGCTTGCATGCATGTAAGTGCACTCATGTTGTACAATGCCCGCAGAGGACAGAAAATGGTGTCGGATCTCCTAGAATTTCAAAAAAGAAATTTCTAGCTGCTTCCACTCATCTATCCATCCATTCTTTCAGTAGTAAAAAAACTGCTTTTTTAATTGTTTTAAGTAAATAGTACCCTCATGTTTTAAGACCTGTCCCATATATTGTGATTCTTTTTCAGAAAGGTCTGTTCAGTTCTCTGTTTCTTCTTTCAGAGACATACCAAAATAAAATTGCAAGTTCATTTTTGTTTTCCAAGGAAGCAATCTGTGTTTTATTGCTTTCACCAACACCCCAACACACCAATGGCAAGTTCTTTTAACAACTTCTCTGAAAGTTTAATAAAATTGTATCTACAATTGATTTAGTTTTATTTACTAAGATTTATTTTTATTTATGTGTATGTGTGCATGTCTATGTGAGTGCATGCTATGCGTGTTTGGGTGCTGACAGAAGCTAGAAGAGGGTGTCGGGTTCCCTGTAGCTGGAGTCGAAGGCAGTTGTGATCTGCCTGATGCGGGTATTGGGAACTGAACTTGGATCCTCTAGAAGAGCAGCAAATGCTCTTAACCACTGAGCCATCTCTCCAGACCCAAAGAACTAATATTTTTAAATAATAACGCTGAAACCAGGGACATAGATCAGTGGTAAAGTATGTGTGAGGCCCTAGGTTCAATCTCCAGCACAAGAAGATTGAAAAACAAACAACAACAAACCTTTTAGTGTTGAGTTCGAGCCCTACCATGACAGAAAGAAAAGGGAGGGAGGAAAAAGAGACATAGCTGATTTACACATATCTCTCAACTTTATTCAAATATTACTTTAGAAACTGGAGAGATGGCTCAGTGGTTAAGAGTACTGGCAGCTCTTGCAGAAGACCCAGGTTCAAATCCCAGCACCCACATGGTGGCTAACAACAGTCCACAACTCCAGTGCCAGGGAATCTAATGCCCTCTTCTGACCTCTGTGGGCACTGCACATCATGGGTGCACTTACATACATGCAGGCAGTACACTCATATACCTAAAATATAAATAAATATATTACTTTAGATCTTGAAGCCAAGCTTATTAATATTTATATGTTTCCAGAATATTTCCAGTTAGCATTGTTCCTAGCTGTTCATGTATTATGAAGCTACTATAAATAAGGTATTTTTTATTATATATTCTACATGATTATTGGTAGAATACTATTGGGTCCATTGAACTTTTTTCGGTTATCTCATTTCTAGCAACTTAACCAAACACACTTTTTCCTTGAGAGGATGAAATTTAATTCTCTTGAATTCTCTGGGTCTATAATCACATCGTCTGAAGATGATGATACCATGTCTCCTTTTTTTTCCCAATACCTATGCCACATATTCCTACTACATATTAATGCATGTGCTGCCCTATCCCTTGACTTTTTGAAAATTTGGAGCAGCTTATCTTCAGAACATTCTCAAGAAATAAATGCTTAGTGATGGAAGTCTGTGTTTTACATCCTGTTGTGGATACAAGTCTCCCCAAGAGACTTCTAATGAATTACAGCAGCAGATTTTTCATCTTGGAACTGCAGTCTGTTTAAGTGTGGAATAATGATTGGTTTTTTTTTTTTTTTTATGTTAAAAACAAAGTTCTGCGTAGTACATTTAAGATAGGTTGCATGTAAATTTCATGCTTTGTAGAAAATTCAACTTTGGTATATAAATTTAAAATAAAGATGAATAAGCTTTTCTTGCTTTGATGTATCCATCAATCCGTCCATCCATCCTCTCTTCATCCATCCAGCCTACAGTCCTTAGCCTAGCCTTATTAGGGATCCTGTAGTTGTGCTCACATAATTTTGTACCCAAATGTTTATGATTTGATGAATGCTATCAAGTGAAAATGCATATACTCAGTAAGCTCTTCTTATAGTCTAATTAACTACTTACCAATTAAAACTAGATCCCTTAAGCTAGAGGCACCTTTGGCAGGAGAATGAAGACAGGTTTCACTTGTAGATCCTGTTCACTACCAGAGGCAGTCCCAGCTTCTTGTGCTCAAAGTTTTCCACCAGAGGAAAGTTTGGAGCTGTGCAGATAAATGGAGAGAAATTAAACCACTTTCATGTTTGCTAACTTCCTTGCTTATTAATTCTCTTTTTATAAAACAGTGACATAAAAATATTTTTTAGAGGTAGGGTGTGGTGGCAGAAGCAGGGGAAGTTTCTGTAAGATCGAGGCCACCCTTGTCTCCATAGCCTTGAACTCACAGAGATTACCCCTGTCTCTGAGTTCCTGACCAGCCAGGGCTATATAGTGAGACCCTGTCTCAAAAGAAAAATTTATTTAGAGATAGCAGCAATACCATACTTATTAATACATAGAAATGATCATAGGATATTCTTTGGAAAGTTATATTCTAGAATAGTTGTTAGACTTCTCGGGAATTATCAGTTAAAATCTTTTTTGAAACATAATATTGTAACCATTAAATGCTTCATTTAAGTATTTCGATGAAAATATTATAAAACTGAACCATTTTCAAATTTGATAGTTGTAATTTCTCTTGTAAAATAAACCATATTTCATAAGAAAAATATAAAACAGGATTAGTTTGAATTTTAGATGCAGGATGAAGGATTCCATTGTATTACGATCGAAAAGGAGGGTATTTAACAATATTCTGAAATTAGACCATGAGAATTTTGTTTGTAAAAGTGTTATTTACAGAAATCAATCTTTCTTTACCTGAACACTGACCTCTGAAAAGCATTTCCAGGAAACTTTATAGTGAGTTCCAGGACAGCTGGGGCTACAGGGAGACCCTGTCTCAAAAAGACCAAAAAAAAAAAAAAGCAGACCCCTCCCTACTCATTGCTGCTAGATGAGGAACAGCTGACCCTCCTCAAAGACCTTTAGATAGGTTGACTAGATTTACCAGAAGGGCAAGTAGTGCAGAATGGCTGGGGGTGCCGACAACACAGCGGACAGTAGCAGGGATAACAGTATAAGGGCTCTAGTGGGGGGAGGGAGGCTATGGGAGGGTGCCATATGGGAAGTGGGTATATAGTTGAATAAGATGG
>NW_008359681.1:2311513-2318715 GCF_000622305.1 Nannospalax galili | reverse complement strand
CTGTGAACCTAGAAACTTGCACCCACTTGTGAAAGAGATGTATTCTTGCTCTGGAGTGTGTTACTGAATATGTTAAAGCTGTAGTGAAATGCTTTGTCTAATCATGTAGTAATTAAAAATAAAAAAATGATTAAAAAATAATAATTCTTCAAAGCATAAAAAATTGTTCCTTAATAATTAGTAGATGTGAAAAATATTACTATTGAAATCTACCTGACGACTTTATGTCCATGCTCAGATGCCAAGGATCTCAGAAAGTACCCAACTGTGACTAGTAATAGTCAGATATATACAGATTAGAAATGCATGTGCAAACATCTTAGTGTCAATTGCATTAAAAATGGATTTTTCTGTATGAAACTGTATTTTAATAATGAAATGGAGATCTTTTTTAAAGGTTAAAACCTCATTTAATTTTATGTCTTATAGGGCTTATACTGAGTACAATATTGTATAACTGTATTAATTCAACTGTAAACCTAAAATTTAACAGCCAATTTTGAAAGAGATGCATCTTAGCTCTGGAAATTGTTATTGAATATGTCAACGCTGTAATGAAATGCTTCTTCTAAGCATGTGGTTTTTCTAAATAATTAGAAAAAAGAAAATGCATGTATAAAAGTGTATGTGATATGAATAAATGAATAAAGCCAGTTTTGTTACCTAAAAAAAAGCAAAAGAAACTTTAAAAAATATTTAAATATTTAAAAACATTTGATTTGAACGTCCCTTTTATTCCTTTATTTTTGATTCTTATTGTAGGAATTACAAAACATTTACAAATCTCAAGCTCCTTTTACGTTACTGTATTATGTTCAGTCATAGTATAAGTTTTAAAGAAAAATCATTAATTTGATGGGTTTTTTTTATTGTGCTTTTTAAAGTTCATACATTTCCCACTCAAATCCAGATCCCCTCCCCAATCCATGCCTCCCTCTATCCCCGCACCGAACCCTATGCACTCTGCCATACAAGCTGAGTCCTAGTCATTCAGGTGTTTGTACCCAAGTATCCTTCAGTGTAAATGCATCCACTGGAGTCTAGTCAGCCCAATTTTGATGGATTTTTTTTTTTAAAGCAATTCCGACTCCTACAAAGATGAGCAAAAACCACTGAAACCCACTGCACGCTACTTTTCAGTGGCGTAATCAGTTGATGTCTTTATTTTCCAGTAAATAAGCCAGTGCGTTGGATTTCCCAGCCTCAGCTTCAGCCGTGGCACTGAAGTCAGACTGTTCCAGTGACCATTCCAGATCCACAGCTTGGGACCCGCGCTGTTACCGTCTCTGAGGAGGGTTAGAGAGTCAGACAAAGTTATTAGCCTTAATGAACCCTGGCTTTTGCTCTAGGGTTAACAAAGAAAAATCCCTGTGGGTGACAGGCATCTCCCTGGAGATCCCTCCCTCTCTACTAGCCAAGAAACACAATTGCTAGTATTACCAAGGTAGCAGGAGTCTGGGATGCCTTGCCTGTCAGTATTTCTCCAGTTTTTCTACTGCAGCCTCTGTATAGTAGGGAGAGGAGTTATACTCCTCAGTGATAGAGAGGTTAGTCAGCCTCCTTATTTATTTACAAAGGTTCCTAAATCATTCTTTCTGGGCTGTCACATATGTTTGCTATAATATTGAAGATAAAATTTAAATTACCTACCACTTCAGTTACTTTATGCCAGGCGTGGTGGCCTGCGCCTTTAATTCTAGCCAGTGGGAGGCAGAGGCAGGTGGATCTCTGTGAGATCGAGGCTACCCTGGTTCACATTGTGAGTTCCAGGTCAGCTGTGACTAGAGAGACCCTGTTGAAAAATAACCAACAACAACAACAAAAAAGGAACTTTCTTCTTGACTACCAATAACCTGAAGTACAATCCATGCTTCTGTGAGCATCACTGTGTTTGCCTTTGAATATAGACATTCACATCCCAGCTTGGCAACCTCTGCTTGGTTCCAACTCTTCATTTAGCTTTGGGTAAACTGAGGCTGGGAGATCAATTGTGACTTGCTGCAGTCTCCCAGCTAGCATGTAATAATGTGCAGAAGTTAAAACTGAGCACTTCTAACTCCCAGCTCTGCCTATTTTCTGACAAACAGGCAATTAGGCTTCTTACTCCCAGAAGACAGCGGTGTATATTGCTAGGGCCTCTGCATTCTTCAATCTAGAAAAAGAAGTGCTGGCCGCCTTTTCTTTCTGGAAACTACCTTGAACCTAATGAGCTGTGTTTTGGGTAGAGGAAGAGGATAGCTGAGTCCAAGCTTTGTGGAGCATCTCAATTCACCAAACTCACATACTCGTACCATCTTGGTTATCAAAGACCCCTTGTTCTGAAGGAAACTAAGAGAAGACTAAGCCATCAGTTTACGACAATGAACCCTTATAGTGGGCCAGCTTGAGGACATGGATATTTATTATCTGGTTTTGAAAAAAAAATATTGGAACTACTATTTGCAGAACTAGATGAAAGTTTGGAATGCCTGTTAGCTGGACAATGTGGCACTGGTTGTAGCAACTAGCAGAATGGTGAACTGGTGGTTAGACTTACTAAGTATTTGCAATTGATGAGTCATTCTTACTGGAAAAGGGGAATCGGGCAGGACCATCCATTCCTGACACATGCTCCAGAGTTGATCAGAGTGGCCTTAGCCAAAAATCTCCACAGCCAGTATCATGCTTTTTCTACCATGGCTCCAGATGTGACAGTGCCTTTATCTAATGTGTTTTAAGTCTTCCAGTTTCTTCCATGAACCGGTATGAGATTCAAGTCTCAGCAACAACTAGTAGAGACAAAGCTAATGACATTTCAAGTTCAGTGGCTTGTCCAGAATGTGTAGCAGTATAAGTTGTGTCTCTAGACTCTGAGCTCTATGAATTTAATTAAGCAGTCCTTTCTTACCAGAGGCATCCTTTTGTTAAATCCTAAGTAAGTTATTTTGATTACCACCAAGAAGACACAGTTCAATGAGCAAAATGCTACTTACATCCACACACAGGGAGAGTTTTATTATAATCATAACAATTACTTCCCATTTCATTGCTAGTTAAAAGGAGACTGTATTAGCAGAGTAATACCTTAAATACAAAAGATGAATGCACGGTCAAGTTGCCGTTTCATACATGTGCTAATGACCAAAAAGAAAACCATTTTCATTGTTAGAATATGCCAAGCACATATCCAAAATTCTTTACTTAACTATGTGACTGTGTAATAATCTGCATACCAGAGAAAGTATTCTCTCTCTCTCTCTTCCTCTCTCTCTCTCTCTCTCTCTCTCTCGCTCTTCCTCTCTCTCTCCTATATCTTGTCAAGTTTGGTTTGATTCAAAGCCATTGGTTCTCTTGGAAAAAGAGGTCAGACCAGTTTGAGGAGCTAGCAGACTTAGAAAAGCAATTGAAGTTTGCACATGGGAACACAGATGATAAAATCATTTTGGAAAATAATAAACTAGTAACTTGAGAGTTTGTCTGGAGGGTGGTATCACAGGTTATGCCAGGTTATTAATTTTCCAACTCAGCAGTGTGCCTCTTTTAAAAAAACACTTAAAGAGAAATGGATATGTTTTGGAAAGAAATGCAGTGAAGAGACGGGAATTACAAGGCTGAATGAAGTCCACGAGCCAGTGGACCTGGGCAAGTAAAACTGCTTACATTTGAATAAGAACTGTGTGCCAGAAAACAGATAGCAAAGACAGCTGTGCCGAGTGCACTAAAATAGATGTCTGCAGGGTTCTTAGTTCACTGACACAGTCCTAAAGCCACAGAACTAGATACTGTTGGGACAGAAACCCATGTAACCAATGGACACAGCCTCATCATTAGTGTGCACTCATCAGCATTGGCATTCACAGGATTTAGGGGAGCCCTGACCCATTCCTCAGTTTCCCCTTCCATAAAATGGGAAGAAGCTTGTTCAGTACCCCAGAGGTAACTTGTGACCAGGGACAGAGCAGCCCATAACCTCTTCCTTTCTCTCTGCTTCTCTGTGGCACTCCTCAAACTGTTGGCCCATCGTTACCATGGTGACACAGCACACAGTGACGTTGCTTAGAGATAATGACAAGTGGAAGCAGCAGGAAAGGAGAGTTGAGTGATTAGCCTCTGAGGAGTGCCTGTGTCTAAGCAGAAAGGCAACAAAAGGAGCTGTTCCCAAGTAAAGGGAAGCACAGAGGCCTGCTGAAGAACACTGATGTTACCTTGTAGGCCTATGTGTCCCTGGGCTTCTGTGTCATGGAATATACTTTGCTGCCTGGGTTATTATATTTCTCACAGCTTGGGGCTTGAAACACAGTAAATATTTGCTGTTGATTTCGGTATCTGTCACTTAGCTCAGTATCCTGAAAGATAACATGGTTTGTTGACTCAAATCCAGTTCTGTAGACCACTTCATTCTTGTGGCTTGAGTCATTCCTTGTCAATGGCAATTCAAAGAAGTATGACCAGAAATTGATTCTTTTTTTCCTTTTTCTTCTAGGGTTAAGTGAAATCACAGCAAAACAAAATCTTGTTTTTTTAAAAAAAATATTTATTTTTATTTTTTTATTTTATTTTATGTATATGAGTGTATTGCCTACATGTATGTGAGCGAACCCATGTTGTACAATGCCATGGTCAGAAGAGGGCTTTGGATTCCCCTGGAACTGGAGTTAAGGACGTTCATAGCTGCCATGTGGGTGCTGGGAATTGAACCTGGGTCCTCTGCAAGAGCACTCAGTGCTCTTAACCACTGAGCATTCTCTCCAGCCCTACAAAATCTTGTTTTAAATTCTTGTCAAATGGTTTCTCCCTGGTCCTGAGATCCTAGGTTCTGCTCTTTCTAAGTCAACTGGTGAGGCTGTAGGAAGTCTTGCTTCTGTTAACATTAATGGAATGCTATCATCTGTACATCACAGGTCTTTCTGTGCTAAGGCATCTTTTACAGTGTTCCAATAAGCAACTAGCATCTTGTGTCCTTCCAGGGCCTCAGAAGCCTATAGACTCTTCCTGCCTCTATCTCATATCCAATTCTGTATCCTGCACTCGTGAGGTGGGTCTGACATGGCAATAGACTGAGAACTGGAAGAGTCTCCAGAAAATGTCTCTGTTTTTAAAAGTATTTTTATTTATCATATTTTATGTGTATGAGTGTTTTGCATGCATGTATGTAAGTGTACCATGGGCATGCAGTGCCCACAGTGGCCAGAAGAGGGTATCAGCATCAGATTCCCTGGAACTAGAGTTATGGATTGTTGGTAGCTGTCATGTGGATGCTGGGAACCGAACCCAGAACTTCTGCAAGGGTAGCCAGTTCTTTAAACCTCTAAACCATCTCTCCACCTCCAGATAATGTCTCTTGATGGCCTCACCTCAAAAAGAGACTTCTGGTCCTGCCTCAGAGGAAGGTCACTCTTTGGGCCTTCCTGTTGATCACAAAGGATGTGTAGTGATTATAGTACTGGTGAATCTGAGATGGCACTTGCTGGAGAACAAAATCTCTAAAGAGCCCCATCTCTTACGGAACATCTTCATAGCCCCTCAGATTTAATAGCCATTTTCACAGAGAGTGTCAGACACTAGCACCATTGCTATTGAGATTCAGAACCTCTCCCTGGGTCTGTACTCAAAGGATAATTCAACCTGTGGGGTGCTTGGCCCCAGAGTCCATGTTCTTCATACAGCTGGAGCTTAAACAGTCTGCCTGTCTGCCTTCCTCACTCCAGACTCTCCCCGGATGCTGATAGGGGTACAGACCTGCTACTTCCACTCCAGTCTGGACCCGTTTTGTGCTGTCCCCTGAAGTCTGCACTCTACAAACGTCCCCCTCCCCATTTCAGATGCTCCCATTAGATCCCATAGCTCAAAGGGCCTGCTAACAAATCTAGGCCAAACCCAGCGGACCTGATAAGATTTTCACAAGAGTTCCTAAAAATACATTTCTCCTTAAATCAGCCTTGCCAATCACCGAACAACCACAGAACTTGAAGGACAGAAGTGGCTTTAGAAATTGCTGAACCCCCATCCTTTTAAAGCTCAGAAACTGGATTCCTGGGGAGCAGAAATAATAGCAAAAGCAGCAGTGACTGAGAACTATTACAAGTCCCATCATGAAGGTAGAACAAAGCACACTGTAAGGTAAGGGCAGGAGCTGTCTGTGAGCTCTGGAGCTGGTCCAACCATTTGTTTGCCCATTCATCCATTCACTCATTCAGTTAGGATTCGTCAAGTGTTCGCTATGTCCCAAAGTTAGATGTTCAGCTTGATGTCAAAAATTATACACAGACCCTGCCCTGTTTTCACAGATATTGCATTCCAACTGGGGGGAGGGGAGTAAATAGGAAAGTAGCTATGTGAGTGTCAAATATATTGGTAAAGGCTTTGGAGGGAAATACAGCAGAGAGAGACAGCATGAGGAGGGAAGACTGATGCAATGTTACATCAGAAAATGCTTCCCCATAGGGTCACCTCTAAGGTGTGACTATCTGAGAGAGGCATATTCCCAGCAGAAGAATCAGTGAAATTAAAGCTTGGAAGCAGGACTTGTCTGATTACCTAAGGACCAAGCTGAAGGCCAGAGTGAAAATAAACAAGGAGAGAGGTGGTCAGAGAAGATGTGAGGGCAACCAGAGAGGTCAGTGCAGGCCACTGTGAGGCTTGTGACTTGTGCATCCAGAGAGGTGAGCAGAGAGGTGAGAGGATCTGATCAGCCTGTATCTCTGATGATTCCCTTGGGTTAATTTGTTTCTAAGGGGTGTGGGTGTGGGAAGCAGCATGGACAGATGGCTTGTGAAGCTGTTGCACAAACCTAGGAAAGAGATGAAGTCGCCTTGGGTGATGGAGAGAAGCAGGGAATGAAAGCCACCAGATCATCCTGTATCTATCAGGAAGGCTGAGCAAAGTGTTTCCTCAGTTCATCATACTCACGGTCAGTTCATCATATGCAGGGTTTCAAGGGAGGAGGAGGACAAAGAAAAAGTAGGGAGCATGTTTGGGAAACATGTCTAAAGCTGTAAAAGTGGACGAAGAAGTGGTTAAGCAGAGGCCTGGTGGTTATTGTAGTCAAACTGCTTGGGTTCCAGTCCTTCCTTTTCCTCCACATGCCTGGTTTGCAGATATGCTCTCTTCCCCCTCCTCCTCCTCCTCCTCCTCCTCCTCCTGCTCTTCCTGCTCCTCCTCCTCCTCCCCCTCCTCCTCCTCCTCCTCCTCCTCCTCCTCCTCCTCCTCCTCCTCCTCCTCCT
>NW_008359681.1:2175350-2311394 GCF_000622305.1 Nannospalax galili | reverse complement strand
CCTCCTCCTCTTCCAATCTCCAATTAGCACAGCCCACTGGACATAGTTTCTGTGATAGCTCTCATCTTTATTACCTTTCACCTTAAAAACCTTATCGTAAATGGTTCTCTGTAAATGTTTGTTCTAAGTTCTACCTGGGTCTTATCTGACCATTAAAGATGCAAACCCCAGGGTGGGAGCTGTTATCCTGATAATCTATCAGCTGGCTCTACACTGTGCTTCCTCCAGTGCTGCCAGGCCCTCTCCTTTCTCTAGGTGACACATGTGCGGGCTGCTTATTGCACCTTCTGTGCAGTGACTCATCTGAAAGAGGACAAGCCACTCTTTGCAAAGTGAATGTGATTGTGGTGTTCTGAGCCCTTCATCTACCCAGCCGTTCTTGGTGAGGGACAGCAGTCATGACCAGTTCTGACACTGCTCTCTGCTCTTGCTCAGCACGTGCACAGTCCCACATATGCACAACTGGAGATATTTATGGAGTTGCATGATGACATACAGCTTCTACCCATGGAAGAACAGCCCTGTGATCCACTGCAGCTGCTGCATCCTGCATTCATATGCTTCCCAGACCTCTGGACTTTTTGATTCTGTAAACTGTACCATCTTGAAGCCCTTAACCCTTGTAATGGCATCTCTCTTCCTATCTCTTTGCTCTGGGCCAGGCACGGATGGGTGGAGAAAGTAACAAAACCAGAATCCTTCATTCCAGGACCAGGCCCTACTTTTCCACAGAAGCTGTGTCTGCTAGGCTGCCTGATAGTCTCACCTATTTTCCTCTCATGTTGCAATACTGACTGAGGTCTATAGCTTTCATTTTAGCAGCCTCTGAGGGCCCCCACCTCTGCCTGCTTGGCAGGTGGACAGCCTACCTGACTGAAATGCAGGGCTGTGAGACACAGCTGGCCAGGATTGAATTTCCTGTGTGTAGCTTCAAGCCACTTTCTTTCCATCCCATCATGGAGAATGGAGCAGTTTATCTTCACACTCCAGGACCAGTGGCCTCTTTCCTCTTCAGACCAGCTGTAGTTCACTAGCTACCACCTCCATCCAGCATCTTCCCAAGCTCCTTGCTGCTTCCTTCCTTCTAACTCTGAAGGAAAGGAGCCTGAGAAGGAAAGTGGGAAAGGCAGGTGCTGCTCCCTGTTCCCCTGTGTGCTCTGTGAAATGTGTCCTTCTACCACTCAAGTTCCAGAAACATAACTGCCCCAAGGTCCCATCTGACATCAGTGCAGAAAGTGTGGAGAGCTCCCTTTGCTGCTCTGCGATGTTCTTGTGGCGTCAAGTACTCCAGGGATTGTGTCTGTTTCCCAACTGCCCTTTTCTTCACCCCCACAACCACAGAAATCACTCTCTGGAGGGTCAGGAACAAGTCATCACCACTAATCAGTTGTGCACACACACCTTGAAGTACTCAGGACAGTGGACCACTTCGTACTCCCTACTCTTGAAACTCTGCTCTTTCCCCTTAATGTCGGACCATTTGGAGGATCTTCTGCCCCTCCTTTTTCTTTTTCTGTGGTTTGACTTGCTCTCCTTAGTCTTTCACCTCTAAAAATCTAAATGAACTGTCCCTGATCCTGTTCAAGTGGTTGGTCCTCTCCCAGAGACATGCACAGATCTGTTTTGCTGTTGCTCTCACTTTGTGTCTCTTAGCCATGGCCTGGTCTGTGATCATGTCTCTATGTCTGTGATCATGACTTCTGCACCCCATTTCCAAATGGCCCTCTCCTTCTGATACCCTTCATTGTCCTGCCCACCCAGGACAATGAAGCTCTCTTTGCCTAATCTGTTTCCTGTTGTTCTTATTCCCAGTCCTCAAAGATTATCCTTTTCTAACAAGTTTCTATCATTCATGATCTGGAAGTGCCCTCCTACTTTGCTGCCAATCACTGTAGTATGGTTTCTGCCTGGATTTTCCCTTTTCTTTAGGACCATTGCTATATAGCCTTTGGCCAAAACTCCACCTTCTACAAACTTTTCCATAAGTTCCAGGTAATGCTTCCAGAGGGAATCTGCCTCCTTCTGATGCTCTTCAGGGTTCTTTACAATCATTATGCTGATGCATTGTACTCAAGTATACCTAGGCCTCCTGAGACCCCCCACGTCACTCTTTTCACCGAAGACCATCTCTCTCTCCAAAGGAGCACTGTAGAGACTTAGGGAGCATCTCTGGAACTTGATAGATAAGAACAATGGATTTTGACATCTTGCAGCGGAAATCACTCTCTCTGTCAAGAATCAGCTGTGTCACTCCTGACCTCTCAGTGTCCTACTGGACAGTTACAGAATTTACAAAGTCTACTCATAGTGATAGGAGTTGAGATCTCATCTCTGCACCAACTATTTACACCAAGCTTTAATTCCAGTTTTAAATGTCTGAACTTTCAATATAAATGAGTTATTAAAGAATGCGCTAACTGCATAAACTGAAGCAAGAATATTCTTGAACTCGTTAAGAATTTCATTCAGGAACATTTGGGTACTTTGCAAAGCTACTACCACTGGTCACACTTGTGTCAGTCCAGGTCTTTCACACATTGTGGTGCCATACCCCTGTAGACATCAGTTTCTGTCCACTTCCCACTCTCCTCTAATATACATATGCCTTGGTAGCTTAATTATTTACAGTTATGGCAATACACTGATTTTTTTAAAAAAATATATGTGTGTTGACTACACTAGGCACTCTTTTTATTTAGTAATAATTACAAGTTGGTCAGAAAGGGAACATTGGCATTTGTGGGTATCTTTGTTACTTTTTACTTCACTGTGCCTATAATACCTGACAGAAACAACTTGAAGAAAAGAGTTATTTTGGTCCACGGTTTTAGAGGAATTTCAGTCTATCATGGTGGGGAAGGTGGGTTATGTGGCAGTCTGTTCATGGTGGCAGGAGTATATCACAGAGTCTGTTCATATCACAGCACTCCAGGAATTCTAATTGTGAGACAGGAAGCAAATTGGAAGGAAGAACCAGGAGGTAGGTTATAACCCTTAAAGGCCCACCCCTAGTGACCTCCTTTCTCCAGCTAGATCCCAACTTCCTAAAGGTTTGACAGCCTCTCAAAATAGCACCACCAGATGAGGAACAAAGATTCAAAATATGATTGTATAGGGGATATTTCAGATTCAAACCATAACAGAGGGCAGATGAAGTAGTCCCTAGGCTGATGTCAAGGAAGAGGGACAAAGGTCATCTGGGAAGACGTCCTACTCGCCACAGGCTGTGGCCGAGAGAGGAAATGAGCATTCTACAAGAGACACCTCTGGGAATGTAGAGCGGGATTTCATTCTGTAACTCCACAACTGTCCTGTCTGGCTACAGCCATGAGTTCCTGGCCATCTAAGAAACTTAAGTGCTAGTCAGTCTTAAATGTTATCTAATACAATTGCTTTCTTTAATCACAGTGTCTATTAACTGAATTATAAGTATTTGAATAGGAAACACAGATACAGTGAAGAAGAAAAAAACACAATTTGAATACAAATATGTGTTGAATGCATTCTATCTGGCTGTGGTTTTAGGAGTATATTTAGAATTTTTCTCTTTTCTAATTAAAGATGGGATTTCTATCTGTGCATTCCTGGAATTGGTTATGAAAGTAGATTGGAAATTTTCACATATTAAAATGAGCCATGGAATTTTTGGCTTTTTCACTTGTATTTTCATGATATATGAGAAAAAAATGAGCTGAGAATCTTTTCCTCTATTGTCATAGAATATCGACCTTTTACCCATTTTATGACCTTGGGGAATCTCTGTTTCATTTCCCTCAGAAATGCACCCAAAAGTGTGTTCAAAAGAACAAAATACCATGTGAAATAATCGTAAATGACATTGTTATCCAGAATTCTGTACCCACTGAGGTTTAAGGTTTGAGTTTGTTTCAGAAGAGAACTTATCAAAGATTTTTTTGAATTCATATTTTTGAAAGGACTTCATAGCTTATACCTTACCATCATACAAAGAAAGAATTTTGTTCCTCCTTTTTACATATACTTCACTGACTTTGGAGAAAATTACAACTGTTAGTACAGGGTTGTTGTTTTTTTTTTTAATTTTTTCACCTGTCACTATGTGTGTGCCTGCATGTGCTAGCACAATTATGCTCAATAACATGGCTTTTCAAAACTTCCAATAATTCCTGGTGACATTCCTAACAAGTGAAAGAATAATCTTGCCTTAGTTTATACCACTGCCTCATTCAGAACTTTTGTTTTACTAAGTCAGTTTAGAAATTTAAAACTAAAACATAACACAGATATTTCTGAAGGATCTATATGGATATAGATTAGCTCTCATAAGAGCACTTGTAATATGCTACTTAATACATTCTGATTGCAATAGATATGTATATGATTTAGGTATTATCATTCTAGTAATCAGCAAGGGGCCTGCTCAAAGGGGTTAGGTACTGTCACACAATTATCTGGAGAGAGGACTAGAATTCAGTCTAGAAAAGTTGATTTTTAGTCCCTTAACCAAGCACCATTTTATAGACATTTTCCATAAATTAAAAAGAAACTAAGAAGGCATCTAGAAGAAAAAAATCTTTTTGAAGATAACCACTTTCCCTGTCCTCTCCTTTTTTTGCAATTGCCAGTTGGGTTTTTATGTCTTTCCCTTGGCCATTTCTGTCACTACTGTCTTTTTCTGGTCCACTGAGCTACCTATGGGAAGCCCTGTTCGGCATCTCTTCTCTAAAGTGGTGATTACAGGACAGTATCACACCCTAGTCCTAGAGGTCAAATGGCTTTCAGCCCCAGTGCTTCAGCTGACGGCTCTTCTAGACTCTTCTCCAGTCACTGTGTCTACACCTGATAGGCCTAGGATGTGGTCAACTCAACTCATTGATCAATGGAAAGAGCTCATCAAGAGCTATTTTAAACTGGTTTCTAGTAATAGAGGTAGGGATGCTCAAACATCAAGCCACTCCCAAGACAGGAAGATTTTAAAAAATATTTTTTATAGAGCTGGGTGTGGTGGTGCATGCTGTTAATCCCAGCACTCCAGAGACAGAGGTGGGTGGATCTCTGTGAGATTGAGGCCATCTTGGTCTACATAGCAAGCTCCAAGCCAGCTGAGGCTATAGGGAGACCCTGTTTCAAAGAAAACAAAAATTAAAACTAAATTAAATATATTTTATATCAAGTGTGCTAGCATAGTCTATAATTCCAGCACTTCATGGATTGAGGCAGGAGAATTGCCAGAGTTCAAGGCAGCTTTCTTGGGCTACATGGTGTATAGCAGGCGAGCCAGAGTTGTATAGCAAGATCCTATCATAAAGAACGATCTTTCCCCCTCAAAAAAGCCTAGCATGATGGCACATGCCTATAATCTAGCACTCAGGAGGCTGAGGCAGCAAGATCACTGTGAGTTCAAGATCAGCCTGGTCTATATAGTGAGTTGTAGGTCAACCAGTGCTATATAGTGAATATAGTTAAGACCCTTTCTCAAAAAAAAAAAAAAAGTATTTTAAGAATTTAAATGTTAAAAATAGGAATCCCAAAGATTATAGAAGTGAGAAATAGGAAGTTCAAAGAGACAAGGGTTCTTCACTGTAATTAGATGTATGCAAAATAAAATTAAGGGCATCCTATAGTTACTTAATGGCTAATGAGTCCTTGACTGTCTGACTCAGAAACTGGCTTGTTTTGCATGGATCCTTTAATCAGTGCCTGGCAGACAGCTAAAGTACCATAAATGACCAAGAGTAAACTGGGAAGGCTGTGCGCTTGCTGCAGAGCTATTTCCCTTAAGGCGGTCTTAAATTTTGATCAATCTCAGCCTCAAGATTGGACATGATTGATGTTTTCCCCTTCAGAAATGTGCAAATTATGCACAAAACGATGGCTCTGCAGGGCCACCTGGGGTCCTCAGCCTGGGCTTGTCTGAGGGTGTGGAACTCAGGGAAGGCACTGCCTCCCTTCCCACTGTGCAAGGTAGGCATTCCAAGCTCACCTAACTACATAATTTAGCTACTAAGAACTTCAGTAGAAAATTATTTTATACTGTCCAAAAAGCTAACACCTAGAAGAGTTTTAAATAAATTTTGTAAAATGAAGTGTCATGTAAGTAAAGACCCTAAAAATAGTTGACATTAGTTTGTAGAGTTGAATGGAAAGGCCTTTCAGCATTTCAGGAACTACTACAGAATGTCATTTGTCTTTGAACTTCAAGCTGGTCTTTCCTTTGAAGACGGTGGGTCTGAATATTCTGCTGGGAGAGGATTTGTACACCCTTCACAAAGCAGCCCTTTCTCCCCAAGGACTGTGCTGCTGGTCACCAAAGACCACCAGATGAGGAGCCACAAACCAAGCCAGCCCTCCTCCAAAGACCTGTGCAGTTGAAAATCCCTGAGCTGAATGAATTTCATTTTCACAGAAGACTATTACCTGGAACAAACCTCTGCTAGTCTAGTTTTGTTTTGTTTTTATTAATCAGACTCACAGCCACGGAGGGAATCCTCTCCACCAGCCTTCCTGTGCCTGCTTCTGTGGGAGTCCATGAACAAACATCCTACAGGGGACCCTGAGCAGCCATCCTTGTTCTTTTGGCATCCAACAGGGTACCCAGTACAGAGCAAGGGGCCAAGGGATGCTGGTCAAGATGGTTCTCAAATCTGTATACCAGTCACCCCAGAGAGCTTGTTAAGTAGACTGCTGGCCTGCCCTGAGTTTTCAGTGTAGGATCTCTTGGGAGAGCCCAGGACTCTGCATTTCTCCCCAGACTCCAAGGGAGTACATACAGGTCTAGTACTTTGAAAGTCGCTGGGCTGAGGATGCCGGGTTTTGAGGCTTAATCATCTATCATTGAGGCCCACACTCGACCTGCTTGGCAACAGCAGGATGAAAGCAAGACACCAGCTGGAATGTTCCTATAGGTCACGGGGAAATGACCTCTTCAGAACTATATTCCTTTAGCATTGAATTTAGTCTGTATTAAAATGTACATGTTCTTTGGTGGAAGGTCAGGAGTTCATTCAACAAACAACATTTATGGAGTATGTTTATCAGATAGGTCCTGAGCTATACTCTAGGGATTCAAAAACAATAGCCAAAATCTATTACACACACAGTGCAAAGTCCATAAGAGGTTTCAGTTGTTGGAGGGGGGCACTTGGATAAATCAGTATTTACATTTCTCATGGATTAAGTAATAATGACATCTATTTAAAAATAATGACCAGGTTATATTAAGAGATGGGCTACAAGAGAGGGCTACAAAGGGGGTTGAAGGAAGGAATGTTGGGTCAGGGCACCAGTGGAGAAGATGTGCCAGCTGTGACTAGCCAGAACTTCAAGGGCAAGTTTGTCATCTCTTCCCTGAGGGTTCTTAGAAAGGTGGAAGTTGTCTGGAAGGCTCTAGAGGAGGCTGGAAGGCCATGCTGTAGGAGAAACTAAAGGTTAGAGAAATGAGGCCACTGTGTCTGCCTCTCCTAAGTTTCACACAGGTGGGAAGGGGTGAAATGCAGTGGGATGCTTTGGGTAGATGGGAATGAACCTGTGAAATCATAGATAGCCTCATCTGCTTCTAGCCGTTTTAGCTATGTGTATCCTACAACATGTTGTAAACTTCAAATAACCACAGAAAAAAGTATTAGAAAACAAACAAACAAAAAAAAGTAAGAAAAATGGAAATACAAGCAAAATAGCTAGAGAGACTCAGAAATAACTGGAAACAACACAAGCAGAGATCTTGCTTCCCAAGGTAGTTGAGAAACTTCTGGAGAAGGTAACTGATGCCTTATCCATCATAGGGCTAAGGTGGGCATGGCTAGGACCTCCTCAGGAATCAGAGAAAATGTGTCCCTTCCAGACAGATGCAGTATTGACATGGGTCCTTCTAGGCAGATGAATTTGAAAACAACACCCCCTGTCCTCTCTCATCCAGCCAGTGAGAATGCAGTGTTCGGACAATGCTACCAAGCATGTTGGGGCCACAGTTCCCACCCTGGGTGACTGTTCCAGCCCTGGTGATGCTCTGTCCACTTCCAGGTTGGCAGCAGCTGGAGGCTGCAGCAGGCTACCCTTGAGGGTTTTAATGGCACTCTGGGTAACCTCCCTGTGGTTCCCATGGGCTATAGAATAAACACTTGAGGGCTGTTGTAGGTAGGGGACCAGGTGCCCTGTGTAGTCAGATATCATCTACAATACAATGCCCTGCTCTCAAAGTCTGTGCTGAGGTAGATGATCCTGCCCAGGTGCAATCCTGGTCCTCTATACAGAGCTACTGCAGAGGAGGAAGAAGCCTGATAGTGGATTTCCTCAGTGAATCGCCTTGCATCGGATTGCCCTACTGTTTACAAATTGCGTTTCTGTTTTCCCTGTATAAAATCAGTTGTATGACAGCAACCATATACGTGTAGGCAAACTGTAACCAACATTTTACAGATGAAGAAGATAGATCTGAGAGAAGTTAACTTACTAGGGATAAAAGACCAGGATCATTGGCAAAATAAGGACTAGTAGCTGTTTCTTAGGATCGAGTACTTTCCACAGTTCTAGAGTGTTCTGTATTCTATGACAGAAGAAATGCAAAAGCCTAAGGCAACCCTGCCAATAGAAGTATAATTTAAGCTGTGTATATAATTCTGAAATTTTAGTGGTTTTAAAAAGAACCAAGTAGGATTAATTTTAATAATATTTAACCCAACATAAAATATCAGCAATTTGCTACATAATAAATGTGAAGCAATACTGATGAGGTATCACATTCTTTTTTCATACCTCTTTGTACTCCGTGTGTATTTTACATCTAAAGCACATTTCAATTTGCATGCTAAATTTCCTTTGGAAATATGTGTATTTAGATTTCATAAAGTTTGCAATTGAGAAAGGAGATTCATATACTCAAGTTGGCCCAATCTTTCTTAAACGTTTTTTACTAGTTGAATTGAGAGTCCGTTTTAAATTGAGCTTAAATTAGTGAAGGATAAATATTGAAAATAGAATTACTTTGTCACAGTAGCCACACATCCACATGGAGGTGGCTCCTGTATTAGACAGCACAGCTTAATGAATAACTAACTGTTCTTCCCAGAAACTTGAAGTCTAGCAGGTTGAGTGTTGATTTAGGTCTATACATGAGTATAGGCCAGCCTGGTCCCTTGATAACATATTAAAACTTGGTCTTCTCCATCCCCACTTGTCATCTTTGCTCATCAGCTATGAAGGCCTCACCCTAACCTCATTCATTTCTGCTCTGTCTTCCAGGATCCCACAGCTGCCAGCTTGTACTCACTTGTGACAGTTAAAAGAGGTGGTTGGTACCTTTGATAACCAGCTGTAGTTATATAACCTCTAGGATAGAAACAGAGCATGCTGGGTAGACGAGCGTATGCATCAGATTTATGATTACAGAGCCACGATAGCAATGTGTTCCTGTGTGACAAAACGCACACCCCTTTCTTTCCAGAACATCTTTCTCATAGGCAACTCAGCCATCAGAAAGTTTGCCCACTCCCTGCTCTTGAAAACAAGTTTAGGGGCTGGAGAGATGGCTCAGCTATTAAGAGCACTGGCTGCCCTTGCAGAGGACCTGGGTTTGATTCCCAGCACTCACATGACAGCTAACAACTGTCGTAACTCCAGTTCCAGGGGATCCAACACCCTCTTCTGATCTCTGCAGGCATTGCACAACACAGGTGTCCTTACATACATGCAGGCAATACACTCATACACATCAAATAAAAATAATAGTGTTTTTAATTTAAAAAAATTTAAAGGAAGATTATATTAAATATTTATATATGGAATATTTTCAAAATAAAAAAGCTTTTCTAGAAGCGGAATGTAGAATGGCGCTAACCAAAGAGTATGGAGGAGGGTAATTGGGAGGTGATGACCCAAAGATAAAAAAAAATTGAGCTGAATAGCGGTGATACATTCAAGGATCCATTATGCACCACAGTGATCACAGTTTAAAAAAAACTATTATTTTCTTGAAAATGGCTGACAGTAGATGAATACATATGCTAGTTAGCTTGATAATCCAGGATGTATACTTATTTAAAAACATTGTATTAGACTCCATAAATGTATTGTTTTATTTGAAAATGAAGATAACTATTTTTAGAGGCTAGTTTGTCTTGATGGAGTCTGACCATCCAAATTTGAGTAGCTTTTTTTATTGTAACTGGAAATGGGAGTCTGTTTAGGGGAGAAAAAAAAACATTTTCTTATCTCAGCGTATAAGCTAAAGTACACACCATTCACCAGACTGGACTAAAAGCATTGCTATGTGTGGTTTGAGGACCGTGGAGTCATTATTCATGCCATCTATGCAAAAAAATGCCTAGATTTGCTTATTTCTGTTCAACCTGTGAACACTGGGAAAGCGCTTTGAGGACTGCATGTACTGCATGTTTGTTGTCCTATAACCCACCTAGGACTCTACATATTTTCCACATATGAGCTAAACACGCACGGCCCATTGTTTGAGGTCCCTTCAGCACCAGTATCCTGTCTCCACTGACGGACAGAAACGTTTCCTTGACTCTTACTTTCCACACCCGTTGTTCTCCCCTGAGGTTGGAGGTGGGGTGGAAGGAAGTAAGGAAGCTGCAGGTCCAGGCTGGTAGTGAAACCCGATGCAGAGTGAATTTGGTTATTAAACTCATCCTCTTAAGCTCCCTAGCCTAAGGTACTTGATGTTGTTGCTGTGAACACATGCTGCCAAACAGACAAGTGGAAGCCTGCCTGGCTCCCTCAAATATTTTTTAATTGAAGTTAGGTATGTGTTACAGCTTCATCATTGCCAAGTGCCTTAAATGTACATGTATATTTAACTCATACAAGCACTTCTACAGACAAGAAAGAGAATGGTGGGGTGGAGTGGCATTGCCCACTACTCCCAAGGAAAATCTGAAGTAAATTCTCAACGACCACATGAGCACACACTGCTGTATGGTCCCTCTCCTAGGAGAGACAAGTGGCACCCTCAAGGATAGAGAAGCCCAATTGCAAGGAAATCTGTTTGACTTGGTTTGCCCAGGGTTAACTAAGTTTCAGTCAGTTTGGGAACCCTCTTTTTCTGGAAACACTTGTGAACTACTTGACAATTATTGCCTTCTGAACTTACTTGGTATATGCTAAATGGAAAACAGCATCACTAAATGATGGGATGCATTCTGATAAGTGCATCATTAGGTGATCTCATCGTGCAAACATCACCTAATGCACTCATGTAACTCTATAGATAGTGAGTCTGTTACTTGATGTGACCTTTTGATGCAATCAAGAGATGTGTTAAACACAAATGTTTTGAGCTGCTGCTGTCATGACTTGGCATACTGTGCACAATAAACATTTCTTAGAAGACTGCATTCTAAAATGGCAATGGGTCATAGCAAACATAAAGCAGCAATGTAATGATTTCTTATCATCAAGGGTTAATGCTGTACTTTTACATAACTGGTGGTGTGATAGGTTTGTTTGCACCAGCACCACACAAACACATGACGAATGCATTGTGCTGTGACATTATGCTTGGAAGTTATTATGGCCAAGGCCTTGTTCGGTGGTTTGAATTTTTTAGTCACATTAGGATCTTATGAAACCAAACCACTGTCTTAAGTATGGTATGTCATTGATAGGGACTTCCTTAAGAGTTCAGCATGACTAATCTATTTCTAGTCATCATTAAGTACCTGTAGCTATACACTTTTAGAAGGACTTAAGGACTGAGCCAATATATGCCGTGGCTTATGTTACATGTAATTTCTGTAGCTGGTCAACTTATAGGCCATAGTCCTTTATTCATGTTTATCTTGGTATTATTATTAAAATCTCAACATTATTAATTTCATAATCCTTGAAAAATTCAAATGAAATATGATGATCTTAGACATCTGAGCCTTAAGTTACAGTATTATTATAGATATGCTTTTTAGTTCCCACATCCTAAATACAAAAGAACATTTTTATTTTTAAAAGTTTTAAATATACTTTAATGTACTTATTGTGTGGGGAGGCTGGTGAGTGTGTTCATGGTGTGTTATGAGAGTGGGGGTCAAACGACAACTTGCAGGAGTCATTTCTTTCCTTCTACCACGTGGGTCCAGAGATCAACCTCAGGTTGTCAGTCTTGGTGGCAAGTTCCTTCGCCTGCTGAGCCATCTCACTGGCTCCAAGAGAACATTTTTAGATTGTGTCTCAGTTAAAACTAAGCTGAACTGAACTCAAGCTAACTTGTATTCATTCAGTCATTAGTGCAATTGCTCAGCAAGCTTTGAGACCTAATAGGTGCCATCAACTAAGACACTCTCAAAACAGAAAACTACAAGGAATAGCCCTTACCTAAGAATGCTCACAGCTCTCAGGGAAGACCAGTCCCAAGCAAGAAATAACAGGAGATAGGAAATAGTAAGACTTCCAAAAGGCAGTAACAGGAGGCTCCTTCCTACCCACCCCAGGTTCAAATCTCTATAAACTCAAGCAAGCATAAGACATAAGAAACCCACACTTGATCCCAAATGATATTATCTTCATTATGTGGAAGAGGCACATCCCAAACAATTGTTTATAGCATTCCCAACAATAAAATCAATGACCTAAATGTGAAATTAACTGGGAGCCACAGTTCTAATACGCTGTTTTGGTGATTAAGTGCATTAGATTGAATTGTTTCCGAAGGACTAATTATTGTGTCTGCCACACTCATCTGTTTGAGTCACTCCTAAGTTTTGGACTGCTGCCTAGATCACTCTGCAATACAGTCTTGTTCTACATTCATCTTCCTGTTGTTGTTTGCTTTTTTTTTAATGCATAACTTTCCTCCTGACACTGGAAGTTCAAAGCCCTAACCTATGCTTTTGCAAATTCTAGATCTGAGCTAATTAGATTGTTCAAGTGTTGATTCGAGTGTGGGTGCAAGTTGATGTCTTAGTGTGTTTTGTAGGTTCATGATTTAATAGTGCCTGTGTGATGTCACTTTTGCTGGAAACAGCACCCAGGGAGCTCTTTTGGGGTTCACATCTCTTGTTTTAGGGGGTTTTCTTTTTTGTCAAATTACACTTTACCCTGACCTATGAGTGAATGAAGATACCTCAGTTGTCTGACTTTGCCAATCATTTAATTTCAGAATTTAAAAAAGAAGAAGGGAAAAAATCGGCCTGCTCAAACATGAACATCTGAAGGCTTGTTTTCCAGCATCCTTCAGAGCTGCGAGCATCACAACTGAACATTCTCCCAAAGAGTGCTATGATATTGAAGTCACTTTATTAAGAAGAGCCGTGTCTGCAAAATAGTCCAGAGACTAGGACACTGGGAGCCAGAGATGACAGTAGGCAAGTTCTGCTTGTGGCTTGCAGTCTTCAAGTGGTGCCTATTGATCGGTGAATGACTGCCTGCCAATACATTCTTTCCTCCGTTTCCTGGATTGGACTTCATTAAGCAATTTATCACTTACCTTCAGACTTACATGTGGGAGTTTTCACAACAGTAGTTTTGGAATCATTGAGACTTGGATTGATCTCACCATTTGACTGGAACAAACAGAATCCAAAGCAGTTCTCGACATGGCCTTGAACGTTGCCCCCGTCAGAGACACAAAGTGGCTGACGTTGGAAGTGTGCAGACAGTACCAGAGAGGAACATGCTCACGCTCCGATGAAGAATGCAAATTTGCTCATCCCCCCAAAAGTTGCCAGGTTGAAAATGGAAGAGTCATTGCCTGCTTTGATTCCCTCAAGGTAAGAGAGTACATTTCATGTGTCATTTCCACCCCACATTGGACTTGCAAATAGAGCATTTTTTATTGAGCATCTACAGAAATTTACCACTTACTGTTTACCACTTCTGTTTTCTTGTTTTTGGTGTGCACTAGGAAATTTTTCTCACTCAAATTTATTCATAGCAGACATACTGAGTTTTTTACGTATCTGTGTTTAAATTAAAAATACATGGTGGCATGTTTCTGGTCTGGCAAGACATTCAGGTACCAAGAGTTTCAAATCAAAGTAGGCTTGCGACACTGGAAGGTTAATGTTTTATTAGTGTTGATATTCTAGGTTATGTAAAGGTAAAGAAACTGTACCTGTCACTTACTGCCAGTCACTCTGACTCACATCTTGAAGAATTTTCTCTTCTCGTGGCTTTCCTTCTTAACCAGAACCTTCCAAAAATGCTTCTTAATAGGGCTTTCATTCTCTTTTAAAATGCTTTATGGCTAATAGAAATTACTGGGTACACACTCGACACTGGGTTCTTGGGGAACTACTATCTGTGAAGTGTGTCATGAAAGAACCGAATGTGATTCAGATGTCCTCTTGATGAGCTCATGTCTGGTGGAAAAGTAGGGCACAGCAGTAAATACTGCAGTACAAGAAGAAAGAAACTCATACAGGAGGAATACAGGTCACTTCCATGGAGGTCCTTAGAGAGCTGGCTTCCAGCTAACAAGAAATATTTCTGGAGGCCGGGGCATCCCTGTTGTATACTGAGTTGGGTAGAGTTTGGGTGTGAAGCAATAGGAGAATTCAATGGAAATTCTAGTTGAAAGAAGAGAGATAATTTAGCCCAAATGCTCTGGGATTTACTGTAGCCCTAAAATTATGGTGTTGTGAATTCCTGGTTGTTTTAGATAGTCCTAAGGGCAGAGTGATATTGTTCATAATAGAGATGCTTAAGACACCTTAATGTTTCTGTCTATGCAAACCTTAACTACGCTCACTAGTTTAAAAAATATTATTTATACTTTTTTTTTGAGAAATCACAGTGTTAGGAGTTTACAGAATAGTGACCCCACTCTATTCCTGGGTGTTGAAGGGAGTGGGTGTTTCCTTCCTAATGATTAAATATTAAGTCAAAAATTATGTCTTGAGGCTAGGGAGATAGCACAGTTGTTAAATTCCTTGTGAAGATCTGAGTTTGATGCCTAGAACCCACGTTAAAAAGAAAAAGAAAAAAGAAAGGCCAGGCTTCATGGTGGTAGGAGTTTGTAATCCCAGTACTCAGGAGATGGAGACATGGATTTGATGGCTAACAGCCTAGCCTAGCTGACAAGTTTGAGACCAGTGAGAGATGCTATCACAACAAAAGGGTGGATGACACCTGAGGAGCAACAAAGGAGGTTATTATCTGACAGCCACATGTGCACACACACGTGTGCATGTGCACCGATCTGTATACATACAAACAGGCAGGCACACATACACGTGCACATGCACCTATGTATGCACAAACAGCTAGGCACACATACACAAACAGGCAGGCACACATACACAAACAAAATTATATCTTAAAAGAGTTAAAGTCAAAATTTATAACTCATATATATGAGCCTTCAAATCAATGTTTGTATTTATGTATCTTTAAAAAGAAAAGATCATGGGGCTGAAGAGATGACTCGGAGGTTAAGAACACTGGCTGTTCTTGCAGAAGACCTGGGTTCGAATCCCAGCACCCACATGGCAGCTAGCAACTGTCCATAACTCCAATTCCAGGGGATCTGACAGCCTCTTCTGTCCTCCGCAGGCGTTGCACGACACAGATGCACTTACCTACATACAGGCAATACACACATACACATAAAATAAAAAATAATAAATAAAATATTTTTAAAAAGAAAAGATCATCTCTATACTAAAAGCAGAATACATTTTTGGCCCAGCAGAAGCATTTTAAGAGTAAAGTTTGAGAAGGACAATGTGTCATCTAAGTCACGAGCTGCTTCTACTTTTGTCATAAAGCTTTACTAGACTAGACTGAAATGAAGGAGAAAACATAATTTGGAGTTGATGTAAACTCTACCAACATAAGAATATTTGTTTATTAGTCTTTATTTTTCCTTTAGTCAAAAAAAGGCAATCTGAGTTTGCCTTAATGATCATCACCAATGGAAGGGTTCCTTATAAAAAGCAGTACAGATTTAAAACTGGGTCCTAAGAACTTCAACTCAAATATAAGCTAGTAGCCTTTGGTTAACCAAGAGAAGTGATATTATCCAGCACACAACTTACTGATAGGACATCATTTGCATAAAATCCTGTCATATCACAAGGACACTCAGAAAGGATCCTAGTGGGTGCCTAAGGCCTCTTGTCACTCTAGAAGTATCACCAGGAACCCCTAAACAGTGATTCACACAAGGTCATCCAACTTGCCAACCACGGAGAAAAGGCCACAACTTAGGCTTTTTTGTTTATGAAAAATGCTGATAGTTCTTGACTTAAATGGATGAAATTTTTGCCCCATGACATCTTTTTAGTGTTTTTTTTTATTTTAATGTTCATTTCTTTCTTTGTTTAAATCGAAAGTATATGTTAGTTTTTTAAGGTTTCTATTTTTAAAAATACCCAATGAAACAGAAAAAAATATGAAAATAGGTCAGAGGTAAGAAATTAATTTTCCAGGTCATCTACAATTCCCCTTGTTAATCCACACTTTCTCTGGTTGGACAAATAATATTAAACATCACCCTTTTGTAAGTTTCATAAAACTTTATGTTCTTTAAATCTAATGAGAGAAATGTAGGAGAAATACTCCTGACATATTAAGGCTCAGTACCCCTTGAATACCTTCTGGGTAAAAACTTCTAGCAAAATCAGCAGGAAAAAAATAATCTTAAAATTTATCACATTACTGTGAATTCACCAGCACCATAGTGGTTTGAAGAATCCAGCCTGTGGATCAAGGATCATGAACTAAATGATATTATGTTTAGTATAAAAAGCAGAAAACAGGGGCTGGAGAGATGGCTCAGTGGTTAAGAGCACTGACTGCTCTTGCAGAGGACCCGGATTCAATTCCCAGCACCCACATGGTGGCTACAAACCATCCTTAACTCCAGTTCCAGGGGAATCCAAAGCCCTCCTCTGACCTCCGCGGCATTCCACGACACTGGTGCACTCACATACATGCAGGCAATACACTCATACACATAAAATAAAAATAATAAATAAAAATAAAAGCAGAAAACAAGCCTCAAGAAAGCTGAGCGCTATTCAATTAAGAAGCAACTTTAAGATTCATTTTCAGAAGTGTCTGGTGTGCCCACTTTCAAGTGTGGAAGCATCCTTGTATAACTACCTCAGGTCATCAGTTCATTTGGGGGATTGTAGAATTGCAAATGACTTAATTTGTATGTGATGGCATAGATGTTCAGAGCTATCAAACTGTAAAGAATGTGAAGGGAGCCTGCAGGCCTAGGAGTAAGTCAGACCTCAGTCTAAACACCTGCTCACCCTCCCCTGTGCCTTCAGTGGGTTATTTATGGCTAATCAACTTTGTTTGCCCATCAGTAAAATGAGGATATGTACCAGTGGATACGGCTGAGGTATGCCCAGCCCCTAGCCCCTCGGGTGTGTTCATTTTGTAAGACTGTTTTTAGGATTAGAGGTTCCTACAACAGGACACACAAGTTACAAGAAAAGAGAGAAATAATGAGGCTGGTAACTTAATACTGGTTGAACATCCCTTATCCACACCACCCCCCAAATCTGAAACTTTCAATCACTGGGGCAACTCTCCTGGTGGACAGTTCTGTATCTGACTCCATGAGATGAGTTGCAGCCTTAAAAAAAAAAAAAAAGATTTAAAATATATAACCTTGGCCAGGCGTGATGGCTCACGCCTTTAATCCCAGCACTCAGTAGGCAGAGGCAAGTGCATCTCTGAGATTAAGACCAGCCTGTTCTACCAGAGAGTTCCAGGCCAGCTAGGGGAATGACCCTGCCTCAAAAAGAAAAAAAAATAAAAAAATTACATACATACATATACATATATATATATATAAAACCTTTCTTCAGAAGGCTATGTATATAAGATATATTAAACAAGTGAATTTTGTGTAGAGACTTGGTTCCCATCTTCTGCATCTCTCATTTATGAATATGTAAATATTCCAGAATCTGGAAAAAAATCCCAAATCTGAAACATTTCTGCACCAAAGCATTTTGGGTAAGGAATATTGAAGTTGTAGATTAAACAGGATGGCATTGCTCAGTAGAGCCTGCCTATAATAAACAGATGGGCAAAAGGCTTTGGATAAATCTGATCTGTACTCAAGCTACCTGTATCATTTGAGACAGGTTATTTTATCCCCCTGACTGCAGCTTCCTCTTGTATAAAGTTGATACAAAGATTCTTACTTCATAAGGTTACCGCATGGACCACCTGGCTCACCACAACCCACATCTTAACCCAAGGCTGAACATGTTAAGAAGTGGCAATGCACTTTTCTCTCCCTTGGGGACAAAGTATCCCAGTGTTGTCAGTGTTTTGATGATTGGCTTAAAGGAATGCTGTGTCCATACTCAGAACCCACTGAGTAATAAAAGTACCCCCTCACTGCATATTAGACTACAAATGAGTGGTGACACTAAAAAAATAAGATTTGAGATTTTATTGTTATTTCTTAAAAGACATTCTGTAAACACTGTGGGGTATTCACAACTCAGAGAGGAATCTGTGCTGATGTGTCAATAAAGGGAACACTCAATTTTTATCTTGTTGTTATAAGTCACTTGTATATAAGTTTTCCATAAGCACATACTAAAACAAATTTGTGAATATTGCAAACAGTATTCTGAAGTATTTGGAAAGAAAGCAGTACATATAAAAATGCTCTAATGAAAGATGTTTCAGAGACTGTAGCATAGTTTTTTCATTGGCATTTCTATGTTGTTCAACACTGTTACCTTGCTGGGTTTTATATGAAGAATGTACAGCCAGCTTTGATTTTGTTTTAAAAGTTCCAGGACAATTGTGAAACACAAGCATCACTTAAATACTTTCCAAAAAGTCAGGTTACAATCTGGAACACTGTATTCCACAAGGTAGAGTACCTTGATAAAATGCAGAACTTGACTAAAGTGTTTCTTGAGTATAGAATGCCTCTGCCACCAGGGCCTTGACCTTGACCAAGTTAACCCCAACTCTGATGACTCTGTGATCCATGAAACATTTTCCCTTCTGGTTACCCTGTTTGAGAATTTTCTTTTCAGATTCCTTTTCTTATAGTGACGGGAATTAATCTGGGCTGTTTTGCAAATAGAAATATCTGGGAAGAAATACATGAATTAACTTCAATGCTTATTGAGACTAAGGGTTTCAGTTTCCTTAAACATTTAAAATTAGCTTTAAAAAAGGAAACAACTCTTAAAATCATCTTGATAATTTTGGTTGAAAATATTCTCAGAGTATTATTCTCAGAGTATTTGGGAGAATTGTTTAGACAAGCTTATGTAATTTAGACATAATCTTTTGCAATAAAAATTAGCTCGTGGGCAAGGGAGATGATTGTCAGTAAATTACTTGCCACACAAACCTGAGGACCTGAGTTCAGATCCCCAGCACCCATGTAAAAGCCAGGCACGGTGGTGTGGACCTGCGATCCCAGCTTTGGAGAGGCGAGGGTAGGAGGATCCCTGGGGCTCTCTGGCCAGCCAGCCTAGCTGAAATGGCAAGCTTCAGGTTCAATTAAGAGACAGACTTTGCCACAAAAAATACAGTGAAGAGCAACTGAGGAAACACCAGACGTTAACCTCTGGACTCCAAACACACATGCTCCCAACACTTATGCACACACACATGAACACATGCATGTATAACACATGCACACACACACACACACACACACACACACACACACACACCATTCCTTAGTTCACAGGAAGACAGGGTGATCATTTGAACATCTCAATCAACATTGTCTCTTCCCTTTATTCAGGATCTTTCGGTGGGTTCTCATCCCACACAGAGAAGACTAACCACACAAAACGGAGCAGGTCGGGTGAGACAGGTCTGCTTTCCTCCCAAGCCAGCTGACCTCCCTTGTACTGCTGTCCTGCCAGCCTACTCCAACCACCCCTGTCTTCCTGGTCCTCTCAGTATGCCCTGCAGCTCTGCCTCTGGGCAGTTGGCTTTGCCCTTTGCTCTGTGTAGAGACAGCACTGTTGCCTCATTTATGTGAACAGCTTGTTCCCCTTGTCTTTCATAGATTTCTCATAAAGCATGTCAGTTTATTGTGAGTCTTTTTGCCAACTTTAAAGAGCAGTTCTACTGCTCCTCTCTCAGCTGCACCATGCTGCCTAACACCAGCACCTGACTTTCTACAAACTTTTTTGTTGATTGGCGTCTTTCATCTACCTTCTTCCTCTATTTTGCTAGAACTAAGGCTGTACTTGGATGGGGACTGTATCACATGAGACCATTGTGTTATCCCTAAAGCCTAGAATGCTGTCTCACATATAATAGATGCTCGATAAATATCTGTTGAATGGTAGCACATGTTTGTCAGAAACTATTCAAGCCTCTGAGACAGGGTTGTAGTATATGATTGGATGGGGATGTGCTATACTTTGAGGGTACAATGCATAGCCTGTGCACTATGCACTGTGGCGCTATTGTTAGTCTCCCAATAGAGGTCAAAATCAGAAAACTCTCTGCAGGAATTTTAAGGCATAGGTGTGACTCTGGAAGTATAGTACAACACTGATAAATGAACAAATCATTTGAATTTTCTCTGCAGGGTAGTTCAAGCTGCATGTGATGCAGTAAAAACTGTTTTTTACTATTCTCCATTTTACAAAATGTTAAAAAAAAAACTATGGAATGGAATGCTAGTTGTAAGTTAGCTGATAGAAAATAAAATTTAGGCTTAGCATTTATGGGTGAGAATTTCAGAATTAAGAGTGAGAGTTAGGAGGTCATTTTGGAAATTTCCTAAAATCCTGCCAAAATATATAATCGGTCTTGACCTGAAGCTCATGAACTTGAATTGCTACTGGACTCTTAAATACAGGTTACTTATTTGCAGTAATCATTTAAGCATTTTGTAAACTATATGTCTAATTTTGACCTGAATCACGCATATAACAATATATATTTTAAGTAGTAATCATTGTAGTCATATAGGACTTATATACCAGTTTTCATTCATTTTTGTTCCTTCTAATAACTCTGCTAGGTAGATAGTAATTACATCAATGTGATATGAGTGGATATGGATTCAAAAAAATGTAACTCACTTGTAACTACCAAATTTATAAATGGTGGAGTAGGTGCCCGACCTCAAGAAAGAGTGACTTCATAGTTGATGGTATCCATTCTCTCCTCCTAATTCTTCTTGGGGAATATATCATTGGTGTAATTAATTGTAAAATGCCTAATAGCTTAATAATATTCACATTTAATAAGTTGAGTGCATTGAAGTGCAGAAGAGAAAAACAGTTTAACATAGAAACCCCCAGGAATACATGTGTTTAGATACTAGAAATTTAATTTTTTTAATAAGAGAGAAACTACAAGAACAAGCAAGCCACATGAGGTATTTGCTTTTCTTTGTCTCATAGAAAAATATGTCATTTTTCTTTGTGACAGAGACTGCTGTCACAAAAAGGGTTTTGGCTCAAGGTGTTGGTGGATGGCAAGACTAAGGTGTTACCTCTTGTGCCAACAATGTACTTTTTATTGAATATGTACACCCATGTGATTCTGAAAAAAGAGAAAGCTGGGGCTGGAGAGATGGCTCAGTACCTAAGAGCACTCACTGCTATTGCAGAAGACCCATGTTCAGTTCCCAGCACTCACATGGTGACTCACAACCACTCATAACTCCAGTTCCAGGGGATCCCTAAAAATTCCAGATTAATGTAATGACAGGTCTGTTTTCTTTTTAAAATTTTATTTATTTATTTTTATGTGTATGTTTTGCCTGCATGTGCAATGCCTGTGGAGGCCAGAAGAGGGTGTCAGATCCCCTAGAACTGGAGTTACAGATGGTTGTTAGTTGCCATGTGGGTGCTGGGAGCCATACCAGGGTCCTCTGCAAGAGTAGCCAGTGCTCTTAACTGCTAAACCATCTCTATAGACCCAGGACAGGTCTGTTTTAGTTTACTTTCTGTTGCTGTGGTAAAACACTGACCTAAACCAACTTGAGGAGGAAAGGGTTTAATGTAGCTTACAGGTTATAGACTGTCATGTAGAGAAGCCAGGGCAGGACCTTAAGGTAGAAACCTGGAGGCAGGAACTGAACAGAGACCACAGAGGAACATTGCTTACTCTTCACTCAGCTTCTTTTCTTACACAGCCCAGGCCTACCTGCCCAGGAGTGGTACCTCCCACAGGGAACTGAGCCCTCCTACATCAATTAGCAATCAAGAAAATGCCCCCACAGACTTCTGTGCTCACAGGCCAGTCTACTGGAGGAAACGCCTTACTTGAGATTCCTTCTTCACAGGCGTGTCTAGGTTTGAGTCAAGGTGACAAAATTTAGCCAGCACACAGTCCATGCTTGCTCTGGGGATTCTGGGAGTCACCCCTTCCATTTTCAAGTATAGGTCCATTTCTTTGTCCTCTGGCAACTAACTTCCTGGATAAACCAGTGATTATCCCTGTGCACTCTCCCTCAGTGATTTTCTTCAGTACAAGCCCGTAGCTTCCGAACCACACAAGCAGGTCTATTCACCTTTGTGCCCCAGCTTCTATCCTGGCTTCTGTCCAGCACATAGCAGAAATGCAATAACCACTTACAGAATGCACAAATTAACAGAGGTCTCCATAACTGCAAGGTGGACCTACTAATGACCACCAGTGCCCACCAGACCCCAATGTCTTTGTGTGGCAGTAATCATTTTCCTGACGTCCCAATGCACCATGCAGGCTCGGCCATGCCAAGGGAGTTCTCTCCAGCCATACTGCCCATGCTTTCCCCCTGGTTCTCTCACCCCACATCTCCCTTCCTGCTTTGCCTCCGATGTCGCCTCTCCTCCCCCATGCTGCCTAAATGTGGGTAAATGCCAAGATTCCAGTTTAATGTTTCAGACTCAGGCATCAGCTCTCAAAGCTTCTCTGCATTCGTGGGCTCAATTCCCACCTCTGCCAATAAGTCCCAGATCTGGGTGTGTGCCTGTCTGGCCTCCCCGATGGCTTCCATGTTACTGAACACATCACCAGGTCAGTGCCCCATTGTCGGTTCCCAAGTTCAGCAGATCTAAATCCAGATTCCTGCCTAGTGTCTGTGTAACTTTATTACTTGGGAAGTAGAGGCAGGAGGATCAGGTGTTGAAGATCAGCCTCAGCTACACAGCAAGTTCAAGGTGAAGCCTAGTCTACATGAGATCCTGTCTCAAAAGCAAGCAAACAAACTAGCAAAATAGGACTGGGGAAGCAGCTGAGTCTGTAAAGTGCCTGCTGCACAAGTATGAGGACCTGAGTTCAGATTCCAGAATCCACGTACAAAGCCCAGCATGGCAACACAGGCCTGTAACCCCAGCCTTGCAGAGGTGGGGTGAAGCAGGGAGACAGGAGAGCCCCCCCATTGCCAGTCATTTAACCTAATTAATAAGCTTCAGGTTCAGTGAGAGAGCCTGTTTCCAAAAGTAAGGTAGAGGGGCTGGAGAGGAGGCAGCAGTTATGAACGCTTGCTGATCTTGTAGAGAACAAAATTCAATTCCCAGGACCCACCTAGATTGCCTCAGAACTACCTGTAACTCCAGCCTGGGAAATCTGATGCCCTCTTCTGGCCTCTGCAGACACTTACATACATAAATAAAAATAAATCTTAAAAAAGGTAGAGAGAGATCATGAAAAGAACTCTGATGTCAGCCTTGGGGTTCCATGTGCACATTCACACATTCGCACACATACACATTGCACACACAGTACCACACACACAATACACATAATACATACACACACCATATAACACCACACACAACACCACACATCCAATACTGCACATAGCACCACACAACACACAGCACACCATACACACCACCACCACATGCACACACACACCATACCACACATACACAACACCACAAACACACACACACAAAACACCACTCACAAAAAATAAATAAATAAATAAATAAATAAATAAATAAATAAATAAATAAATAAAAATTAATTAAGACTCCTCAAGCAGGCCTCACCCCAAGCCTCTAGCCTACTCCTGGGAGTACCTTGTTCCTCCAGGTTCAGAACCTGACCATTGTTGCCCAGATTCTTGGTCTTTTTATCACTGTTGTTGTAGGGATATTTAGCATCTTTAAGAATTAGACAAAACTGTGGGATCCTTAACCAGAAAACTACCCATGATTACAGACTGTTTCAGACCATCTCAAGAGCTCCGTGGGTTTAATTTTTTCTCCCCCTTTCAAAATGGGAAACGCTCCTCTAAGAAGTCTGAAACGCTAAAGTAGGCACAAAAATCCCAGAGGGTCACTGAACATACCTTTTGGGATGAGGCATGGTGGTGCACGCCTGCAATCCCAGCATTTGTGGTTACACAGGAGGATCGTGAATCCCTGGGCAGTCAGAGCCCGAATGGAAAACTAAAAAGGTTTCACTGATTTGCCTATAGCCAAGATGAATATCCCATCCTTCCTCACCAAGGTGCTCTATCTGCAGAAGGGGGACGGGGATGGGATCATTTTCCATGACTTGAATTAGCCAAAAAGGCTTCACGCATGCTTCTGTGTCTTTCTCCTGAGGGTTTCTCCTACAGCACATGCGCACTGTGAAGAGCGCACTCTTACGGGGTGCCATTTTCCCCAGGTGTGGTTAGCCCATTGAAAACAGAGTTAAGACAATCTCAGTGTTTGTTTCCCAGGACTATCATAATAAAATCCCACAAATTGCATGTTCTAAAGCAATAGAAATTTATTGCCTCACAGTTCTGAAGTCTGGACATTCCAAAGGCTTAGCAGGCCCTCGTTGTCCCCAAAGCCCATTGGAGGACCCTTTCTGCCCCCCACCCCAGCTTCTGGGGCCCCTGCGGTCCCTTGGCTTGTGGCAGCATCACTCTGTTCTCTGCCTCCTTCTTCTAATGGTGCCTTCCTGTGAGTCTTTCTTCACTTGTATCTGTACCCAAATTTCTCCTTACAAGGACATCAGTTTTATTAGGTTAGAGGCTCTCCTTTCTCCAGTATAGCCTCACCTTAGTGAATTAAATATGAAATTATTCTCTTTAAAAAAATAAATAAAAGCCTTGTGTCCTAGCTAGTAAGAATCAGCCCAATCTGTTCCCACTGGATTTCTTTGGGCCTTGGCTGGCCCTCCTGAGGCTGCCTGACTACCCATGATGGAGACTATTAGAGCTCCAGAACTGGTCAGAGAATAAATGTCTCTGAGAGGCTAAACTCCAAGTGACACATCTTCAATGCAACCTCTGCACATAGGATGAATGCATCTCTCAACTCTCACCAGAGAAGTTTCCTTATGCAGAAGATGGTGATTAGTACAGAAACCCACAACGGGCCAGTCTGCAGAGAACAAGAGGCTACAGAACACGTATCCCTGAGTAGGACACCAACTTCAAACCTTTGCCTCTCAAGGCTCAGTGATCATTGGGGAAGAGGAGGCAGAAAGATTGTAAGAACCAGAGGGGTGGGTGATCACAAGGAAACAGAGTCTTCCAGACAGCTGGTCAGTTACTACATGAACTCACAGCACTGATGAAAGCATGCACAAGTCCCATGCTAGTTCAAACCATACAAAATCCCAGCATAGACATGGGGAAGTGGGTAAGAAATCCCAACCCAGCCTAAGGAATTTTTGGCAATTGATGGCTGCTGGGAGAGGGAGAGACAGTATCATACAGGAGTGGGACTCTTGGTGAGCCCCGTGGATAGACCTACACTAAAGGATATTTGGGGACACAAATCGGACTCTATAGGGTATGTGTGTGTGTGTGTGTGTGTGTGTGTGTGATATATTAAAATGGGTAGGGAGTGGAAGAAGGTTTGGATATGGGAGTGTATACCATAAAACTATATTATATGAAAATTGAAAAAATTCAATAAAAACTTAAGAAAAAAAAAGTCACATCAGGAAGCTGGGAGTCTCAATTTTAATGTGTATTTTGGGAGAACACAGTTCAACTCATAATAATATACAAAGCCTGGCCAGACATGTTGGTACATGCCTATAATCCCTGCATCCCAGCACTTGGGAGGCTGAAGCAGGAGGTTTGCTGCAAAGTTCAAGGTCAGTCTGGATGACATAGTGAGTTTAAAGCCAGCCTATCTTACATAGTTATACTGCCTCAGAAAACAAACGAATACGATCATCTAATTCAAATCTGATTATTGGAGCCTTCCTTATTTGGGGGGAGGGCTGGATTCAACTAAACAGAGATTGAAAATTTTTGAAAAGAAAAATACTTCTGTACAGAACGTGTACAGACTTTTTTTTCTTTTTTTAATTTCATTCCCTAACAATACAGTATCACAACTGTATACATAACATTTGCATTCTATTAGGCATTAAGATTAAGCCAGGAATGAGTATATACAGTATTTGTGGGATCGGTATACAAGACAATGTACATAGGTTAGATGCAGATTCTAGACCATTTCATATAGGAAACCCAGAAATCTGGGGAGCTCAGTATCCAGTGGGGGTACTGAAACCAATTCCCCAAGCATCCTGAGGGATGGCCCTTTCATTCATTCAGTCAGTCAATCAATCTCAGTCATTAATCAGAAGTAAAAACTGAGGAGAAACCAGAAACATGACATGAACTAGTGTTTCAGTTCTCAAGGCTGCAGATACAAGGGAGTTGCTGGAAAATGCAGGAAATTGGCTGCAGAGCACGAAGTCCCTCTGAAGATGACAGCTGCCACCCAGGAAGGGACAGCTGTTATAGCTTGAGATGATCCAGGTGGCTTAAAGAAGAACCCAGGATCTGAATTTTGATGTGAAGTCTCCCAATTTCCTAATCTTGGCAGTTCATGAAAATATTTTTAAACCTTGGAGTTCCAACCCATCCCTTCCAGAGGAAGCATTTGCCTGGTAGACTACCACGTTTAACCTCTGAAATAAATAAACAGGCGCAAGATAGGCACTGGCAAATATTGTGAGTGGAGCCATGTGTACCATGACTTTCATTCAGAGATCACAGTGGATATACTTTCTGTACATCCCTCGAAGACCTGATTTGCACTGCCTTATAATTCCCTTGTCTGTTTTCTCTCAGCTGGTTTTCCCTATCATGCCTCCTCTGTCTCCCTTCCAAGTTCCCTGTGTCTCTCTGTGTTCCATCTTTGACCACATGATTGGATGACCATATCCATCACAGTTGCCTCACTGTTCTCATAATTTATCAGATGTGCTAATCTTCATGGTCCTTCACTTGCTGCCCATCAACCAGAAAACTCCACTTCTGAGGTGATCTCATCCGGTACAATGACCAGAAATACTTTCTGTCTGCTGAACATTTCTTACATTCTTCAGCCCTTAACTCTAGACTCGGGTATCCACTGTTTACCCAGCATCTGCTTGGATATTTGAGTGATTCCATGTGTCTCCTAACAACTTTGTTTCCTGATCTCACTTTTGTGGTACTGGGTATTGAACTCAGGCCTCATGCATGCTAGGCCAACGCTCTACCACTGAACTGCATCTTCAGCCCTGTTCTCACTCTGATTCCCTGCATTCTCGTTCTCAGTAGATACCATTCATTCAGTCGATTCATGAAGCACCTTAAGCCTGGCTTGATACTTCTCTTACCATTACTGCCATCTCTGTCCAGTTTAAGTCCTGTTCTCCTGTCTTCACAAATGGTTTATTATACTTGCCATGAGAGGTCTTGTTTCTGCCTCCCCTTCTTTTGATATAACCCTTTCAAAGCATGAGTCCCATGGCATTCCACTTTCCAGTAGCTTTCTGTTTCATTCATGAAATCTGAAGACCCTTCATGTTCTCTGTGATCTGAATTCTGCTGTACATCTTGGCCTATAGACTGGCCACTCTCCCCTAAGCACTGCACTCTAATCCTATGAGCCTGTTTGCTCTGCAAGACCTTTACCCCAGCTCTTCCCTGTCCCTTGGATATGCTTCATTTTGGCAACTGCAAGACTTGGTTCTTCATTTTAGTCTGGTCTGAAGTGCCACATACTTGTCCACAAAGCACGAAAGAACTTATCCTTAAGTGATGTTATCTCCTCTGTGTATCTCTATTATCTATTTTTCTCTACTAGGTTATAAAGTTGTGAGGTTGGGATCTCATTCCTCAATTCTAATACCTGGCAGCTATTGGATGCAGAAGTACATAAATAAATATATTGTTAAATCTCAAAACTGTTCCAATAAATTAAAATCATCTCTCTGAGTACTTGCTACTCAACTTTCCCCATTAATCTACCAACAGACAAACATCAGCACTAAAGGCTTTGTACAAATAAGGCTCTCTGATTTACATCTCAGAAGATATTTATGAACCATATTCAGTAGTTATAGCTGGCGAGCAGGTTATGTGACGGTTTATCTCAAGTGTCAGTTTAGCTATTAAAATTCATCGAATAGGGCTGGGTTTGTAGCCCAGCCAGTAGAGTATTTGCATTGCACACATGAGGCCCTAGGCATTTGCATGGGACACATGGGACACATGAGGACCATGATTCCCAGTCAGAGAGAGAGAGGAGAGAGAGAGAGAGAGAGAGAGAGAGAGAGAGAGAGAGAGAGAGAGAGAGAGATGAGAGAGGAGTTTTGTGCACACACGAGAGAGAGAGAGAGAGAGAGAGAGAGAGAGAGAGAGAGAGAGATCAGTGAGTAGTTTGTTGGACCACCATGGGCATCTCTCCAGTTCCTAAAAGTTTAGTCAACTGAGCCTGGTATTTGATAAAGTTTCCACTAGTCAGCTCTAAAATTAGGACATTGGATTCTGTTTTGCCTTTGATGGTAAATTCATTCACCTTAGAAGTTATTTTTTAAATTCTAATATTGTTTCCTTCTTGTTTTTCCAATTATCACAATATTTCTTTCTTTTATAGATTATCTTTAGATAAAATAGTTTTTTTTCCTCATTGTCCTGACTCAGCAGAAAAAAGAGGGGGTGCAATTCTATATCACCTCCCAACTTTCCTTATTAAGTATAGAATCAAAGACAGGGTTCTGCCCTTCTGTACTGCTTGGATTGAAATCTATACCATCAGCCTGTCTTCTTTTGTGTCATACAAGCTGGAAGTATTATGTCATTTTAAAAAAATCATTGTTAAACTCCATGTTACTTGAAAGAACTTTAGAAGTTCCCGATAGTTAAGTAAGAACAGTTTAGCCCATTAAACTAGCAAGTTTCCATTTGAAGGTGGGAGACACCCTCCCCTTACCCCTGCCATCACCACAGAGGCCTTGAGACATGGAATGTGTTTATGCTGGCATATTGAAACCTAGGACAGTTGTCAGATACTGCCAAGGTCTATACCATGACAAGGGGGCATATCCTGGAGCTATGAAGACCAGGCCTGCTCTGCAGCAGCTATGCCAACAATGAACTCCACCTATTTCACAATTTTCCCATGAAGTGACCCCACTAATGCTAAATAGCATATTCTTTCCACTTGGTTTGATTCAGTTTCTTCCAGCTCAGAGATTACAGTGCGGTATGTATTACTCTCTCTCAGGACTGTCATGACCAAGAACAAAATTGATACTCTACTGACAAATCTTCCCCCTGCGTGCTGACCTTTAGGAGTCAGGAAGTGCAGAGTGAGTAGATGTTGGCATATTTATTTGCAATCACACTTACATAAGCCATCCTGCCTGACCAACCAGAATTTAGAGATGTGACTGATAAGGCCACTTTTTTTAAGTACTTGAGGTTGTGTACCCACACTGAAGATTAAGTCTTACAGTAGGTGGAATATTTCCAGGGGAAAAAGGAAAAGAAAATGCCTCTAAGACTTTAACCTCCTTAAAGCACAAGAGTCTACTTTAGACATGGTTTTATTTCACTTAAAATTTTATCATCTTCCATGAGCATATCTTATTCTTAAAAAAAAATATCGTATCTAAGTTTTTTTACAGAAAGAATGGTATTGGCTGCTTAAGAGACATTAGTAATCTGGAGGTTGGGAGATGGCGTGGTGGGTCAAGTACCTGAACAAGAACGCGGACCTGAATTCAATTTCCAGCACCCATGCAAAAGCCAGGCATAGCTAGGAAACCCTAAAATCCCAGCACTGGGAAAGCAGAGATAGCAGGATACCGGGGGCTCACTAGCCAGCCAGTCTAGTGTGCTTCAGTTTTAGTGAGAGACCCTGTCTCAAAAAATAAAGAAAAGAAACAAATGAATAAGATGGGGCAAAGATTGAGAAGTGACACCTAATGCTAGCCCCCACATGTATACACACACATGCACCTACACATACACATACGTGTGTGGTATGCACACATGTGCATACACACACACACACACACACACACACACAAAGATATAGTAACCATCCATTTTAAAGTAAGAAACTCACCTGGTAAATACTTTATATGTAAGTTTTTATTAAGTGTCCATCCAGTTCACTGCTCATGAATGTTTGAAGGAATATTTCAAATCCCATATGAAGGAATATTTCAAGTGCTCCTAGCCCTTAGGAAAATCATTAATGACACCAAAGAGATCATTTCCACACCTGCCTGAAACTCAGCTCTGACCCAGATGCTTAAGATCTAAAATTAATCAGTTGGAGCCTTCGTCTGAGGTTGTTAATTCACAGAGCCTCGTTTCCATTCCCATTGGCATCTGGCTGTTTAACAGAAGCTGTGATAGCTGGAAAATACTGAGATAACGGAATTCTTAATAAAGAATTCCAGTCAGACCACTGTGTTCTAAATGGCTTGTAAAGCCAAGAACAAATAAATTTTATGGCCAAGAGAACTTTCAACATCTGTATTCTTTAAGAATCATTTAGAACCTACTAAGTGCCAAGCATTATATTTGGTGCCTAAACAAGAGGCAGGAGCATTGTTCTCATGGAGTTTCCAGTTTAATGGAAGAAGCAATAATATCAGTAACAAAGGGTTAGAGAAAGTTGAAATTGACACAGGGCCTAAAGAATCACTGAGCAGACAAACCAGTTAGGCCTCCATGTGGCCTTGGCTTTGTTTGGTTTGCAAACATAAACCAAACTTGGCACTAGCCATTCCTTCTAAGTAAGTACCTCTATTAAAGAAAAATGGGCTTAAGCTCAGCCAGTCAGAAGCACCCAACAAACTCATCATGTTATAACTAGGGATTTTCTAGTAGGAAAAGTAAAGCAACTGTATCACGTGACCAACCAAGTACTGACTTGAATTCCATATTCATCTTCTACGAGCTTTCTCCTTCCATTGCCTCCACAGTACTCCTGTTCCATTACTGAGTTAGAACTTCCCAGTTCATGAATTGCCCTTTGTTCAAATGAGCTATAAAATTTTATTGTCCCTTAGTTTACTTTTTAACAAAAATAATCATAATTTATCAAAAGCACTATTTATTCCTGAGCTACTAAGTGTCCACGGTGTGAACAGTCCTGAGTCAGACACCGAAATACAGCACATCATAAAAGCAAGTTCGTTTGTTGACCTCATTCTACTGAGAGTGACAAACATGTAAACAGAGATAGTTCTCCCCTCAAAAAAAAATATTTATTTTCCAACTGCAGTAGTGATGGAAAAGAAAGAGGCAAGGAATTCCAATAGGAACAATGTCATTGGGGGAAATTTTATGCAGAAAAGATAGCTAGGATGTTTTCTCCAATGTTGCTTTGGGGGCTGAGACCTGAAGAAGAATACAGCCAGATGAAGAGGGAAGGACTTCCCAAGTGCAGAGGAGAGGAAGTCCCCAGACTGAGTGGAAGTGTTTGCCAGTTCCTAGAAACAAGAGACTCAAATGAGTAAGAGGCTGCAGGCGTCAACATTTTCTGCCTAGCACTAAGGTTTAAATGAAAGGGGGTCAGGCCTTGTTTGTCTTGTGGAAGGATCCTCCACCAGGGGGAACTGCAGGAGGCAACAGTACCAAGACCAGGAGGCCCATTTGGGGAATTTTTCATCACCAAGTTGCTGATGGTGTCACCCTACTGCAATGCTGATGACAGTTCCAGGAAGATGTGTGGATTTACAATACATTTTGAATGCAGGTATTTGCAATATATTTTCTAATGTAAAAATTTCAGAACTAATACACACACACACAAGGCAGAATTATTGGAAAGCTGAGCTATGGCAAGTTATTGAAAGGATCCCTGCCTCTATTTGCTATGTTTGCCATGTGCTGTATTCCTTGCTATGTGGAGAGATATGGAAAGGAAATAGTTCTTATCTTTAGAATTTCATAAACTAACCAAGGAGAGACAAAGCCATGCAAGCAAACAAAAAACAATTACATGTTAAGCTATTGGATACACATTCTTCTACATTCTGCCACGGTCATCAAAAGCTGTCATGGAAGAAAGCTTTATGGGCTGGAGATAGATTTTTAGCTAAGACTGATCATGCTGTGGGCGTCATGGCCCTGGCTTTCAAATGCCATTCCTATGGGGATTTCTGGAGATACCCATTGAGCAAGTGTAGAGATGGACCCTAAGTTTCTGTTTCTATTTAGCTTCCCCCAAGCATTTAGATGCTTGACCAAATTTAGAACACATATGATTTCATCATGTCCTGTGAAGCTGTTTTTATCCTGTATAAATCCATTATGTATATCCTCGTGGATGTTTCCATTTGTCTTACGAAGTTCAAATAAGGCACACGACTATGTTAAGTCGCAGACAGCGTTTTCCAAGACAGGATTTTTTTTAAAAGACCAAGCACTCATTCACACCCTTTGACTTCTTACTCCTTTGTCAATTTCAATTACAGAATCCAACACAACAGCCTGTACTTATAAACAACTACATCCAGTCCCAGTCATAATCACTTTGGTGTCATTCATGGGGAGGGGAGAGCAGCGTCTACAAGAAAGTATAAAAATGAAGGAATGAGCTGGAGATGCTTGGTCTGGCAAAAGACTCAGAGAAAACATGATTGCCTTCTCCAAATATTTAGAGTTGGCATATTGAAAAGGAAGAAGACTTGCTCTATGTGAAAGGTCTGTAGGAAGACACATCTTTGCTCAAGATGAGAAGGAAGTTATAAACATGCCTTAAGGGCTGCAAATTCTCATCTTGGGAACCACTCAAGTAGATGCCTGGAATTGATTTTTTGGATTAAGTACCTTTTTAAGTTCTTTCTACATCAGAGATACTAAGAGACAATCCATGCCAACCTTGTTACTAAAAAAACCAATCCTAGCTTGGCAATACCAGTTTCTTCTGTGTCAGCATTGAAATATTTGGTTGCCCAGCAGCCAGCGGATATCTGTGATGCTTCAGAAAATGGTGAGTTTATGTGTGCATTGATTGTGTAGTTCTTAACACCACACTTGGTCCATTTCACCCATGACAAAAATTCCCAGTAGAGGTTGTTAATATTAAAATGGTGTTGAGCTGTAACTTTCACAGTTCTAATCTTTATCAATACCAGCTAGGCATTCAGCTGGGCCATGATGCACATATTAGAAATGTGTTTGATCCAGGCAGTTGATGGTAAGGGTAGAGTAACAGTGTGAGAATCTGAAAAACTTAAATACAGTTAAATCTAACAGTTTTTGGATTGGTAGTACAAGTTGAATCATGAACTCTTCAACTTTGGAACTCTATGAATCTTTAGTACATGACTCACACCAGCATTTAAGGTATAGAATGAAGTTTAAATACATAATGTACTTTAGTCATAACTTTCCATTCACAGTCTCCTAGGAAACCAACAAAACGTTTCTGGGTGGTTTAAGAATTTGATCTCATTTATAAACAGCTGCTTTATATTACAAGAACCAAAGAACGATTATTTGTCACACTTCCACATTAAACATCTGCCAAGATATCTTATTAGGTCTTCTTAGTAATAATGACTCAGTAATAAGATAAACCACAGAGCCCCCAGATTCTATCCACACTAAATAATAGAGACATTCATTTCCGTTCCTTTGTTTGATCTCTCAAATCCAAATTGTAGTTTTAGAAAGTGATTGATTTTTGAATAATTGCTCTTTCTCCCTGAAAGATTTAGAACTGCTCTAGGTAACTTTTTATTAGCCAGTCTAAGACATTTGTGCAGCAGTATGATTAATCACATTTTAAATGAAAATGATGGTGTATTAATTGGTAATTTGGGGATGAGAGTTCTTCCTAATTACTTATTAACCTTTAAATCAGATATACACAAGGGAGCAGAGTAAGATTCATGTCTTTGAGTATTTCCAAGTTTTTTTTCAAGGTGATTTTTATAAAATAAATCCAGTGAAACTCTTCCCCCACCCCCAGAGGAAACTTTTTTATATTAGGAGCTAAGTGGTATGATGCTTAATATATTAACTTTCTATGGAAGGTTTCAGTGTATCTATTCTTGGCCCTTCAGTGACTCATCATTAATAGAAATAGATTGAATAAGACAGTAGAGGTTATGCTATCAAATTTTCTTTACCATTTATATTTGCAGCTAGTAGCAAAGCATTCTGAAAAGAGAAAAAATATTATTATTAGTTGAGACAGTCTGTTTGGGAATCTTAATACCCATAAATGATCCAAGGACAATATCTAGAACTTTGGCCTGAAACATTATGTGACGACATGGGGCTGAGAAAGTTAAATAGCTGTGATGTGAACTAAACTCACTGCCATTTAAACAGTAGCTCCATTTAATTGGTTGGACATAAACTAGATGAAGAGGCAGATAAGTAGATTTTGGAGGATAAGAGTCCAATTTGATTTTCTCTGATGGGAAAGAGAATTGCATTCTGGGGCTCTGCCTATCCCTGAGCTCCTGTTTGGAACTTTCTGTCCATGCAGTACTATTGAATAAGAATCACTGTCTGAAGGTCAGAGTTGCTTTTTTATTTCTTCTGCGGATTTCATTTTCTCCCTGTGCCTTATCTCAGCCCCTATTGACTTTCCTAGTTTCTACTTCTGTCTTCGTTGATGATCTCTTGGGAATTTATTGAGTGTGCCAAGTTCTGTCTTTGGTGTAAAAGATACAGCAATGAGGGTACCACACCTGCCTTCAAGTTGCTGTCTGTCTGGTGAGGGATTAAGATAAATGTCAGGCAACTGTCAGTGATGAGTAGTGGGTTGGGTATCTTTAAGATCTCAGGCATGGCCTATGAGTGGGGGTAGAGAACTTTAACTTGGGGATTGAGAAATCAGAGGAAATGTCTCATTGGAGTTACTGGGAATGGATTCAAAGACAATGTAGAAATCTCATGAGACCACTTATTCTCATCTCTAACTTTTTGTCTTCTCATCTTCCATGTTCTCCCTACTCGATCATTATCTGCTTGAATAGTAGCCCCTGGTGAGGACCATCACTAAACTATTATACAACAATAAGAAATAAGGCCCTGTCTAAAGGACCTGCTGTGGTTTGACAGAGGTGACTGAGCATCCTTCTCCTGCTGTGTTTTGCCTTCCAATCCAAGAAACCTGATAGATGAAGTTATCCCTGAGGCTCTATATATCCTTCCCAAGAAACCACAGTGCCAAAACCCATGTAGATAGAAAAAAAAAACTAAACTGGGGACAGAATATCAGTAAATAAATAAAGACAAAAATATAAATATAAACATAGGACATCAAATAAAATCCATTTGAAAGGAGAGGAAGAGCAGGCAAGAAAGAGTGATAATTACAACTGCCATGTACCGGACGTGGTGGACAGTGTGGGGCCTCATCAGTATCTGCCACGTAATTCTTCAAATAATTGTGGAAGATTGTGGATTAAAATAAATTGAAGTAAAACAAGAACAATTAAACCAGGTTGTACATATTTATTAGTGAACCAATCAGTTTGCTTATGCAGACCAGATAAAAAGCAAATCAGATTTCCAATATAAATATGATCAAATCTCCAGGTTAAAAACTTTCAGCTCCATCTGGTAGGACTGATGGATGACCATGAGTCAGCTTGAACAGTGAGTCATCCTGTGTGAATCCTTACAAACCCAGCTTGGTTCTTCTCCAGTGTCTTCTGTTGAAGTTGTACCTGATTTTGTTACTGGTTTTCATCTAATTCCATTGGGGAATGGGAGGATTTTACTTCTGTTTCTTGGCCAGGAATCACTTGATTCTGAGTATCTTGTGAGAAGACATGGTGAGAAACCAAGCTGGGTATATGACACATGATGGTGGGCGAAAGAGAAAACTCAGCTTCTTAAGCAGTCTTCACAAACGATGGATTCAATGCGGTATTGATTTCTTGAGTAAATTAATATGTTCTTAGAGTCTGCCTCCCTTCCTGTTCCCTAGAATAGAAGCTCCTCAAGAGCAGGAACCTTATTTTGTTCTGTCCTGTCCAGATACCTGGAGTGAAGGTTGTGACCAGGTCAGTACTTAATCATAGTGCCTTATCTAAAAGATGGTAAAAAGGAGGCTTAACAAGATTCAGTACTTTGTGCAGAATCATGCATAAACCAGAAAGACTCTCACTTGATCACAAGTCACTCTGTGCTCTCTCCTCTTATCTTTGTAACAATAACATGGCTTTTCCTTATTTCCACACCACTCTTTAAGTTTCTCAGACCATTTACATTCCAGATACTGTACAATGCGGTTCTGTTTATAGAACATTCGTATCCACTGGTGAATATTCACCATGTACCCATTATCCTGGGGAAGGATGGATACGTTATTCCTCATGCTTGTACTAAAAAAGCACTGTGGAACCACCAAGGAGAGACTTGTATCCCTTGTTTCTGCAGTGTAGGCAGATAATGCATTCTCCACAATGCCAAGTCAAACCCACTGCCACAGGAAAGCTCATCTTCATGATCATCTTCATGATCCTACATAGTCACTGTGAGAAACGAGTGTGTGTAAGCACCCTCTAATCTGTTGCTGTGAAATAAGAACAGTAAAGCCAGAACCTAGGAGTATACCTGGACAGCTTAGAGAATAAAAGGCAGAGGGAAAACAGGGCATGTGAGAAATGACAGGGCAAAGGAACAGTTTAAGGGACCCCCAATTTCACCAAGTGTGGGCATTGATAGTTTGTGTACCTTATGGTATTAAATTCTGTCTACTTTCATTTTTCAAAATGTTTTATTCATTCTGTAATAATTTATTTTATTTCCCATGAGCTGCATAAAATATAAGGATCACTAGTATACACAGTGTTAAAGGGAATTATGTAGTCTTATGGAATTATGGATTTCTACATTCATGGAAGTAGAAATTGGTTACACTTAAAAGAACAACTTGTGAACACATAGCATATCATCAAATGCTCTTTGTATTCAGCTGTTCCATTTCACTTTGATATTTGTCCCAGAGAGATGCTCATATATATGTCCAAAGAAGCATATACCTGGATGTTTTGCCAGATAATAGTGCAAAGTGAAAACGGTCTCAAAGCTAACCAAGAAATCCAAGGAGGGAGTAGTTATATGAATGATGGCTCATCGGTACTGGGAAACACCATGTGACTTTTGAAAAATTTCTGGTTCTAGATTTCTGTTTACCTATCATTTATAGCCAATCTATATTTATATGGCCTGGAAAAAAATTTCCAAAGCATTTTCTTTAGTAGTAATGAAAGTTTTGTTGTAATACTTCTCCACTATTATCTATTTATATTTAAGACAGAAACATTTAGCTATAGCTATTTGTGTAATGTGTTATTCACTTACAGGTGCTGAGATGTAATAGAGGACCCAACAACTTTATAGTTTTTAACCCTGTGGCTTAGATCAATTAACAAGATTTTTTCTCTCTCATCACAGGATGTGTGGTGGGTGTTACACAGTCATTCAGGGCCAAGTTCCTTCCCTATCATTGCTCTTCCATTCTTTATATCATAGGGCAATTTCATCACAGGGTCAAGTCTAGGTTACTTCTACATCCAGGTTCTAGCCAGGCTTGAAGAGAAGGGAAGAATGTAGAAGAGGCGCACTCACTGCCTTAAGAGTTCCAACTTATAGGGTCTGCACAGCACACCTGTTCACACTCTGTTTGTGAAATCTTGGCCAAATAGTCCCCCTTCTAGTACAGAAGTTGGAAAGTCATAGCCCTGTAAGATGACCACTGATCCAGACTCTCCAACCACAACCGTATTAAAGTAGGAGCAAAAGAATACATTTTGACAACCACTAGTAATCACTTTCCCAGAGACACACATAGAAAACAGAGGGGAACACGAAATGTTAACCTTAAGATGAAGATGAGGCAGGATATCAAAGGACAACTTTGCATTATTAGTTTTCTTTAAATTATTTCTTGTGGTTAGGGGCGATTAGGACTAAGTCACATACCTTCACCTTCCTGAGCTCCTGTACCATTCAGACTGGATGCAAGCTCCATCAGCCCAGGTGACCTCCCAACTGACCTCTCATAACTTTTGCAACATTGCCTTTCTCTTGCACTTATCTTGACAATATTCCTGTCCAATGTTTCCATGTTAACTACCATTGAAGTTCTCAAAAACTTGAGTGCTCAGCACTACTGGATTGTAACCATTGAGAAGTTGGGCTACCAACTAACCATTTACTCTCTTTAGCATTTTCTAATTCGTTTCTTTGCTCCTGCAAATATATTGGACATTCATAACAATGATAGATGAAATGGGAAGTTGCAGTGATAAGGTAAAATTATCATTGACACTAGCTTCCCTCTTCAGAGACACCTACCTAATTGGCTAAGGAAGACATCTGTGAGTAACAATGGCAGTTGACGTGTCTGAATTAGTAGCCAATCTATTAAGCTAAGTAGGACATCAGAATGGATGTGATGACTAGGACCAGAAGGCTTCGATGAAAGTTCCTTAATGAGAAGAGACTGGAATTGGGCCTCCAGGCACGTGAGATACTTTCCAATCATAAAGACATTAACGTGTATCAGGAATATTTAATTTAACTCTATCAGTAGAATAGATATCTTCATCTTACAGATAAGAGAAATTAGGCCCCCCCCCAAAAGGCTGATATTAATGATACAGGATCATATAAGTCAGTAGAAGAGGTGGGATTTGAGTCCAGATCAAGTATCTAGATAGATCTATAGCTATGTGGTTTCCAGTCACTCCACTTGGTCTTTGAGCTTTTCAGGCAGGACAACAAGCAGCAATATCATGGTCTGTGGAAAGGCCAGAAGAAGAGCAGGCCCTGTGGCAGGATGACACTGAGGGCTTTTAGGCTGAAATCATCCTGGTTTGTGAGATGCTGTGGCACAGGAAGATTGAGTTACCCACAGGAAGTGCTGTATCAGGCTTCACTTGGCATTGTGTTCTTCCTCAGACCTGGGGAAAAGAAACCCTACAAGTCAGTCCAGCTCCCTGGCCCAATTTCACAGACCAGTTTCAACAAAGGCTTTGGCTGGCAGAAAGCACACCAACCTGTATTCCTTCTTCAATAATAAGGGCTGCCAAAGAGTCCTGGAGCCTTCCTGTCTTGTGAGCACTGCTTGGTCCCAGTTACCTATGGTCACTAGAAACAAGAGCAAGCCAGATCTTCCTGGCTTCCCAGCAGTAACCTTGTTCCTCTCACATTTCTTCTGGTTGGGCTCTTTTCCTGAGGTGACTGCTTTCTCAGCAGCCTTTAAAGCTAACAATTTCCCCAGTGTGGCTTTTGCATGTGCTAGTACTCAGAGGTTACAGTTTCTTAGTTCTTCAACCTTCTACCCTGTTTCTTCCCCCACGAAACCCCTCTCCTATGGAAAGACAGGACAAAAGTTCTCCTGGGCAGTTACCCCTTCGTTTGTTCTCTGATCCCAGCCACAGACAATTCTCCAATGTTTCATTAAAAACTTCTGTTTACCAGTGATTCATTATTTTGATCAATCAAATGAGGGGAGAGAATTCTAGAAACATACTCAGAACTTTCTGTGGTATGGAGGAACTGAATGCCAAGAGAAGTACTTCTTCATACAGATGTTTTTGTGGTGGAATGTGGTTGGGTAGGGAACTCCTTGGAGTCCTGGGAGCAGAATGGCAGGAAAGGAAAAGAAAGAAACATGTTATGTTGTAATGTTGTCAAAGCTCATAGACTGATTTCAGTTAGAAATGAGACTCCTCACTATGGTTTAGAGAGTACTAACATATGACCAGCACCATGCCACGGTCTTTACAAGCATTGTTTCACTTAACCCTTATAGCCAACTCTATGAAGTCATACCCATTTTGTAGGCAACAGAAGCTTATAGGGGTTTACTTTTCCTGGTGCTTGGCAGTGCAGAGTTGATACATGGGACTCCATTCCAAATGCAGCATGGGTAAATATAGCAGAATAGCTACAGTCAGACAGACATCCATCAGCCAGTTGTCTATTTTTCCCAGCCCAGACTCTTGGTTTCTGGAACAGAATTGAGAGAAAAGTCTACCCTTTTCCTGGGCTGCACAGGACAAGGAGCGGAGAAACCATTCACTAAGGGCAAAGGACAGGCATATTTAGTGACATGCCACCACCCCCCACAGTAACTCCATGAAAAAGTCCTGTGGTTGTGGAGACAGGTTCAGAGAATGGAAATAGCTCATGGGTGGCTGAGTAGGGATTGGAACCAAGTCCTTTAGAACACCAAATCTGGAGTACTTGGTACCTTACTGCACTGTTTCAAATGTGGCTCCAATTTTGAGGCCCAAACAGGGATAGTGTAGTGGGTGATGGGCTATGCATGTAAGTGCAAGCCAAATAAAATCTCAGCACAGACGTGGGGAAATAGGTAAGAAGTCCTAACTTTAGCCAAGGAACTATTGGCAACTGATGACTAGATAGGTTAACCAGGCTCCAGTGGATGGATACGCACTGAAAGATACTTGGGGGCACAAATGTGACTCAGTAGGCCTTAACATATATGACAGAGTGCACGGGATCTGGCAGGAGACATTACAAGAGGAGTGCAAATGACGGAAGGGGTCTAAATATAATAAAAACATATTGTATGAAATTTGTAAAAATTCACTTAAAAATTTAAAAAAGAAATTGCTAGGGGGAAGCAGCAGGATTCTATTTCAGTCAAAATTCCTTAAGTATCTGGGGTCAGGTATTGACAAAGATGATTTGTGTGGCAGGCATCATGAGGCAGATACTAGTCCCCAAAGAGAATGTCAACATGTAGAGTTGGGAGGGCATCCAGGGCTGGATGGGAAAAGAGGGTACCCATAAATAAGAGCCAGGCGAAACTACAAACTGCAAAAGAGATGAAGGATGGACAGTTGCTATCACAGGAAAACTAAGAAGGACCCAAGGTCAAGGATGCTTAAGGTGAAAGACACATAGATAAGTCTCAGAACCCAAGAGCATCTCAGCCAGCCAGCTGTTGGCTCATGGCTGCTACAGTGGTATTTTGAATCATGTCAAATTTATTAGGAATATATTACATTCCATTAAATGCTGGAACCATGAAGGATAATGAAGTATTTGCTCTCTCAGGCATCACTGCTGTGGGTAGCAAAATGCCCCATTTTCACAGAGGCTTCCTCTGACTGGTTATTGTTTTCCAATAAAGTATTGCCCCACATTTGCCTTACATAAACAAATAGAAAAATAATAATAGTTTATACTCCCACTGAACATTATAGGCAAGTGCAGACTTCCATTTAATGAGGTTTGGAGACAACATAGCAATTGTGATGTCCTGTCAAGCTTGTTAAATTGCGATTCTACCAGGATTTTACATGGAGACGGAACCAGCACATCTCAGGGTACAAATTAAGCATAATTGGATATGCACCAACTCCTTCGGGTCACTGGGATGTAATTTAATGCCATAATTGAGTAAATGATACTGTTGTGACCTGAAAAGCCCTCTCCCTAAACTTCTAGCCCACTCTCTGGAAGTTACTCAGGAAGTTGAGGCCAGTGTGACTTTTATATAATAGTGTGTTTTAAAACTAAGCTTACATCCAAAGAATCCCTTCAATTTCAGAGCTGTCTGGTTGATAGCATCTGTTGGCAGGGCAAGAATTTGTGTTTTTAAAAGTTCTCAGGTTAGTTAAAATGCAAAATTCCTAAAATGCTGAATTATGTGATTTAGGGAAGAAAGATTTGTCACATATTTTTGTGCACTTAAACCTTAGAGAGATTGACACAGTCAATAGATCCAAGTAGAAGGTATTCACTTATTACTTGCACTAGCTATTTGTATGAGTTAAAATTTATATTAAAAATATGGGGGTGGAAAGATGGCTCAGCGGTTAAGAGCACTGACTGCTCTTGCAGAGGACCCGGGTTCAATTCCCAGCACCCACATGGGGGCCATTGTGCACTTAAACCTTAGAGAGATTGACACAGTCAATAGATCCAAGTAGAAGGTATTCACTTATTACTTGCACTAGCTATTTGTATGAGTTAAAATTTATATTAAAAATATGGGGGTGGAAAGATGGCTCAGCGGTTAAGAGCACTGACTGCTCTTGCAGAGGACCCGGGTTCAATTCCCAGCACCCACATGGCGGCCACGAACCGTCCTTACTGCAGTTCCAGGGGAATCCGAAGCCCTCTTCTGACCTCCGTGGCACTGCATGACACAGGTGCACTCACCTACACGCAGGCAATACACTCATACACATAAAATAAAAATAGCAAATAAAATATTTTTTAAAATATTTAAAAACATGCCTTTTGATAAAAGTTAAAAATATAAACAAATTGCTTTACTTTGCTAAATTTTCATTTAGTAATGTTGGCTAGTGTCCTTTGATGTGCTTCCTACATTCTCTGTTGCCCATTGGGCCTGAACAGGTGTGGTCGTAGAGGTAAAGGGCTAAGTTAAACTTCTCTAACCCCAAATCCAAAATCTCCAAAATTCTAAACTCTGAAACTTGGGGGCACCACATGATGTCTCAAATGGAAAACTACATACCATGAAACTTTGTTTCATACAAAAAATTAAGAATGTGGCACAAAATTACCTTCAGGCTATGTGTATAAGGAGTATGTGAAATATAATAAATTTCATGATTAGACTTGGTTTTAAGTGTAAATAATATAGAATCTGAAAACATCTGAAATCTTAACTAATTCTGGTCCAAAGCATTTCAGATAAGGAATACTCAACTTTTGTGTCCTAAGATCCTTAACTTAAAGAGCTGATTCTGTGTCCTAGATCTGCCTTTAAAATGTTTAAAATTACTTATTATTGTGTGTGTGTGTGTCTATGTGTCTGTGTATCTGTGTATGTCTATGTATAAGTGTATCATGGTGCATGTGTGGAGACCAAAGGACAAGAGGGAGTCAGTTCTATCCTTCTATTGTGTGGGTCTAGGATCAAACTCAGATCTTCAGGCCTAGCAGCAAGTGCCTTCACCCTCTGAATCATCTCTCTGGCTCATAGATCTTTGTAAAGGAGATGACATCATACAAGCTATTTGCAAAGTGACAATAATAATACAATATCTAGTCTGCTTAGGTCACAGAATTGTTATAAAAATCAAATAATATTCTAGAAATCACAGTGCTCTGAAAACTATTAAATATAAATATAACCCATCACTACGTAGAATATTATTAATAAAATAATAAGCTCTGTGGGCAGTTCCTGAGGAGAGGAAGTTGGAAAGAAATTTAGGGAAGCTGTCTTTGAATCTTCTTTTTTTCTTTAATTTTTACAAAAACTTTGAGAATTTCGTACATGTATATAAGGTGTTTTGATCAAATCCCTGCCCACTCCCTCCCCTCCAACATTCCCGCCCCCCCCCAGAGGTAACCCTAAAGTCTTTTAAGGATTAGATACAAGCTCCCAAATAGCAATTCCTACCTCCTATTCTACCACACCATCCTCTTAAGAGGTTACCCAAATTGCCAATAAAGAATCGGGATTCAGACTGCTCTGGCTTCTTCCATGCTGAACAGGGACGCAAGGTGAGGCAATTGGGAGTACCCCTTCAGTGGGTCTATCTAAAAGACTCCCAAATTGCATAACTCTTGTCTCTAAGGGGAAAAGAAAGACCTTGAATCATGAATAGGAGATGTGAAGGAGAAGTAAAGGCAAGAGTAATTAGCATTACAAGTTCTAGACAGGGAACTAGAAAAAAGTCCGAACAGGGCAATTTGAATCTTATGCCTTGCATTGATCTAACATACATATTGATCAGCTACCTAAGGCTCATGGGAAAGTCTCTCTTCTGTGTTACTTGGGTTTTCTACCCCTTTTCTTCCTTTCTTAAATTGCCACTTCCTCTCTCTGGAAGCAAGGTTCATTACAACCTTTGCAAAATCATCGAAAAGGCAGATTCCACTTATCTTCCTCCTCCACTTCTTATTGGTAGTTCTGCCTAAATTCCTTGATTGAATTGAATACCGGTGGTTAAAGCGCATTTTCAGATGAATTACTATTATTCTCAAATTCTCTTTCTACTGTTCTTGTGCATAATTAAGAAATTGCTGTAATAGGAGTATTCCTTCTTAGGTAATTGCAATCTATTGCTTGGAAGTAAGAATGAAATCCAAGAAGAACATAAATACAGACAAATATAATCATCAAATTAATCAGTCACCAGTGCTTAGCCAATATTGGGTTGGTATAAACTTAGATTATCTTCCGGCTTGAAAACCTAAATCTTTACTTCAGGATCTAAATTCTATGGTTTTTGAGTGATTCTTATGGTAGGTTTCACATGAAAAGTTCAATACATTTGACAGAAGGCTACTCGGGCAACAATAATTTCTAACAGGAGGAAAGGGGAAGTATAGGAGATAGAACAAGAATAGAATACATGGATGGACTGCGGTTGTACACACATGTATGCATGTGTGCGTATATGCAGACTAAAGGAAGCTTGGAGAGATTGCGGCACCACTGCTACCCTGTCTGAGCAACTTCCGTGGCTAGTCTGCAAGAGTTTCCTTTTTCCTGCTCACACCTAGGAAAGGTGGGGAAACAGAGGTATTCTCTATGGCGTTAAAGTCCATTTTTCCCTCTCTTTCCCCCAACATCCTGGCCAGAAGAATCTAACTTAATAGGATAGAGCAGATGGAAGAATCCATCAACCTTACTTCCCTCTGCTTCCCAGCTCTAGCTCACTGCAGTTTAGTTTTTGCTTGCAACACTCTACCAATATTACCTTTGATATGATCACCATTAAAGATTGGATTGTCACTTTCCATGATCCGTTTTTGCAACCCTTAATTTTACTTGAGCTCTGTAGTATTTAACACTTACCAAGCACTCTAGCTTTCTTACTTCCTCAAAGCCTGATTTTCCCTTTTTCCTCTTTTCCGGGACCATATTTCCGAAGCTTCCTGTTATCATCCAAAACAAACTGATGACGGTCTCTTTTGACACCATATAACTTAAGCAGATATATTGCACTATATTGCAGTGTTTGGTTGACAAACTAATTGAGAGGTTGGTACTGAGCCACCAGTGTGAATGCCTGAGATGTGTGACTGGGAAATTTATTCTTTTAAGTGATCCTTACTTAACTTGTTCCACCTAAGGAAGGAACAAAAGAGCAAATACTTCTAAAGAAACCCAACAGATTCTAAGCATCAGTAAAGGGAGGGAGAAGATAAAAAGCATGTGTAAGCAGACAGCCTTTGGACATTGGCCTCTTAGCACGCAGTACTGCCTGATGTTGGTTGCTGAGCAACAAGAACAGAGGCTATAAGTTTGTGTCTAGTTGGGAATAGAGTCGCCACAGGATTTCAAGAATTTATGAAGATGCAACCTTGGCTACATCTTTAAGTGTTCATGAGGTCCTCCTGTATGCTCTTTAGACCATTAATTCTTATCAACATAACATTTTATTTATCTCCCTAGTTAAAATCAAGGCTTTCTTAAAAGACAGCAAGGAAATATAATCTTATAGATTGCATCTCTCAGCATCTAATGTACAAAATAGCTCCCATTAAAAACATTGATTAGGGGCTGGGACAGTGTCTCAGTTGGTCAAGTGCTTGCCATATAAGCACAAGGACCCAAGTTTGTTCCTAGCGCTCATGTAAATAAAAGGCCAGGTACAGCAGCATGTGCCTGTAACCCCAGTGCTGAGCGGGTAGAGAAAAGAGGATCCCCCCACCGCCAGGCTTGCTGGCCACCTAATCTGGCCAAATTGGCAAACTCCTGGTTCAGTGAGAGACCCTGCCTCAAAAAATAAGGTGGAGATAAATCAAGGCAGACACCCAAGGTCAACCTCTGGCCTACATACACACACACACACACACACACACACACACACACACACACACACATGCAGTTACATACACATGAACATATGCACATGCATACACACAACACACTGACTGGTTAATTGACTGATTGACCTACCTACCATCCCAGTTGGTTGTCAGAGACCTTCCTTTTATTTTTCTTGGTGGATGCAAGTTCAATGACACTTACAGGGACATACTTTGCTTTTCAATGTTTAACTTCAATTGATTTTTCCACTGGCTGTGCCAAAGTTTTAAATTGATTCCAGTTGTTTAAAAGAAATGTATATTTTTCTTCTACACATTTTAAAAGGAAAATATTTAATGTATTTTTCCTAGACTAAACTAAAACCAGATACTTTTTCCAGAAATGTATGAATGAACAACAAAGTGGTTACTTTGGAAGCTAAAATGCTGTTATATTGGATTTCAGAAAAGTCAAGTGATCCCATATTTCATGTGACTCCAGGTGAAAGAGAAAATATTTAGTCAGCAATTGGAAAAGTAAAAATAAATTCAAAAGCTCTCTTGTGCAGGCTCATGATACGAAAACTGAACAATTTCATATAGAAACAGTGTGGCAAATTATATTAGTCAGTGAATATAAATTGCTTTTTTAGACAAAAGAATATTCATGACATTTTTCTGTTTAAAGAAAATAGTTCTCTTTATCATAGAATCATAAAATCTTGGAATCTTTGGAGAATTAGATTATTTTCTATCCAGTGCCAAGCTGGTGACTCCTTCGGGGCAAGGATCATATTTTCTGCTTCCTCTTCAAAACATTCACAATGCTGAGTGAAAAGCAGTGTCAGTTCCCTTAAATAATAGGCACTGATATGATGATGATGATGATGATGATGATGATGATGATGATGATGGTGATGGTTCACAGCTATGGTTGGGGGTGGGGTAAGAAGAAAACTCTCATCCTCACCTTCTGGAATTGGTTTTCTATTTGATAACAGCCCACTTGGAGCCTTTGAGCTGTTGTAATAGTAGGGATTATATCCTTGGGATTTTCTGTCTCACTCATTAAAATGACATGCAAAGCACTACTACACTGGTGCTTTTGTTGTGCAAAAGCATTGGCCAACTGCCATAGTGCCCGAAGGCCCAAGTTCAGAGCGCCCCAGCACATTGACCTGCCCACTCAGATCCTGCTGTGGGAGGCTTATCATCCTAGGAGCACAGTACAGTGACTTACAGAGGTTCATGATCAATACTCTTCTCAGAGTTGGTTCAGGAAGTCCTACCAGCTGTCATGTAAGGGTAATTAACACATCTCTCTCAATTATGCATGCTGGTGGAAGAATTTCAAACATTTGGCTGGGTAACAAATCCATCCCCTCTGTTAGAGAAAGGTCATCCCTCTGACCATCTGGATATTTACTTTCCTTTATAAATGAGCTTCATGGAATGTTCTGTTGGGAAAGGAAATTGATGGGGACAAAGGGAATTTCCTAGTAAAACTGATACTGTCCCACATTCTATGCTGCCCAAGTTTTTAAACCAGGAGTCTTAAATCTTACCTCAACCCTTATTTTATTTAGCACAGTATCTGTTAATATACATCATGTTCATCCTGTACACTGTTATGACAAAAATGATCTCTAATACCTCAGAAATTTTGCTATTGATCTCTGCAGCAGAACATTTCTTTTACCTCCTTACATATTCTTAAAAGGTACAAGTTATCACTATGGGGGAAATTGACAGAGGAAAGGTACTGAGAGGAGGCCAGCATGGGCAGGTCCACAGGCTTAAGGAGCATCCATTCTAGCAAAAGGAAACAAGGAAGGGATTGTAAGACAATGGTTATGGTCCTCTGTAGCTAGCAAGATAAGCAGAACAAAGTCCTGTGGAGATGTTTCCTCCATCCAGGACTAGGAAAGCAGACTGGGACAGGAAGCAAGAGACACGGGCCTACAGAGGTGGGGTAAGAGGCAATCTAGGCAACAAGCCCCATGAGTGTGGGTACGGAAGAAGGAAAGCAGAGGTTTTGCTTGGAATCTGAGGGTAAGGTAGCTGGACCACAGAGTAGGATATGGTCAAGTAGGGAGATAAATGACAGTGACACTTTGAGACAGGGTTGGGAGAGACCCTGAACACCAAAGGAAGGAATGTGGACTTTACTTAGTTTGGGACAAGGAAAAATTTTGACCAGGAAAGTAAAAAACTTGGAACAAATGAGAAATATTTTTTGTGACCACTAGAGGTTGAATTGCATGTCTTTAAAAATCTTGAGGAGAAACTCAAACACCTGAAAATGTGACTTATTGGGAGGCAGGGTCTTTTAAAACTGTTTTCTAAAAGTGTTTTTATTAGCATACATTAATTATATATAATAATTGGTTTCATTATGACATTTTCATGTATCATCTTACATGTATTTTGATCACATTCAGCCCCCCATTGCCCTCTCCTGTGCCCCTCCACCCTCACTGACCCCCTTTCATCTTCCCAAGTAGATCTCCTTCTACCTTGTCTTTGGTGGTGGGGAGGAATGAGTGGAAATACTCAGTGAGATCCATCAGGGTTACTTACAAGAACCTTGGTGAAAGGTTATTTACAGGAGCATGAACACCTTACCAGTGCCTATACTACTAAAGAAATGGGGAAATGTGGTCTTTATAGAAGTAATCAAGAAAAAACTAGGTCACTGGGTGAGCCCTGAGTCAATATGGCTGGCATCCTTACTAAAAGGTACATTTGAATGCAGAGACAAGTCTGATGTGAAAGACGTAGAGAAGAGATAGTCATCTACACCAAGAAGAGAGGCCTGGACCAGATCCCTCCCTCACAGCCCTCAGAAAGAGCAAGACTGTTTCCTCCTTGATCTTGAACTCCAGCCCCCAGAACCATGAGATTGTTCATCTCTGTTGCTTAAACTGGTCAGCATGTGATACTTTATTACTGCCACCTTAGAAGCTAATACAGAGACTGTATGTAGAGAACTAGAGTGAGCAGGAATTAAATGTAGGCAGTGGCAGTGAGGGATCAAAGCAAGAACGAGAGATGGAAAGTGTCATAGATGTTGCATGCTGAGCCCTGACAGCAACATCTAGACAAGGAGAAATATCAGGGTGTGAGGTTCATATGCAAGGGGAAGTCTGAGTTCTAGAGAGTTCTGGCTCTGACTCTAAACAGTTAAAATTCAGCATCTTTAAAGGAACAACAAAGTAGAAAATTGCCCCAAAGGAAAAGAGAAACGTATTACTGGTCACCTGAGATGAACTCATTATTGGATTTGAACTTTAGCTCTGAGTTTCCTGGCAGTTAAGGCAAAAAGAAAAACATGTACTTATTGTCTGATAAAAATCAATGTAATATGATTAGCTCTTGAGAACAACACATAGATAGGCTGAGTGCTCAGATGAGATTACATTTAAGAATTCGCCGATTCGAGATACATTAAGGACCATGCAAAAACCCATACTCTTTAATCCACTTACCCTGAGGAATTTTTTAAAGGAGGGAGGGAGGGAAGGAGGACAATGTGTGTGAAAACGCTTGTCTTAAAATCAGTTATGAAAATGCAGAACTGGAAAGAGCCAACGTAGGGAAAAAGTTTGTTTAATTACTGTGCATTCACTCAAGCACATATAACACAGGCACCGAGAACAAAGCTGGTCCAGCAGCAAAGAGAAACAAGGTGTATGTAGACTCAGTAAGTCAGGAGAGGGAGCTAGGGAAATGGCTTGGTCGTTAAAGTACCCGCCTAACAAGCATGAGGACTTGAATTCGGGTTCCTAGACCCATGCAAAAAGCTGGGCATGGTGGCACAAACCTATACTCCTAGTGCAGCGAGGCAGAGACAGGAGGGTCCTTAGAGCTCATTAATCAGCTGATCTTCCCCAATTGGTGAAGTGCAGGTTCAGTAAGAGTCCCTGTCACAAAGAAGGGTAGAGAGTGATGGAGAAAGATACTTGTCATCAACCTCTGGCCTATACATGTACACACACACACACACACACACACACACACACACACATATGCATACAATACACACAATATTCCGGAGGTAAAACTATAGTGTTCTTCAAGATTATCACTGTATTAAAATATATGTCAAAAGAGACTGCTCAATCATGGTAATAATTATAATAGTTTGATGCTTTTAAAGGTGAGGTTCCCACACACCATATTTCTCCAACATTATACTGTTTACAATTAAATTTAAGAGAACAAACCACCTCACATACTTAAGCTATATGTTCACGCTATGCTTTATGGTATTACTTTTTTTTTTTTTTTTTTTTTTTGTAAAGAGCCAGATACCCTGTAGCCCCAGCTGTCCTGGAACTCACTATGTAGACCAAGCTGACCTTTAACTCACAGAGATCCACCTGCTTCTGCCTCCCAAGTGCTTGGATTAAAGGCATGAGCCACCATGCCCAGCTATTACATTTAATGAAAAACAAAGAAAGATTGCAGAAATGCAGAAATAGCAAACTGAAACTGTATTACCTGGAAAGTGCTGTTAATCAATTTCTTGAAATGGCTGTAAACTTTCAGAAATGCTCTTTTTAAATAAAATGGATGGATGGATGGATGGATGGATGGGTGGATGGATGGATGGACGGCAGTCCCCCTGGGGTCCTGTGTGTTTGCTTTGAGGCACTAAAGCTGTTGAAGTGAGCACACGCTAAGGTACTATGAAGGGGCCCATGATGAGGAGGGTCCAGTGGTCCCCGTGTGCTTACTTGCTCCTGGACCTTCACCCTTGCTGTCAGTCTCTTCAAGCAAACTTCCAGGAGCCAGTGCTTCTCCTCTTGGCTAACCTGCCCACATAAAACCAGGGTGTGGTGGTGCTTACTAGGAATATAGAGGCATGAGGACCAGAATTTCAAAGTCATCATCAGTTGTATAGGGAGTTCAAGGCGTAAGACCCAGACATTAAAAAGAAAAAAAAAAAATCCTCAAACAGAAGAGTGAAACTGGGTGGTGGGAATTTGAGGGCTACTCTCTCTTGTTAGCTGCAAATTGTGTTGTTGATGGTAGATGTGTACTCTGCTCTGTCATGGAGACCACTTCCTCCCTTGCTTTCCTTAATGGAACATCTGCAGCTAAGACTGCCTCTGTCGATGGATGGCTTTGTCCCCACCATGGAGCTCTCAGTGGTGGCTGTGCCTGGTCCCCTTCCAAGATGTTTGAATTTTAAGGCCTAGATGAGGCTGCTAGGAAAGCTACTGCCTCCTCTTAAGGAGGAGACCTGGAGAGGCCCGAGGGCCTGCATCCTGGAGATTAGAAGCCCACTGCCTCTGGGCTCCTTATATTTAAGCACTCTCTACTCTCCCAGCTCTGACCCACACCCTGATCACAAGGGCAGTGCTAAATGGAGTTCTGTATGAGATCAGCAATATTTAGCAATTGCAAGTTTGACATAATGCACTTCCTCATAATTTATTAAAGTTGCTAATACATTTTAAAAAATATGTGAAGAACATGGAAGCCTCTCAGTAATACGGTACAGTGCATTAACCCTCCATTGATTTTGCATCTCATCAGAGTGAAAGCCTCCTGACAACCAATGAGCTCCACCATCCGGGTGCCTTACTCTCCTCATCCCTCAGCTAGAGATAGAAGGATGGACTGCTCTTACCTCACCTAGTTCTGCCAGGTGCACCCTGGTGGCCATCGCAAGAGCACTTTTTGTGTGCTTCAGCCTCAGGAATCTGTCACTTCCTTTCTCCTTTCCCCGAACCTACAGGTCTTAAGACAGGCCCTCTGCCTCCTGAACCCCCCCATGGCCTATTCACATCGAGGCCTTCTTTGGTCACTCCATCAGAAGTTGAGAAATTCTCTACTCACACATTTTAGACCCTCTCACACTGCTTTCTCCCCAGCACTTATCACTACCATGTTCACTATATTCATGTATGTGCATATGCATGTGTATGCACATGTGGAGGCCAGAAGACAACAGCAGGTGTCTTCCTCAATTGCTGTCCACCTTATTTTGGGGATAGGTCTTCTCAGTGAGCCTGGAACTAACTGAGTCAGCTAGACTGACTGGCCTCTAAGACTCAGGGATCCTCCTGTCTCCACCTCCCCAGCACCGGGATTACAGATGTGTGCTACCACACCTTCTTTGTACATGGGTGCTAAGGAGCTGAACTCAGGCCCTCATGCTTGGGAAGCAAGCACATTACTGACTGAACCATCCCCCTGACCCTTGCTGTATATTTTACTGATTGATCTTGTTGAGTGTCTATCTTCCTGCTTTAAAACGTAAATTCCACGAAGACAAGAAATTTGCTTATTTTATCATTGCTTCTCTCTGATGCTGAGAATGGTACCTGCCATAGACTAGAGTCAAACATGTGATGAAGGAGGGAGGGAGGGAGGGAGGGAGGAAGGAAGGAAGGAAGGAAGGAAGGAAGGAAGGAAGGAAGGAAGGAAAGAAAGACCTTGCTGTGGTGTTTTCCTTCTACTGAAGTAATCAGAAGCTTGGACTCTTAAATTCAGCCACTCTAGTATCCAGAAGCTCCCAGATGGGAGGGAGGAGATGGTATGGCAGGAGGGGAGGATCTGAGGAAGTTTGCCCTTGGTTTTATAGTGAGTTAATTTAGAATCTTTGCTCCACAGGCTCTAGGACCAAGCTCTTGACTTTAGATCAGCTATTTCCAAGTCTCAGTTCACTCCAGAAGCAGAACAGAGATAATGAGACAAGATTCCAGGGTTTTTCTAAGAAGCAGGATACAAGTATGTAAAGTGTAGAGCATACAGGAAGCCTGTATTAAAATGAAATCTATTTTCCCATTTATAAATCATCTGTATTAATGAGAAGTTTGCATTATTGGTAAAGCAAGAATTTCCATCTTTATTGGCATTTCAGGGATTATGTTGGCAACATATTTGGGAGGTTACGGAGAAAAACGCCTGCTATATATACAATGTAATGATCCCCCCACCACCACCCGAAGCAAAGAAATAGCACCTGAAGCAGTTAAACCCGCATTCAAAGCTTGTTTGTTCTCCATGGGTTCTTATCCCACAAGGTTTACCAAGACTCTTGCCCTGGGAATCTGTGTCTTCCAAAAACTTATCTGTTGAGCAAACATGGTCTCAAAGACTTACTCTCTCCTGAGCCTTATGCTCCTCACCATTGACTATTAGAGGAGGCACAAGTGAGTTTCTCCTTGTGATAAGTTTAGAGTGAACATCCAAGATGGAAGCCAGTATTGATACTGACAGTGACCTCAGCCACAGTCCAATTCATGGGTCAGGCACTGCCCAGATATGCAAACTGTTCAACCAGTGCACAGAGGGCAATTTGTGGGTAGAGAGTCATTCAAATGGGGAAAGGTCTGCTGAGCTGAACCTTGGAAGACAGTTCCAATTAGGGCAAAAGAGAGAGAAGGCTGTCAACTCTTCTCCCCCAACCCCTTGCTAGAGAAACTACCCCCTCCTAGACCTTAGTCATTAGTAGGCATAACATTGATAGATGTCTAAAAGGTATAAATATGATTTAAACTACAATTTTGCATATGGATTTACCATTTACATCCCTGAACTCCAGAGGCCTCAGGTTTGCCCTAATGGGGTAGCCCCAGAGGCCGTTACTGGTACTTTCTGGTTCAGAGCAGCCTGCTATATTCATTCTCTCCAATAATTAGTTTGATGTATTAAAATCCAACCATATTTATAAAATGTACTCAATCACTTTAATTGAATTGCAAAGATGTATGATTTATGAAACGTTACACGGACCCTTCTGGCTGATATTAGACTTACATGACACTTATCACTGCAGTTTCTTTCCTTTCTATTCTGTGTCTATAGATTGCAGTTCTCTGTATCTAGAATTTCTCAAGGATAGGAACAACATCCTTGTATGCCCTTGGGCCTAGCATGGATTCAGACACATGGTAAGAACCTGTGATGTATAGTCAGAGCAGGTGCTGGAGCTAAGCTGAGTCGGTCAGATCTGAGACCTTCCACTTACCAGCTATGTGACCTTTGGCAAGTGAACTTCTCTGTACCTTGACTTTCATACTGGAAAATGGAAACAGAAATAAGCCCTACCTCAAAGGCTAATTGTGAACCTTAATGAGATCGTTTTTGTAAAGCACTTATGCACTGTGCTTGGTGCACTGTGAGAATTCAATTAATGCAATTATTTATAACTATATGAACATGTGAAAGGACACTGACTAAGAGCACTACTGTGCCTGAATTTACATTTTGGACTTACTCTGTGCTAACTGTATGCACTAGGATATGATCCACAGTCAAGACTTAGTTCTACCATTGTCAAGTGGAGATACTAATAGTACCTCGCCTGAGATTATACATGTGAGACACTTAGCAAAACACCTAACATGCAGCTGATAATAAACACTCAATAATTAATAATAATGATGATGTATATTTACATTCAATAAATGTTAGCAAGTTTTATTACCATATAGATAATTTTCTTTTTCAAAAATATTGTACTTTGAGCTGGGCATGGTGGCTCACACCTTTAATTCCAGCACTTGGGAGGCAGAGACAGGTGAATCTCTGAGTTCGAGGCCAACCTGGTCTACATAGAGAGTTCCAAGTCGGCTGGAGCTACAGGGAGACCTTGTCTCAGAAAGACCAAAAGAAAAAAAAAAAAAAAAAATCACAGTTTGTGTCCTCCACCTATGTGCTATCAATATGAGCAGAAATGTCTCCACATTATTTTGATATATCACAGTGAAAGATTTATCGTCCTCTTTTTTTTTTTTTTTTTTTTTTTTAAAAAAAAAAAAAAAAAAAAAAAAAAAAAATTGTACTCTGTCATAAAGGCTCAATTCAGTTTACAAATCAATTTGACCAGTAGTATTTAGATTGTTTTCAATTAAATATTCAACTAGAAGCAATAGATGAGGAACATTTGGGATTTTCTAGGGAAAATCCTTTGTCCAAAAATTTACCTAGAGGTTCTAAGAAGGAGAGAGTGATATAATTAATGTTCAGTGTTTGGCTGGATTCCTTCAGAAGTTAGTTCTGCCATGAACCAAAGAGATGCTAGCTCAGATGTTGATGGTGAGCACAGCTGTCCATGTTCATCTCAGAGAAACATTCAAGAGCATGAAGTCTGAGAAACAGTAGCAGGTGTCTACTGAGGGTGGCCCACAGCATGGGCAGTCTAGATGGTAGTCTTTAGAAGGGCCTTGGGCAAAGAGGGCCAGCATATGGGCAGGACTTTCTGAGCGAGGCAGGTTCTCACACATGGTACCCAAGGCAAAGGGAGAAGCCCTATCGGATGCTCAGACAGGAAACCTGTGCCATCCAGTGAGTGAGTGCGGTAGATAGAAGGCAGGATGTTGAGGTTTAGAACTAAGTACCAAGTTATCAAAGCCAGGGTATCAAAGCATTATCAACCAGGACAGAAATCCAGGGTCAGTTTAGGATTTGTCCTGGGATCTTGGACCTACCTACCTACCTGTAATGATGACAATTACATTGAAGGTCAGAAGAGAAGAATGAATGTGTTAGGCTATTGGGGGAGTAGATACTATACAGAAAAGCATCTTCTCTTCACTCTTTCCCTGCCATTATTGCTCTGGGTTTCCACATACCCTTGAAGGTGTCCTCCTTCATGGGTAAGACTATAAAAATGTCTATTTACCTGTGTAAAACCAGCTTCAAAATGTCCAAATCCATTCTCTTTGACTTCTCTCATACTTAAATGATTCCCTTCCTCCCCCCATGCAATTTTAATATCAAGGACCATTTTTTATCAAGTCACTCTCTGTAATCAGAATATAAAAATTATTTCAACATTTCTCTTAGAGAAGGGATCTTCAGAGACTCAGTAGGCCTTTCTGCATTACTAATGAGCTCCTCAGTGAAACATTTTGTCTGTTACTAAAATAAATCTCTCCTATTAAATCTTCCATATGAAAAATAGGCTTGTATCTAAGCTGACTAGTTTCGTTGATAGAAAATCACTGAACTTGATAAAGATTTAGAAAAAAATCATGATAATTTATTTCTAAAGAAACAAGGTGGTCTTGTTAACCAAGTTTATTTAAAAAAAATTAGAATGTACATTTGCAGAGTCAGACAGTGTCAGATACTGCAGTATTGTGGAGGCATGACCTCTATTCTCATGACACTTCTTAGAGGTTGTGGGATTCTCAGGATTGCTGTAGCAAGTACTACAGACTAGATGGCCTGGAGCCATGGAAATGTATGCTGTCTCCATTCTGGATGCTGGCAGTCCAAAGTCAAGGGCTCAGCAAAGCCATGGTCCCTCTAAGGCCTCCAGGAAGGCTCACTTTCTGGGCTCTCTCCCTAATCTTGTGGCCTCAGGTGTTCCATCTCTTTAGCCGGCCATCTTCTTCCTGTGCCTCTTTACATTCTCCTTGTTCAAATTTCCCCATTTTGATAAGAAGACAGGCCTGATTGCATGGTCCTGTAATCTCAGCTACTCTAGAAGCAGAGACAAGGAAATCATAATTTTAAGGCCTTCCTGGGCTACAGAGTGAACAATGTGGTGAAATGTCTTTAAAAAAATTTTTTAAGGAGCTGGAGAGATGGCTCAGCAGTTAAGAGTGTTGACTGCTCTTGCAGAGGACCCAGGTTCAATTCCCAGCACCCACATGGCAGCTAACAACCATGCATAACTCCAGTTCCAGGGGATTGATGCCTTCTTCTGACCTCTGCCAGCACTATACAACATGGGTGCACTTAGACACAAGCAAGCAATACACTCATATTCATACACTCATATTCATAAAAAAAGATTTTAAGTAAAAAAGGCTTACAGTTTCAGAGGGGTAAGAGTCCATCATGGTGCTGGAGTGTTGCCAGAATTCTCTAGGGGTCTCTTGTGCTATGGGGCAAACCATATAACATATCTTTATGTGTATTTATTATTGTGGGGGGGGAGTGACTTACAAAGAAACCAGCACCCCGTGGCAGCTCAGAGCCCACCATATCAGACTGCTCCCATGCCATCTCCATAGTCACCGCTAGCATTTGCTCACGCCTCAGGGGCCAGTGGTCTCACCCAAGGTCCATTCTGATGGGCCATCCTGTCCTTGAGTACGCCTGGCTGCTGCTACTGAGCGTTCCCCACACCAGCTTCCGTTCCAAGATGACTCCCAGCAGCCCCTCAGTAGTCCACCCTCTGTGGCAGGCCCCACCCTTTGGAGGAACTAGTCAATTGGGAGACAAGGAGGTGTAGCAGGAGGCAGCCAGAGCAGAAAGCTATCTTCATGTAGATACAGGAAGTAGAGAGACAGACTAGAAGTAGGACAATGCTATGAACTCTCAAAGCCTGCCCCCAGTGACATGCCTCCTAAACCTCCACAAATAACTCCTCCAACTAAGGCCAAGTATACTTGGAGTCTGCAGGGGATATTCCCATTCAAACCACCACAGCTAGTCCACTAGATCAGGCTCACTCTTAATGACCTCATGGTCACTTGGCAACATCTGAGAAGACCCTATCTCTAAATAAAGTTACTTTGAGAGGTAACCAGTGTTAGGACTTCAATGTTCTTTTCAGGAAGACACAATTCAACTCAGACTCCAATTCCCCAGTATTACCCAAAAGTTCATTCATCACCTATTCTGTTTTTAACAGATCTTTCACATGTTGAGCCAAAATCTGTTTCTCAGGAGCTGCTTCTGTTATGTGTAGAAAGCTGTGGAGAGGATGTATGTTTTAGTAACAGAGGACAAGAATGCATTCCTGGTTGACTTTAAATGACCTTGAAAAGTACATTTAAATCTCCCTGCATCTCTTTTTTACTTACCTTTAAATTGGGGTAACAGATTACAAAAATATCGGGAGGCTGTAATAAGATACTATGTGTGAGGACTGCTTTGTAAGGTGTGATCTGAGTGTTCCATTGTGAGACTCTTCAGAACGACTCTGGTTAACAGCACAGATCTCAGGCCAGTCGGCCGCGATGGAAGGTCAGCTCTGTTGCTTATGAGCTATATGCCTTGGGATGCTATTTCCCCCCTCTGTGCCTCTGTGTCATCCCATAAAATGGGACTGTTAACAGTCCCACTTTTAAGAGCTTGTAGTAAAGATTAAATGGGAATCATCTTCAAGAAGCACTTAGAAACTGCTACATGATAGGTACAGGATTATATAAGTCTTTGCTATTTTTGTCAAGGACAAGGCCACGGCTTTGTGTCCTGTGTACAATTCCATCCCAGCTTCTGGCATAAAACAGATGCTCCCAAACCATCTGTGGGAGAGATAAAGGGATGGAGACACCACTGAGCCTGTCCACGTCTCCCTACAACTACCTTGCCTCTTCTCCAGTCAGTGCCCCAACCCTGTGCCATGGTACAAGGCACCCTGTCCTATACCTACTCAGGCTGGCTTTTCTGAACATAGTGCAGCCTCCCCCTACTGCAGTTAGATCTACAGATCATTCCCAAGCCACCAAGTGCTCCAAGGCAGCCTAAGAAGAATGTCTTTTTCTTGTGTGACTCAGTATCTTCCAGTATTTCTTCACTCAGTCTTTCTTCCTAATCCTTCCCACCCTTCCTCCCCTCCCTCCACACCCCTTTCTACTGCATAGCATTCAACCCTTTCCCACCTTTTCCTGTAAGTATGACCAACTTTGACAACAGGAATGATGAATTCTGGATTTCTCACAAATATATTAATCTCCAGGTGTGGTATTCAGACTAGTTTACCATAAGCACCTAACCTAGTTGACTGCAGCAGCCAATCAAACTGTAAAGGAGCTCAGTGTTGGCGTCCCCTGCTGGGCTGTGTTTAACTATTTGACTACTGACATCCAGGACAGGGCACTGTTGGGATTTGGGAGAGGCACAGGAGCAGCCAGAGAAGTGACAAAAATAATTGACACCAACAGGCTCAGGAAAGTGGCTATTTTCTACCTGGAACAGAGGTACTTCTGGTATTTTAATAAATAACACAGGCACAACAGTGCACACCCATTAAATGTCAGCCTTTAGGGCTGACTGACTGTCCATGTTTGAGTTTCAGGAAGCCCTCCTGGGGCAGATAATTCACCAGACAGTATTTTAGGTCAAGCTGCAAAAGACCGCACAGTGGTGTACAGTAGTCTTTGCTGTATACCTCTATACAGACACCGTGTCCTTAGAAAACTGATAGCCTTTGGAATTGGTATTGACTGGTGATAAAAATAGTGGCCAGCGTTAACTAAGCATTTACTTTCTTCCAATTATTATGTGAAGGTCTTTAGAAGCTTCAAAAATTTAGCCCAGTGTGAGGTTAAATTACCCAGCCTTGTCTTAACTCTAAATGGCCACTTCTTACTCTCCCTCGTTGCCATCCTCCAACTAGATAATTTGATCAAGATCTTAGCTTTGGTGTATATCCCACTCTCCTAAAGCAGGAGAGCTCCCAGCAGTGTATTCACATGGCACCATGTATTTCCTATATGATTTCATTTCCTACATGGCATTTACCACACACCAAATCTTGTGTGTGTGTGTGTGTGTGTGTGTGTGTGTGTGTGTGTGTACGTACATGTTCGTGCTTGCTCATGCACATGTATGCATGTGCTTGTGGAGGCCAGAGGAACAGCATCAGCTGTTGTTCTTTAGGCATCATCTACCTTGTTTTTTGGTGATACGGTCTCTCACTGGCCTGGAGCTCTCCAAGTAGACTAGGCTAAGCTCCAGGGATCTGCCTGTATCCATGTCCCCAGCACTAGGATAAGAAGCATACACCACCATGCCTGGCTTTTTACCACTCTGAATCTTAATCGTTCGTTTCATGTCACAGAGCTTGGCACATGGTAGAGTCAGCACTATTTGTGGATAGAGGGAAGGAAGGCCCCTGGTAATACTTCCTGCATGCCACTGTGTGAAGGTGTTGGTGCTGTGTGTGAAGAATCAGGTAGACAGAGGAGGCCTGCCCTTCCCCACAGGAAGAACCTAGAGCCATGCTGTGCATATTTCATGGGCTCCTTTCCCTGTGACACTGCACACATTTATGGACATGGTATCAGAAAAAAACAGATACTACAAAGTCAAGTTGCCACTAGACAGGTTTCTTGCTAGATTGATATGCATCATGGTCCACACTAACCAAATCCCCTTGTGACTCAGAAGACACTTATGTTTTAGTGAAAGAAAAATATAAAATTCAAATGAAGCATCTGGTGCCCAGAAATTTGTTTCCCTGAATCTCTAGAGAACCAAGGGGTTATTTTTGGTTTTACCAATTTCTCTTCACTGGCACATTTTCAGTTTTAACATATAAAACTAAGGAGGATGAGCAATCTCAACAGTAAAGACAATGATCAACACTCTTCCCCATCACATGACACAGTAGTGTGGGAAAGCGAAACTGTTCAGGCAACCGAAATGCATTAGAAAAATGTACTCACAGAGTTTGAGATGCTAAATAGAAGCAGTTTGCCTCCTTTGACTTTCCTCCCCATTTGTCTATTGTTATTGTTATGCTTTGTTTATTTAAAAATGTCACTGAAGGAATGGCGTGTGCGAATGCCAGCAATTCCTGAAGGATCCTGGCAGCTCATTGGCATTTAATGAATAAGTCCCAATCTGTTTGCAGAGTGCACCTGTGACAGTCTCAGTTTCCCCACTCTCTAGTGATAACAAGCTGCTCTGAATGCAAATGCAGTGATAAAAAGAAGGAGCAATTGCATCTCTTCCAGGGTTGGCCCTCCAGCCATGGGGAGAGCCCTGGGGTTACACTCACAGTCAGTGCAGGCAGTACACTGACACATGGGACTTTGTGTAGTTTTCCAGGAAGAAAAGGCAGCACACCTATGCTCAGCCTATGTGCCTCAAGTCTCTCTTTTCCTTATGTTCCCCTAAAACTCACAATTGTCCCATCGGTGGTAGTGGTACAGTTGGGGGTGGTAATGACTACCTACTGGCATTTGTGCTTTCTCCCTTTACCCATCAGCCTCTGTTGCAAAGCTTCCTTACAGCTTCTCTGTTTTTTTCTTCCATACCATAGAAGCAACAGAGAAAAAGGACCATGTCCCAGAAGAGAGAAGATTGCAAACATCCCATTTTAATCTCTTCAAGAAGTATAACCCTTTCACTATTTACCAGGAAATTATTGTATATATAGTCTATAAAGAATGAATTGCGTTAAAAATTGAACCAAGTAATAACAAGAAAGGACCTATTTGAGAGTCACACATAATGTCAGTAACAAGGGCCATCTTTTATTTTGATGGAAGCTCTGGATATCATTTCCTTATAATGATTTCCCAAGCCTACAACTTCCTCCTAATCCCAGCCCCCTATGTGGTTGTATTTTGTCTCCTATATTATGTAGTGGGATTTAATAATACAAGGAACTCATGTGGCCCAATTATTTAAATTCAAAAGAAGACTAAAAGCCTAATCTGTCACTTGCTATTTTCAGTCCCATAGTTAACATCATAAATTAAGTTCTGATGTAAATAACCATTTTGTTCCCCAGCACTTTTGCTTGCCCATCTCCTTCCGGAAATGCATTCTTCTGGAAGAAGAAGAGGTTCAAGCCAAATGTTAAATTCAGCCTAACCTACCTGACTCAGACTCCTAAAAATGATAAGCCTGTGAAAACTAGCTCCCCTACTCAGATCACAACACTTACCCCCCACCCCCATTTCAAAAACCTTGACAGATTTGTAAGCTATAGAGAAATTGAGGCTGTGAGCATCCGTTCTACCCGGCCAGTTGAGTCACATTGAAAATATCTGCTAAACAACTTCTCTGGCACAAGGATCAAGACAGTGATCTGTTGGGTGGGGTTTTTCACTTCTGAGCTGTGTACACCGTCTGTACTTAATAAATCCTCCTAGACTTAATCGATTTTGACTCAATTGGCCTTTGCTGCTGACATTCCTCATGCCTGGCCACACCAACTTCTCATAATTCTCAGAACACACATGGACTGTTGCCAGCAGACATCTTCAGTGTCACCTTTTACTGGAACTGTTGGTTCATGTGGCTTTTTGCTTTTACCAGATTGGGGCGATTCAAGGGGAACAAAGATGTAGAAAAACCATAGGTACCAATTTATATATGCTTTCTGAGAAATTTCTGCCATCTCTCATAGAAAAATAGAATCACTCTCATTTCACAGGTGAGTAAACCCAGGCACAGACTTTTATAAAATGCTAGTAAAACTCACATAGCCACTTTGAGGATGAAACCACAGTCAGAATTCCAGGACTTTCCAGCTATACCACCTAACCGCTTTAAACTTTGGGTGAGTCATGCTGTGTTTACCAGCCCTGGCACATCTTGGCAGAGGAAAGAGATATGAAAAAGAGACATAGCTGAGGCTCTTTTACAAAATAAATAGCCAAGGCTGGCACTAGGCATGAGAACAAAGGGTTAAAGAGAAAAACAAAGGATTAAAGAGCTAGGTACATAGGACAAAAGGAAGCAATGCTGTAGAGAAACTGAGCACTCAGTTGGGAGGCCGTTTAAAATATGTATTCTAGGGCTGGAGAGATGGCTTAACCATTAAGAGCATTGACTGCTGTTGCAGAGGACATGGGTTTGAGTCCCAGCACCCACATGGCCATCCATAACTCCAGTTCCAGCAGACTCCAACGCCCTCTTCTGACCTTCTCAGGCACTGTATAATGCTAACATGGGTCCACTTACACACATGCTGACAATACACTCATACACGTAAAATAAAAATAATAAATAAAATAAGTATTCTAACCCATTGAACAAAGAAGGGACTAATGGGGATGACAACTGCGATAATAATTATGATAATAAAGCTTAGATAGTGCTTACTATGTGGCAGGCACTGTTCAAACATTTTATAGGAATTAATTGAGTCCTTATTGAAAAGTGATGAAGTAGGAATTACAGATAGGGCAGTAGGAGGGCTCAGGCCACATTTCCCAAGGTCCCCCTAACAACAAAGATAAAGCTGGATTTTGAGCCCCAGTAGTTGACTTCCAAGTCTGTTCCCTTAATTCTTAGTTTTAAACTTCCCCAGGCCAAACACAGAACTCAGGAATGTAACCCCGGGTCAGGAACAGATTTCCCAACTGCAGATTTCAGGAAGCTGGTGGAATGCCAGCAATCAGAGGTTCTGCTGTGGCTGTTTCATGGACAGCAATGGGGTTCAGATCTCTGAATGTCCCAGGATCCACTTTCCATGGCCAGCAGCAGGCTCCAGGACTTGAGTGTCCCACAAAGGCCACTTTCAGAGTACATATCATCTGCTCTGGTGGTTGCAGTCTCTGCTGGGTGTCCCATAGCCTGGCCTGTGCCCATGAATGCATGCCTACTGAAAGCCCAGTGGCGGAACAAATCAGAGCTGGGAGGGGCAGCATTCAGAAGAGAACGTTGAGAGCCAGCCCTCACCGGGAATCCTCCCCAAAAAGACCTTTTGAGAATCTATGACCAATCATGTGGCCCGTGCAAACACACAATTAAAATCACTTCTCAGTAATACTGTGTTTCTGTTAGGGGTTTATTAACTGTTCAAATTGTAGATCCAATAACATGGATAAAACAATGGGAGATAGTTGTCAGTTGGCTATGCCCATGAGCAGAAGCTCCTATTGTTATGGGGAGAGTCTTAGTCCCCTAATTAGTCTGTTTTCTTTCTTGCCTCCATATTCCAATTGACTGTCTCAATCAGGAACATACTAGAAAAAGATTCTAAAATTTATTTGAAATCTACCTGATGACTTTATGTCCATGCTCAGATGCCAAGGAGCTCAAAAAGTAACTGATCAGATATATAGAGACAAGATGTGCAAACATCTTAATGTCAATTGCATTAAAAATGAATTTTTCTGTATGAAACTGTATATTTTAATAATGAAATGGAATCTTTTTTAAAGGTTAAAAACTCATTCAATTTTATGTCTTATGGGGTTTATACTGAGTTCAATAAGGGTTTATACTGAGTACAGTATTGTATAACTGTAATAATTGAACTGTAAACCTAAAAATTTACAGCCAATTTTGAAAGAGGTGCATCTTAGGTCTGGAAATTGTTATTGAATATGTCAATGATGTTGTAATGAAAATCTTCTTCTAAGGTGGTTATTAAATAAATAAATTTTTAAATTATTTTTTAAATAAAAAAAATCTCATTTTTCTATTATACTCTTTGTTTCTCAACCTGATTCTAACGTCATTTCTTTGCCAAAACTGCAATTTTTCCATCCTGCACTGTATAGTTTCATGGCCATGTAATTCTAATAGCTAAGATCTGTTGTTCTGCCAAAGACATATTACACTTATTTAGCATCTTTCTTCACCCTATTGAGAATCGGCATGGGTGCTCTGTATTGGAATCTTGCATGGTTGCTTATTTTAATAAATTTAATTCAGCTTGAAATCGAACTGAATTCTAACCATCATCCCTAATCTAAATTTTCCTGGCGTAGAGATTATTTTTGGAGATAGAATAAACTGTACAAATCCAATCAGAATTCTGTTAGGATTTTTAAGCAAGTAGTCACCAAATGATGCAGACTATAGTAAAATTTGAAATAGAAAATCTAATATTCAGGGCCCCATTTAAATGTACTATAATGTATGAATTGGAGTGTATGAATCTTCTGCTTAAAAACGTTCAAAGGCAATGCGATCATACCCCTTCACTGGGCTCTCGTTGTTCTTGGTATCTGCTTCCTGCCTACCATTGCCTGTTTCTTCTTTTCTTACCTCTCCACTCCTACTTGCACCCCCCTAGACTCCGGCCTGGAAACGAGAGTGCAGGTTCCCAGATGGGACACTCCCATAATCTATGCTCTCCCTCCAAGTGTTCTAATTCATTCCTCCCCAACACACACTCACACATTGCACACCTATGTAGAACATGTGAACACACCATACACACAGCAGACACAATGCGTGCACAAAGTCCATACACAACACACATAACATATACCACATAAAACATATACCACACACCATACATTCACCATATACATACAATACACACCACATACCAAACACAGAGACACACAGACACTTTGGCCACTACTTGCCAGGTTTCTATGTATATTTCTAGTTTCTATTTAGATGTCCCTTCTCCAGCCTGCCTCTCTCCCACCATGGTTCCCCTCTAGAATGCATACCTAATTTGTAATTAGACAAATTTTGGTTCAACATCATGTTCACCACCAGCCCACAGGCTTCAGATAGCATGTCTTCTTGGTCCTTCCTTTTGACAAGCCCTGAACATAATGCCTAGTACTAAATGTGTGTTGAGTGAATGGATGAATGAGACCTTGACCTGGAACATACAACATCTGCCATCCCTCTATGTGGAAGGTCCCACTCTCAATGAGTAAAGCCCCAAGGACTTATCTGAGCCATAAGCTGCAGGCCCAAATTAGTCCTTGATGTAAACCCACCTCACCGGCTTTACCTGGGCTCCAGCTTTCAATTCCTGTGACCCTTCGTCAACAGTACAGTGGTGGTCTCCTGCCCCCATCTCATGGAGCTTCCCCAGAGCTGGAACTTGCTTCCTGTTTCTCCTGGGAAAAATGCTTAGCAAGAAGCAGGAGGAAGGAAGCCTGAAAACCAAGCCAAACAAGCAAGTCCTAGCAACCACAGGGAAGAGTTTCCAAAACAGTTTTGTCTTTAATTCTTGGGCTATCCTTAGGAGACACCATCTTTAACACCTCAGTTTTGTTTCATGATTATCTGCAAAGATGCCTTGTCCTCCTGTACACTGCCTTCTCTCAGTCAGTTATGACAACCTGCTTTCAGTAGTTTTTATGTGCAAGGCTGTATGTCCTGAGAAATCTTGGGCCATCACAAGATTTTTCCTACAAATTGTTTACTGTATCAGATAGTTCATTATGTTTTGACAGCAGCTTTTCCTTTAGGATTTTAGAGTCTCGCATTGCTTGAATTAGTATCCCTCAGATATCATTGGACGAGCATTCCTCAAAATATTGATACCAAATTGAACTAGGGTTTGGGACAGTTTGTTTATATATGTATACTTGCAAAAATATCCTATAGAACTGGGAATAATTCCAAAAATAAAATGCTTGAGTAATCATTAATTAATCTTTGTCATTTTTAGATTGAAAGTTTATTCTCTAGAAGAAACACAGAGCCAGTCAAAAATGCTAGTAAATGGTGTCATTTACTAGTATCTTTCCTCCATACTCAAAACATTTCTCAGTACTTAGTACATGCCAGACAACTCTGCAAACGCTGCACATGTATTAATTTATTTAACTGGATAACAGCACTAAGAGGAAGACATAGTAGTAATTGTCAATGCATCAATGAAGAAAATACTGAAATAATTACTCAAAGTCATGGGTAGGAAAAGGGCAGAGCTAAGCTGAAGTCCAGAACCTATGAGCTTATTGACTCTTGTGTACCCATCAATGCATAGACCAGGCAAATTATATGCGTGTGTGTGTGCATTTGTGTGTCAGTACATGTCAGTTTTGTTCTGTATTCTTCTGTTTTGTGAAATATAATACTAGATTTTAGATTTTAATCTTCCCTGGATTTTAACTATTGCTAATAAATAGCTCAGAGAAACTCTAGACTTGAGTCAAGTAATATGTAAATTTAAAATGTAGCTCCACTCCTTACCAGCCAGATGGCCTGGAGGTATTGCCTTATTCTTTCTTTCCCACCTACTGCTTTGTAAAGTAGGAAATCATCACTGCTTTTGTAAGGAGAAACTTCAATAACCACGTCTAAATTTCCTGGCACATAGACGATCAATAATATTCTGTACTCAGTGTGCAAGTGAAAATATGAAGAATGGAATTAAGGGTCTGGAGAGGTGGCTCAGCAGCTAAGAGTACTGGGCTGCTCTTGTAGAGAACCCGGGTTCGGTTTCCAGCACTCACATGGTAGCTAACAACCATCTGTAACTCAAGTTCCAGGGGAATCTAACATCCTCTTGTAACCTCCTCAGGTACTACATGACACATGAGCACTTACACACATGCAGGCAATACACTGATAGATAAAAAATACAAATGATAAAATATTTAAAAAAGAAATGGAATTAATTTTCATGAAAAAGAAGATTCCAGAGATAAATGATGAATTTGATGTTGTAAACTATGTTCTGTTACATGAAAATAGTTAATATAGTCCTCTGAGGGTCCCAGTTGTAAGAAAGGATGGATAGCATCATTGGTAAGAAAACCATTTTTTCCAGCCAATTGGAATTTGAATGAGCAATGACAAAGCATTATCTTAGAAGATTAGTGATCAAATTTATAATTATACAAGTGAACTACTTTTCCATCCTGGTGGAATTTTGCTAATTACATCCCTACACTTGGAATTCTGCTTCCTCTAATCCCTGCATTCAACCCATCTGCACATCTGTGCACACAGACCCACAAGTACACCTGGCTTTGCAGTTCTTGGGTGTCAAGTGTAGTGTTTGGGTCTGAAGAGTTAGAACTGAGATTGCTGCAGGTGGCTTAGCCTTTTTACAAGAAACGTCCTTTGTTGAATCCCCCTGCACTCCAGCTGGTGGGCAGTAGCTGTATTTTCGATCCCATCACTGTCTCCCATCACAAATGACAGAATTTCATCTGGACATCTGACATCAAGATGACTGACTCAGAGCTAGCCACAGGCTGAGTTGAAGGAGCTGGCCTCATCAGAAATGCACTCTTCTAGATTTGATTTTAACGAACTAGGAGACCAAACCAATCATCAAGAGAAGAAAGAAAAGTCAAGTAAAGTGATTGAAATAAGTTTGTAAAGCATGAGCAGAGATAGGATTCAGAATTAAAAACAAATAAGTGCAGGTTCACAAAGAACAGATAGAGAAAAAAATCTAAAGTCCAGTGCCAACTCCAGCTTCCTTGATAGTCTTACAATACATCTGGCCTTAGAACATCAGTGTTCATACAGGAAGCTGAATGAGACACGCACAGCAAGAACTTGAGGCTAAGGAGGTACATTAATATTGCTTATTGCTAAGGACTCAGGAGACATCAATTCCTTATGTCCTCCCCCAAGAGGGTAATGCAGTTGCTAATACAGCTCCATTGACCCTGGGTGACACTGGTTGATGGCACACACCCCGAGACTGAGCCTGGAACCCAGGTCTGCCCATCACCATGAAGGTGAGGGAAAATTCCCACGGGAGAAGAAACCAGAGCTGGCAAGACTACAGCTGGAATTGAGTGGAAGCAGAGCAAGAGCTACAGATGTTAAACATCAGGATGACTGTAAACAAATTGATTCCCCCAGTTCCACCAAGCTTGCTTTTAAAAATTATTTTCTTAACTGATAAACAAACCCATGCTCTCTTTGTTTGGTTGCAAATAGACTAATTCTTTAGGGAAGGATAATGCTCCAACTGGTTAATACAGTTTGCTATTCTTTTTCCAGAAATTGCACTATTCACACATCCATGTGATTGTCATATAACTGATAGTTTTGCAAACTTTAGAATGAGGTACTTGTACCACCATATGGAAATGCTCTTCAGATCTGGTTGTGTATGCACCTGCCATCTAATAGCGTCCCCCTGCCCCCAAGGTCTGATTGTATACATAACTGTCATCTAATGATTTTTTTTCCTGTTTTACCAGTTTCCATGTCCAAAAGTTGTTGTAACCTCAAACACTCCTCACTATGTCACTTTATCACTTTAAATTTGATTATCCCGTCAGGGGGATGGCAGGGAACTGATTGACAACTTTTGTGTCTGTAGCTAGAATCTTACCTATGGGTATATGAGTAGGTAGTTCCTGAGGCTCTACACCCATCGCTTCAATGTCAACAGCTGCAAAATGATATCTTCAGTTCATCCTGAAAACACCCTTAAAGCTCACTGCCATCTCCACTGCACACATCACACAACTATTTGTATGTTTACATCACTCTAGTGTGTGCACACCAGTGTATGGCAAGTTCTCATGTGTCAAGATAAACATGCCCTTCTGATTGTTGAGGGCCTTGCCCTTTTTCCTCAGCTGTCACATTTCTTTGAAATCTGTTGTCAGGATTTAAAATAAAGAAGACAGAAGGAAGGAAGAGGGGACAGATAAAGGGAGCAAAGAAGGGAAGTAGAAAAGCTACAGGAAGCCTCTTTATTTAGCAGTTCAAGCAACCTTGATAATCATGTAATATGATTTATTCCTGTCCAACACACACACACACACACACACACACACACAAACATGCACATGCACACATGCACACGCCCCACCATCCTTGTCTTGGAAGATGAGACATGAAAGGAATGCCTGTGAAATAGTTGATGTTGGAGTTGTGAGCTTTTTCCAATGATTCTAACCATCCATTTTTCAGGGCCGCTGTTCCAGAGAGAACTGCAAATATCTTCACCCTCCAACTCACTTGAAAACTCAACTAGAAATTAATGGGAGGAACAATTTGATCCAGCAAAAAACTGCAGCAGCAATGCTGGCCCAGCAGATGCAGTTTATGTTTCCAGGAACACCACTTCATCCTGTGGTGAGTACGCTGTATCTAAGGGAGGGCTGGGGACTGCAGTGCTCTACCGGCAGTGCCATGGTGACCTAAGATGACCTCTCTCCTTACTCTATCACTTTGGTTCCAATTAGAGCAAATAGCTTTGAAGCTCAGTGGATTCTGGAAACTAGCTGGGGTAGGTTTCCCCTACTTAATTTAAAGAGAATATGTGCGTAGAGAAAAGGGACAAAGACCATCTCCAATCGATATCTGGGAAATCTACACCATGCCAAGTCTTTCTCATCAGTGAACTCTGTGCCTGAACAAAACATCTTAGAAATGGAAATCATTCCACGTTTTCATTTAGAGTTTGAGTTGATAGATACGTATTGAAGAGGTTGTGATACCTAAAATAATTTTAGCAATGTGGAGGATACTGTGTTCAGCCGTGTCATTTTAAGGATGAGGAAAGTGAGAAACTGAAGATGACTGATCCCTCCAATGTTATGCAGCTCTTAAGTTCAATTTGAACTTGGTAGTTAGACAGGGTACTTTACACAGCACCCTCCAACTAAAGGCAGACAACAGACAGATAGGATGGATGTTGCAGGCAGTTCCTTACCAGGAGACCAACTAGTCACTTCATCTCCTGCCTCTCCCAAGCCTGAAAAGGGTGTGGTGGCTACTGCAGCAAGAACCAAAGATTAAATGCCCAAAGCATTTAATATGAATGTGTATTGTGCAGTATTTTCTCCCTGATTTCAGTGTTTGAGAATACCTCCTTAAAGGTCTAGAAATCGCTTTAGAAATGAGGACCTACGGGAAAAGGAGTGCATTTGACATTAGTGGGTTTCAATTACAATGTGAATTATTTGTTAAAAACAAGCGAATTTTTTAAAAAGATGAAGTGAGTGAATTTTCACAAAGACTATTGTATAAAAATCAGTCTGTATCGTAGGAATGTCTGCATGAGGGGAAAGCAGCTAAATTAAAAAGAATAGTGACCAGGGAACTCCGTTTCCCGTGAGATGGGTTGGGGATGGCAGGGGGGCCAGGAAGAGTGGCAAGATCCCAGCAGGTTGTTAGCAGTCCTATTAGCCTCCAGGTTTACAAAGTAGAAACCAGCTCCAAGAGCCAGCTCTGCTCAGAGTGGAAATAAAAGGCAAAGGATTCCAAGGTAAGACATACGTAGCATGAAAGGGGCAAAGTAAGAGTCAGACCCAAGAGAAGACCAGGTTAGATAGGGAAAGGCTGCCTGAAGGAAAGAGTTATCAAAAAAGTCACCATTCAGCCAGAAAGAGCTAGCCCAGATGTACAGACTTAGCACAGAGTTTAATAAAAAAGAAAAAGAATACTAGCCATTCAAGTGGTTCTATTTAAAACTCCAACATGTATAATTTATGATTGTCTTTACTGATGCACACATATAAATTATTTTATTAAATTACCTAAATGCTAAAAAAAAACATACTTGTACATATTAAATAATGTCTGTGGTAGTAAATTTAGAACAAGCCAGGTCAATATAACAACAGTAAGCTGTGTATCTCAATCACTTAAATCAAACCCTTCCTGTTTATTTAGAATTAATAAGAATTGACCCAAGTACTTGGTCATGTTATTATTAATATGAAAAATTCATTCCTGCGATTAAATTTGGTGGAATGGTTTTTTGAAAGAACATTTATATATCGGTCTCAAATATTAATTAGAAGTTAACAATCACCATTTCTTTATTTAAAAAAAAGTTTACATTTAAATATTGCCGTACAGGTTTTTAAATCACTAGACATATTCAGATGAAAAATTTGTTGAATCTAAAATTCATCAACTCTCCCAATAAATCCCTTCCTAGTCAGTGTAGTTGACTGAGTGAGAGAGTTGACCCTCAGAGATTCCTGAGGCCTATATGTGTCACCTTGTATGGAAACAGAGTCTTTGCCATTATGACTAGGATGTGGAGATGGTGAGTCCATCCTGGATTAAGTGCAGTCCTTAGAAGAGAGAGGCAAAGAGAAAGTTGGCAGAGTCAGGAAGGCAGTGTGTCCATGGAGGCAGAGTCTTGATAAGATCACAAGCCAAGGAAGGCCAGAAGCAAGCAGAAGATGGGAAAAACAAGGAATGGACTCACCCCATAGCCTCAAGAAGATCAAAGCCCTATCAGCACCTTGATTTTGGCCCAACCAAATTGATTCCAGACTTCTGGCCTTTTGGCCTATGATAGGTTAAATTAGTGTTGTGAAACCTTCAAGTTGGTGGTACTTGTTCACAATAGCTACAAGCAACTAAGATACAAATCAGTTGTCAAGCAGAGAAGCAAAAACGACTCAATTTTTAGGTCTCCTTCTAAACTCAACTTCGTTAAAGTGCTAAGGATGTTTTCTCCACTCTGTCATCCATCCATCCCTGAATTCATTCCACTGAAGATTTTCACCAGTGTCTTCTGCATTACCAAGCCATGATCATTTTTTGTCTTACCTGTAGTCTAGATGTTTGCCTACCCATATTTCATATGTAGAAGTCCTGCGCCCTCAAGTTGACATGATTTAGGAATTTGTATTAGACAAGGTTCTCTCCAGAAACAAGATCATAGTGTGTGTGTGTGTGTGTGTGTGTGTGTGTGTGTGTGTGTGTGTGTGTGTTAAAAGGGGACTCATTAGACTGGCTTACATGATAGATGCTGGGTAATCCAACAATGACCTGGAGAGGCAGAGAGCCATGTAACTGTCCAGTCCAGGAAGCTGAGCAACTCCAGTCTAGCTCTGAAAGCCTGGCAGATCTCTGGAGAGTTGCTGGTATTAAGTCCATGTTGAAAGACTGAAGAGGTGGAATCAAATATAAGCAGAGGATCATGGCAGCACCAATAGACATCCTTAGAAGAAAGGGCTGCAGGGGTACAAGGGCATGCACACTGCTCCTTTTCTGCTTCTGACGTCTTTTATCTGGACCACCTGTTGGGAGGTGCCACCCAGCACTAAAGAGGCCCCACTCCCATCCCCAGTCCCACATGTCACTCCTTCCTGGAAATTCCCCAGAAGTACATAGGTGTGTTTCACTAGTCTTATGCGTCTCTTTGTCCAGTTCAATTAATAGCCAAGACCAACAATTAAGGAGGATGGAACCCTCACAAATGGGGTTAGTGTCCTGAGGAAAAGAGATACAGCTAAAAGCAACCATCTGTGAACCAGCAAGTAACCATCAAGATGGCTCAGTGGGTAAATGCACCTGCCAGCAACCTAACAATCCAAGTTTGATCCCTAGGACCCACATGGTGAAAAGAGAGAACCAACTCCTACAGGTTATCCTCCATGTATGTGCACATGACACACACACACACTTAAAAAATTAATATGAACCAGCAAGTAGACTCATTCTACATTTGATCTGTCAGTGCCTTCCCTTGGTTTCTTTACCTCTAGACTGAATACACTTCTTTCATATAAAAGCTACCCAGTTTATGGTATTTAAAATATTTTATTATTTTTATTTTATGTGTATGCGCGTATTGCCTGCATGTAGGTAAGTGCACCCATGTCATGCAATGCCCACGGAGGTCAGAAGAGGCCATCAGATCCCCTACAACTGGAGTTATGGACAGTTGTTAGCTGCCATGTGGGTGCTGGGATTCGAACCCGGGTCTTCTGCAAGAACAGTGTTCTTAACCACTGAGCCATGTCTCCAGTCCCCCAGTTTATGTCCTGTTAACAGTTCAGACTTATGAATATAATTATGTTGGACATTGCAACAGTCCTCAGCACATCTCTCCCTTGTTGAACACCCCTATCATGCTGACCTCACTCTTCTGGCTCTTTTGTCCATTTCATGTTTTAATACTCTGTGTTGAGGTTTCCAGGCCTAATATTTCTTTCTATTTACCCTCTCCATGGTAGCCTATTTTATTCCCAAAGCTGTAATATATAGGTTGAGACCTCCTAAATGTGTAAGTCCAGTCTGACGTTGTACTGGACTTGCCTTTAAATTTCTTACATGAACACGATCTGTTCAAGACTCCAGTTTTCATTTCATTACAGTCCCGTTTCAGTCAATGGCACCAGCAACCCACAGACTCCACCAAAGCCCAGCAGAATATCGCACACATTCTGACCTGCAGGGCCTGCCCCTCTGCTTTCAAAGCCATCCACTTCTCTACTTCCCAGTGCCCTCCTCTGAGCCACCATCAGCCTCTTTTTCAACACATTTTATAGGCATTTCCTTTCTAATCTTTCAGTTTCCACTCTCACTGCACTCTGCTATCTCCCAGTCAGATGGATCTTTTCAAAGCATAAATAGATCTCATAACTCCCTTATTTCTTGTTTTGTTTTGTTTTGTTTTTAGCTTACAAAGCAACAGGTTTCCATATAGCGCTTTCATGCATATTTCGTTTTGGTGGAGTCCCTGCCCCCTGCCCTCTGCCCTCGCCTCACCTCACCTCTCTGTGTTCCCCTTTTCTGAATGTTGAACTGAAAAACTTTCATTGCTTTCCCATGTCACTCGGGACAGTGCCTTAACCCTTAATCTTATCTATGACCCATAAAGTCTGTGAATCCTGATCTGCATCCATCTCTGATGACCCCAGTGCTGCTGATAGCATGTACTAGGAAAGTAGAGGGAAGAAAAGCAGGAACATGGAGGGGAAACCGAGGGAGGATAATAGCAGCAGAAGAGATGTTCTTCAGGAAGGCAGTCTGTGGATCTTGCCCTTGGGCCTCGTCAACTGCAGATTGGCTCTGAGAGCTGACAGGAAGACAGAATGATAGTGTATTAGACCTCTCAGAAGCAGCACCATACAAAAACTACAAGTTTATCATCCAAGATGGAGCTGGTGTGGTCCCACAAGCAGAAACTTCCACATCAGCTGCTCCATTCTAGTCTCAGCTGCCCATGGAAAATGGAGCTCAGACATCATGATGCATGGCCAGCCTAGAATCTATTGCAGGAGTTTTATTTTACTTTATTTAATTTATTTTATTTTATGTGTATGAGTGTTTTTCCTACAGGTATGTAAGTGTACCATGTGTATGCAGTGCCCATGGATGACAGAAGAGGGTATGAAATTCCCTGGAACTGGAGCCACAGATGGTTGTTAGTCACCATGTGGGTTCTGGGAACTGAACCCTAAGCCCTCTGTAAGAGCGGCCAGTGTTCTTAACTGCTGTACCATCTCTCCAGCCCCTTATTTTTATTTTTTAAGATTTTACTTTTATTTATATGTATGTGTGTCTGTGTCTCTGTGTGTGTGTGTGTGTGTGTGTGTGAGTATATGTCACATGTGTGCTGGTGCCCACAGAAGTCAGAAGAGGGTGCCTGATCCCTTGGAACTAGAGTTCTAGGCATTTGTGAGCCACCAGATGTGGGTGCTGAGAACTGAACGTGGGTCTCTTTGAAGAGCAGCAAATGTTCAGAACCACTGAGCCCCAGGAGTTTCATTTTAATCCAAGATTTAAGAGTCACTTTTCTAAGACAGTGGGATCCCACATAGCTTGGGCAGGGCAGGCCCACACATCAAATCCACGGAAGTCTCACTTCAGTGGTGGAACATACACGCAGCTGGTGTATTGATCCTTCCCTCCATCTTTTGTTCCAAGAAATTACTAACAAAATCTATGGCACACACAAGAGTGGACATCAGCCCACACAGGAGCCAGGAGTCCGGGAAGCTTTCCTTGACTTCCTCCACAGCTTTGACCTTAGCTTCTCCTTTTGAAATGTGATTTCTAACCTACAAGGCTGCAAGTCTTCCTGTTCTGCTTGTTTCTCACGATCTGTTTGAGAAGGTTCAAGAAGACAGCTTTATGACCATGCTTTGAAAATGTTAGAACTGTGCACAGATGTGAGATGATATGGTCTGAAATACTACTAGGGAACACACATCTCGGAAAATGACCAGAACTGCCTTTTCTTTTTACTTCTGTGAAAAACACTGTATGTTAAAAAAAAAACAAAGAAAGAAAATTAACTGTCTAATTGAATCTATCTTTATAAATACGACCTATGGACTTTAAACATTCTGTTCCACATGACAGGAAGCATTTTCCCAACTTATATTTCAATAAATGACAAAATATTGGCTGCCACTTAATTCCCTCTTTTTTACATCTATCTAGTATATTGTGGTGCCAATCACGCATGTTATAGAATCATTAGATAATTTGAAGCAGGAAATCTTTAACAACGTTGTCTACACTACTAATTAGAGCAACTATTTATTGAGTTTGGACTATGAGAAATAGAAGAGAGCAAGCCATTTGTTTACTTGGATTCTTTAAGTAATTTTACCAGTCCGTTGCAGATGAGAAAAATTAAAGTTCAAAAAGGTTTATTTCATCTTCAGGAAAAAAATTACTAAGTGGAAAAGTACTAAATTTGAACATAGGTCTCTCTGCATCTAAAAATCGGTATTCTTTTTCTTTTAAATAACATTATTTCTTACAGAACTGTATTATCGCCATCATCTGTAACACTTACTGAATATACTTCAGAGCATTAAATCAGATAAACAAGTGAGATATTTTTGAAAGCAAAATTTGGCATTTTATTGGAGTAGGTTTGTTGCTATCCAAAAAGATTTTGGAAATACGTCTTGAGGTTCTCACTTACTGGCAGTCAAGGGGCAATGTGCATTCACGTCACTATGTTCATCTGTGGGAGAGAGGGTTGGGAATCGACATCCATAGTGGGGCTGGAGAGATGACTCAGCAATTAAGAGTGCTTTGCTGCTCTTCCAGAGGACCTGAGTTCGAGCCCCAGCCCCCACTTTGGGCAGCTAACAACTACCTATAACTCTAGCTTCAGGGTCATCTGGTGTCCTTTTCTGGGTACACACACATGACATACATACACATAAATAAAATTTACTTAAAATTTAAAAATTAATCTTTACAACCAATGGAAATCAAGAAGTTCTCTTTTCCTAAATATTCGCTTTCACAGTTTCTATCCAAGATGAATCATTGGGTTCAAACATGGTTTTAATACCTATTTTAATTCCTTATTTATGAGAGTGGTCCCCAAATTTGGTCACACATTCCTCCAAGTAGTAATTTTTAAATGAGAATTTGAAGGTCCCTGCCTTCAAACTCTTGTGCCAGAGTTTATCTCCACTTTGAAAATTCCTCCCAGGTGATTCAGATACAGCCAGTTTATTGAATCACTGATGTGTTAGGATTTATGGCCTTTCAAGGTTGATTTTTTTTAATCCTAGTCTTACATGGTCCTTACACTATTAAGTTACTTACCTTTTTTCAATAGTACTAAAGTATAAAAGTTATAATTGATAAAAAAGCTACAACTTTTTATAATTATGACTTGAAACAAATACATAGAAATTTTCTATAGGATGTAAAGGAAGAAATTACCCTAATTGCCATCCCTTTCCTATGTTCAGAGATCATGTTGCAGTTTTATCCCCAAACAAATTTTATATCTGAGCCATCAACTGTAAAAGCTTCTCATGGAAGGACTACCCAGCAGCTCTTCAAGACCATTCAAACCTCTTCTTTCAACCCTTTGCCACTTCTGTAAAGACTTCCCAGCCTCTCCCAACTCCCTGCACAAGCTGTCAATAATTTGCTGTTTTCTAACATAATCATTTACTAGAGACATTGTTCTGTTTGTTGTACATGAAAATATATATATACTAACATATTTACTAACATTGATTGTTACTTTCCCCATATGTTCAACAACTCTTTCAAAGTCATATATAGACAAGAAGGTTACCCACAATGTAAAAATAGAGAAGTATTGTAGTACAAACAACAACATACATCAGTGTTAGAAAATCACATTATGATATGACTGTAAATATTTGAAAACTTATTCTGAAAACCAGGTTAAAAATCATCCCTAACTTCTTGGGAGATGGCTCAGTGGTAGAGTGCTTGCCTATCATGAGGCCCTAGGTTCAATCTCCAACACTGCAAAAAAGAAAAGCAAATTATTCTTAACTGAAAACAAAACAGAGAGCCATTATGTCTAGTTAAGAATATAGTTTATTCTTAAAAAATACTTTAGCAATTATCTTAACAGTGATTCTTCAAAGGTGAAGAACAGAGCTTAGTGTGGTGACTCACACCCATAATCCTAACACTCAGGATTCTAAGGTAGGAAGAGTATTTGAGTTTGAAGCCATATATAATGAGTCACAGGCTATCCTGGGTAGCTATAGATTGAGACCTTGTGTAAATAAATAATAATGTTTATTGTCTGAGTATATATTTCTTCTCTGAAAGATATTATTTACATGCTTATTAGAGCCTTAAGAAACAATTGTCCCATCAACCCATTTCATATTTCATCTTATCTAGGCACATACTGACCAAGAACACATTTTGAGGGGGTGATTGCTCTTGTTATTACTTTTTCTGATTTTGTAACCCAGGAACCCAAACTAATTTTTAATGGCCAAGTGAGAAATTGGTCAGTTGAAAATTGCAAGGTCTTCCACCCAACCTTTCAAGAAGGGAGGGATGGATTGAGACGTAGTAGAGCAATACATAATAGGTCTACATGAAACTGCATATGAATTGGGGATGTACAAGCTAGTGATGGAAGATGGAAACATACTGGTAAGTCTAAGCAAAATAAAATCCCCAGTAAGCTCCACAGTTTAAAAATTTATCAACTTGGCCAGCTTGGAAATCAAGGTATAATCAAGGGTTTTCTTTATCCCTGCCCCTCTCAGAGACCGGTAGAAAAAAATCATAGGCCACCTGTCTGTATTCCATAGGGCTTACTGCCTTTTGGTTATAGCACTCAATACTTTGGAATGAGAAGTAATTAGGGTGGAAATTACTGTTTTCTATTGTGGAGGACACTTTCATAGGAATAACAGCTTAATCTGTTCCTTGAGACTGGGTTTTTCTGCTGCTCTCCCATATGTTTGATGGTTTTGGAAAGACAGGATCTATGTGGTTTACATTTTTGAGACACAAAAGAAAAATGGGTGTTTAATGAGCTTTTACAATTCAACATTGAATTATGTAGCTGACAGAATATTCTAGGCAATGGATAAATTTTGCTGAAATGGCACTTACTAGTGATTGTTTAAATTTTGTTCAAATGACATTTGCTGATAAAATTTTATACTAAAGAAGTATTTTTCCTGTGTTGTTTTCCTTTAACAGCCCACTTTTCCTGTAGGTCCCACCATAGGGACAAATACGGCTATTAGCTTTGCTCCTTACTTAGCACCTGTAACCCCTGGAGTTGGATTAGTCCCAACAGAAATTCTACCCACTACACCTGTTATCGTTCCCGGAAGTCCGCCGGTCACTGTCCCGGGCTCAACTGCAACTCAGAAACTTCTCAGGACTGACAAACTGGAGGTACTTCAATTATGTTTGTATTTGGAGATGTGTTTATGATAGAAGTATACTTCCGTATGCGTGGGTGAATGCTTGTGAAATAGTTTCATCCTGCAGAAAAGCCATGCACACATACATGCCTGCAAACCCATTCATTCATAATTTTGTGCTGTGAAATTAATGCAAAGTATAAAGGAAATTAACCTATGGGCAAAGAATAACTTTAAGCAAAATTCAGCTGCATGGGTTACATGCTTAAGAGCAAAGTGTTAGGGTGGGTATGGCAGCCAAGGCCTTTTATCTCAGCACTGGGGAGGCAAGAGCTGGAAGACTGCTACCAGCTCAAGGCCTGACTGGGCTATGGAGGAAGCTCCAGGTTAGCATGGGCTACAGAGTAAGACCCTGTCTCAAAAAATTAAATCAAATCAAATAAATAAATACATAAACATCAACCAATGAAATAATGACTTAATAAGACTATAAGTCATAGAGTTGACTCTGGGTTCTGATACTCTTCGAGATGTGCCCAGCAGTAATCCTTAGTGGATCCCAGAAAGTTCTGGAAATGGTCAGAAGCCCAACAGTCAGGGTATTGGAGCATCAGGGATAAGTAAGAGTAACAGGACCATAGCTCTCAACCAACTGTGTGACAGTATTTCAGTGCTTTAAGAACATTTGGGACTACTCTAGCATGTTCCAGATCATTGTCCAGATGGTTTGCTGATAAACAGGAGGAACTGGAAGCTAGGTTCATTTGGATTTTGATATATTTTCTCTTTGATGTAAGTTCAAATGTCCTATAAAATGCAAAACGATAATTTCATAATTCACACACCTACATTTTTATATTTGAATCAAGCCAACTCTCCTGGACTCTTTGAAGTAAAATTTTTTCCTTAATCAGAGCTAGAGAATTAGCCTGTTAATCTTGCTTCAATATTCCTGGGGTGGTCAACAGAGCATTCTATAAGGTTGTGTAAATATCCTGATAGATTTTGCAAAGACCTCCTTTAATTCCATTATTGATTAGAATTGTTAGGTGATCTGCATAACTGTAGAGTACTGTCTTATTAAGGAGTGTTCTCCCAGTGTGCATTCATTTAAATATTAACCACATAAACCTTAAGAGTGAGTGTTTGCTGCCTAGAAGCAACTAAATGTTTTGCATTCAGATGCCAAACTACAAATATTTTCAAAGACATACATTTTTTCACTCAGCTTCAATCTAGAGTATGCAGGCCTCTAGATGAAGAGACTATAATCTATAGTCACTACTGTTCTGGAAAGATTAGCCTGTCCCTGTGAATACTGAAGAGATGTGTTATGGGACTGGAAGTGTTTGGGGCTCCACCTGCTGGGACTGAGGGAGCTTCAGTGCTCAGAATACGACTATTTTCCGAAATCAAATTAAATCAGAAAAGTTGGAAACAAATAGCCCTTCCCAACAGGACTGGTAGACAAAGCATCTGTGGTTTGTAGTGACCTCAGCAGAGCAGCATTTGGTTCATTTCCAACCAGGAATGACATTTCCAGGGAAGGAACCCTGGGTAAATGTCTAGCTGCACCCCTGAGGTTTGTATAGACAGAAGTCACTGCACTGATACAGAAAGATTTCCCAGAGCCCTCATGAAGCAGGGCATGGTAGTTTACACCTATGAACCCAATGCTTAGGAGGCAGAAGCAGGGAGATCAAGGGTTCAAGGCCAGCCTAGGCTACCTGAGCTCCTGTTACAAAACAAAACAGATAAAAACAGAATCTAGACAAACAGCTTACTAAAGCTTATTTTATATGTTTTATATACTGAAGATGAAACACTGGCTACTGTGCAAATAGGAAAAAAATCATAAACAACTTTGTGACTCATCTTACTTACCTTCAGCCTTGCCTGACCACTGGTCAGTGAAATACTTCTCCAAATAGGTTTGACTTTCATAAGACTTGAGCTCTGTATCTATGTCCCCCATTTCTTGGTCATTATTGGTGACCAAGAAATGAACCAGGTCTTGCACATACTGGCTATGGGACTAGAGCCCAATTTTCTAGGCTTTTTCTCTAATGATATTTATAAACAGGGAAGAATTATATAGGTAATATGCACATGCTTTCCTTCTTAATTCATATTGTCTATATCCAAGGTGAAGTCAAGAACACTCTTCAATGTCTAAAGAAATCCTTCTGTTTATAATAAATTATTGGGTCACTAGAGGGTAGAATTGAGTTACTTGAGCTATGAGAAGAAACAGTAATTAAATAATTTTTAGAAATCAGTATTTCTAACAATTCTACTTCCCTCCGTTTACCTCTTACCCTTTATCTCTTACTGTATTTCTTGACCTTTTGTATTCTTTGGGACCTACCAAAAATAATATTGCAGTGACTTTAAAATGAAAGTTTTGATGTCTTAAGTGTAATAGTTGCTGTGAGTAGTGACTGTAGATGTACCTTGTAGAGCAGGGAAGGAGGGAGGTGGGGACACAGGAGCCTTCACACTCCCTGAGCTTTGGCTCATCCTCAGAGAGATAACCCCAGAACTGTTTCTATGCCATGATAGCTTGATCTGCGGGGAAACCATCCCTCTGTACAAAGAAACCTATAACATCCTTAGAGTGACTGTCAGGGTAGGGGATGTCAGGTGTGCATATATGTATGTATGTGTGTATTTGTTAAATAGCTGCAGCACACCGGCATAAGAGGTAGGTAAGTAGGTGGATAGATAGATGGATAGATTGACTGAAGAGGGAAAAAAGGGGGAAGAGTAAAGAAAAGATAGTGTGTGTATATTATGTAACTGTGGCCACACAGGCGTTATGTAATTCTGCAGGGGGAGGGAAGAAAGGAGACAGATAAATGATAGATAGATAGGTAGATGGATGCTTGATGATAGATAGATAGATAGATAGATAGTTGGTTATAGATGATTGATAGACAGACAGACAGACATACACATACTTACAAATCTATGTATTATATAACTGTAGTGACGCAGTTATTGTAAAAGATAGATAGATAGATAGATAGATAGATAGATAGATAGATAGATAGATAGACAGATAGATAGATGACAGGTGATTTTATTATATAACTGCGGCCACATAGGCACTGAAAGAAGTATGTTACTAGATAGGTAATGAAAATGAATATGGAATGCTCTGCAGGGACAGTGGCAGCTTTGTTTGATTTCTTTTCTCTTTGTTGTTTTAGGTAAATGACAGATTTCAGAGGTTTTTTTCTCCATTTCAGCATTCATCCTAGGAAAAGGGACAAAACAGAACCCAAATTAGTTTGCTAGAAATTCTGGTTACTTGTGTTCCAGATGACAGTTTTATACTGTTACCCTAAAAACACCCTGAAGAGAAGGGAAAAGGGCACCCCCTTCCCTCCTCCTCCTCCTCCCCCTCCCCCTCCTGCATCCTCTCTTTCCCTTCCCCCTCCTCCCCTTCCCCCCTTCCTGGCCTCTCCCTTCTCTCCCTCCAGTGGCTGCGGTGGCTTGGCCTGGGGACCAGGCTTTCTCCTGCAGCACATTCTCCCTTTTCTCAGGTATGCAGAGAGTTCCAGCGAGGAAACTGTGCCCGGGGAGAGACCGACTGCCGCTTTGCACACCCGGCAGACAGCACCATGATCGACACAAACGACAACACCGTAACCGTTTGTATGGATTACATAAAGGGGCGTTGCATGAGGGAGAAATGCAAATATTTTCACCCTCCTGCACACTTGCAGGCCAAAATCAAAGCTGCGCAGCACCAAGCCAACCAGGCCGCGGTGGCCGCCCAGGCAGCCGCGGCCGCGGCCACAGTCATGGTAAGTGCGCAGCCCGCAAGCCCGCACCGTGCTGTGCCCTTCCAGGCCAGGCAGTGCTTGCGGGTGGGAAGGAGATGCGCCTCGGACAGCTGGGAAACAAGGCTGCCATTCCCACTGCTCCGCTGCCTAAGTTTTGTTGTTGCCCCCCCCATTTTTGTTTTGTTTTGTTTTGTTTTCTCCTCCCTTCCTTCCCTTCCTCACAATAACTAAATCCCTAAGGTGCAGAGAACTAAATACTGGCTATGAGCTCTGTCCTTTATGCAGTATGGGCTGTGCGTCCATGCTGTGTTAACTGGGGCCTTCCTGAGATACAGGCTCTGGCCTTACAATGAACCAAAAGGTGGGCCCGAAGCAAAAAAGCAGCCTGCTGCCCAGAGCAGCCTCGGAGGGGTACTGTGGCCTTCAGAGACTCCTAGCCACAAATGACCTGTCAGGAACTGGCTTATCCTGTCTCTCTTTCTCCTCTCTTCTCTTCCCTATCATCTAGGCAATACTTCCCAACAGCCCCAGGGAAATTTTATACAGAACAACTCCAGTCACAGATGAAAATGGAAGTGTGCTAGCTGGTACTAAAACTAAAAGACCTGTAACCCAGGCTTGTGCTTTGAGTCTCCTTGCTGTGCCTTAGAGACCAACACCTGTTGTAGCTTGTAGAAGCTGTTGCTTAGCCACCAGGAGTGTCATCATTTTGACCACCAGGGAGCCTGTTAATCCTCCAGAATCTTGAGTCTCACCTAGATCTTTGGGATCAGAACTTAAATTTTAAGCAGATATAGGCTAGAGAGTTAGCTCAGTGGTTTAAGAACACAGAATGCTCTTCCAAAGGATATGAGTCTGGTGTCAGGCACCCATGTTGTGGTGGCTTAGAACAGCCTATAACTCCAGCTCTAAGGGAATCCCATGCCTCTGGATTCTGTGGATACTTCTGCGTGGGTGCACATAATCCCACACACAGACACACACATACATATAATTTAAAATATTTTCCCAGGTATTTTGTATGCACAGTGACATTTGAGAATTGCATGACTAGACCACTCCTTCTCAATCTTGACTGCACTTCGGTATCGACTGAGGGGTTTGGAAAGGATCTGCCTTTGATGCCTAACCCCAAAGCACCTTATTGGTGTGCTGTGGCTAGGGCGGTGACATGCCTCCTAATGCTCCCAGAGGACTCCAGTGCATGTCCATATATGAGAACCATGGCAATAGGTTACAGATGTTTCTAATGAATTTATTTTAAAGGGAGAGAGCTGGCTTGTCTGAAGTCTGTTTTAGTATCCACAGTAGGCACAGTGCATTCATTCATTGAAAACATTTAGAGGCCTGCCAACCATCAAGCACCTGTTGGGTAGAGAAAATAAATGAGGCTGGTTGTTTTGCCCTCGAGGAGCTTGGTGTATCTAGAGAGAGCAACAGTGCTTCTTAGCCAGAGGATGGAAATGCATGATGGGCAGACTGGGACAGGAAGGACAGACACCAGTCCTTTCTTGGAAGGATAGATAGGGCTTCGGGGATGAAATAGATCACTTCAAAGCACGTTCCAGCTAGTAATCACTGTCTCACATTGCTGACTGACCAAGATGGAAGAGGAACTGTCACACACACAAACTCCTCATCACTCAACATTTTCACATGCGTGTTTTTGAAGGCTGTGACCTGTTATCAGGGGTAGGGCTACAGCAGGAAGGAGAGCCAGCTCTGCTATAATCTTATGTGTATACAGATCATAATAGTCTGAGCTCCAAGCATCTTTCCAAAGTATGTCTTTCATCTGCCTTGCTGGTTTTTTCCTCAGAGATGTATGTGTCCCTCTGGTGTTCTTTTCTCTTGTCCCTTTCTTATGTCTTCAGATAGTACACTGAGTCTCTAAGTTCCTGTATATGGGGAAGCAAATTTATCCACATGAGAGAGAAACTCTCCCATTTGGGGGCTCTAATAAAAGAGTGGTCTCCAAATGAGGAGAATGAAGAGAGAAGGAATGATGAGAACATCCAAAGAATTCAATGTATATGAAAAATGAGTTGTTTTAAAGAACAAATATGTCCTTCGTGTATTTGCCCAGTGTGGAGGACTCGATTTTCCATTTACTTGGTGAACGTCTTACCCTGTGAGAGTCTCCTCTGTAGTCACTTTCTCAGGCCAGCCCCAACTTACTGTGCTTGGGATACTGATTCTTGGCCAATAAGGGCAGGTTTCTCCAAGAAATTCATTTTATAAAACACAACTTGGTACTTAGGGTATCCCCCAGGCTAATCAGGACTCTGGTACTGATGTGGCTTCAATGGCCAAATAGGATTTTACTGGATTGTGTAGTACCTCCAAGAAAAAAAGGAAAAGCAGGGCTTGGGAAAGTTGTACTCCTGGAACTTAACAACTAGCAGGCCTGTCTTACCTTTCTCCGCCCTGTCTATCTTTCTATGTCACTTCTATTCTCTAAGCCTCATTTCTCCCCATGACATAGCCAATGACTTGGGACATCCATAGGGACACATTCTTATATCTCCTAACAAAAGAGAAAACAATATTCTCTATACCAGTTCTAATTAGGTGGGGGGGGGGCTGGGAATCACTAAATGCCATTTTGTCATCCTGATGGCTAACTCTGTAATCAAAGTGATAGTGATAGGAGCTGTGAATATCTTATCCTGGGTCATAGTGGCCATCTCTCACCTCAGGACATGATAAGAGGTTCTAGAGATAAATATGGAAACACTTGTCCCTAAAACTCAAATACCCATGACGATAAAAAATATGATGCAATGACCCTAGGGCTCAGCCCTGATTTTATCTAAGCTCTCCTCTCAGCCCTGATTTTATCTAAGCTACCCATTTCCTAGAAGTACTAGGAAATTATATTAATTGTGCACAGTTAATACCAGCATCAGTCATTAAAGGAACAGTGGGCCAATATATGTCACTGGTAGGTGGGCTGGACTGATGGATATATGAGCAACAATGCCCATTTATCCAAATAGGTCATTCCCCCAGCCTTAAAATCTGAAGCCACAGCTGAGCTCTGCCACAGGCCCTCCTCCACATTCTCACTTACACTCATCAGAATGCATGAAGGTTACTGCAGTGGATGCCAGGAGAGTCAGTTACCATAGTTTCTTGGATTGTTACATGGTGCCCAAATTTGGAGTTCTCAGAAGTCACAGGATCTTATAGCATCTTCACAGACAATCCAAAGGGATGTAGTTTCAGAACAAAAGCCAGCATCTTTCTAAAAATGACAGGAAAATTACCAAATCTGTCACGTCTTCTTAGTTGACGTGAGAGGCTCATTTGAAACCGGCCTAGGTACAGTTGGATGAAATTAGAGTATTCTTACCTTAAGAACAAGATTACTCAGAACACTGGAGGAAAACTATTATTCTATTTCCTTATTTAGAAGGGCAAATGAGAATAATGATTTCAGTTAGAAAATATTAATATTCCATTCATCTGGCTTCCACATTGAAACCGACGTATTTCCATAGTATAATTTTTTTATTATTGTCCAGGGATTTCTCTCTTATTTTGATTAATCAGATATTAAGAAAGAACTTAAAGCTTTGGCTCTGGAAAAAAAAGGAGGCATTTTTTTTTTGCCTTTGAAACTTATTCATTTTTAGTCCCTCTTAAAATATAAGCATTGCTCTTACCAGAATTTTTTTAATGTGACAATAAGCCAGTTGGAGCTTCTCTTTGGTAGTTTTAACACAAAAGGTGTTTTGATGTTCATGCGCAGTCCTTGTTCACATAAACCAAAATGGGGTGACAATGGAGAAAACAGGACAAGCTGCCTTAAGCTAGATAAGTTTCAATTGTTTAAAAAAAAAAAAAATTCACAGGGGCTGGAGAGATGGCTCAGCAGTTAAGAACACTGGCTGTTCTTGCAGAAGACCTGCATTCAAATTCCAGCACCCACATGGCAGCTAACAACTGTCTGTAACTCCAGTGCCAGGGGATCCGACGACCTCTTCTAGAAGTCCTCCGCAGGCATTGCACGACACCGGTGCACTTACCTACACGCAGGCAATATATGCATATACATAAAATAAAATAAAAAATAATAAAATATTTTTAAAAATTCACAGGCACTTTGAGCTCTGTGCTTCTTGCCCACTTCCTTTTATACACCATTAAAGCAGCAGTTCTGATTGGTTTTGCCAGGATCTCCTGACCCCCAAACCTCCAGGTTAGGCCTTTGCGTGTAATGTAGGCAAGGATTCTTGGTCTCCTCCCTTTCATCTGCAGTGGAAGGGTTTCTTAACTCAGAAATAGAAATCTTGGCTTCCCATAGGGTCTTGTCCTATGTGTCCATCCGTCAAACAAGCTGGAGGCGAGCCTAAAGGATAGAGCATGGTGATGACAGCATGCATGGAGCCCAAATATCTGACATGAAGTAGGGGCATAATTAAAATGACCCTCCTCACATTGGTGCCAAACAGATTTCTAGCACTCACTGGGCTTCTTAATTGCTAAGGTCAGGCCTAAGCCTGAAGATGGTTCAGAGCAGGTAAACATGCCTGCAGTCAATTTCACCTAAAACAGGGCACACTTATACCAAAAAGTCTATTGTCATGTGGATATTCATCCACACATATTTTTAAAAATATATTCTATACATGTGCTTCACATGTAGTGCATATGCAGTCTTAATATGTCTGCCTCACCGTGACCTTAGTGTTTACTCAGAAGACACTGGCTTATAATAAAGAAAGAATACTATGCAGGGGAGAAGGAGACTTCTTATCACTATTCTTAGAGTTCTGTTTCTTTACATTCACTCCTAAGTTACGCTAAATTCTATTGTTTCAATAAACTAAGAAAAAGATGACCAATAATCTTCCACATGACTGTCTTTAAGAGACATATTTAACATTATTTATTCTAGTTGGAGCCCTCATTAGAGGATGCTCAGTTAAATCAAATTTTGGTTCATGATTAGCCAACCTGTGGGACTCTTCTAATTGGCACATTAAAAAAAGATCAACCCACCGGCACATCCATTTTCTAAGTCCCAAGAACTGGGAAAGGGGAAGGAGAAACCTTGAGTCTGGAAAGTTGGTGACAAAATGGTTTTGAGTTTAGCCTGCCACTTAGTGCCCTCAGCCAGCTCTACGAGAACAGCCATGGAGCCTGCTTAGTTAATAAAGATTATCTGGAGCTCAAGAACCGCAGCAAACTTGGAGCCACAAGATGGCTCAGCCAGGGTTACAGCCAGGGCTGACAACCTGAGTTCAATTCCCAGGACCCACGTCATGGAAGAAGAGAGCTGACTCCTATAGGTTGCCCTCTGCCCTCCATACCTGAGCCATTGTGCATGTGTACACACACACACACACACACACACACACAGATACACACACAAAATAAGTACATGTAAAACAAATGACAAGTCCCCCATTAGTTAACAATGTAAAATTGTGCAGGGATGAAAGATTTTAAACAAAATGGCATTGTAGAAGTTTCATGATGTCAAACTCACATTTATAATATCTAGACGTTGCCGGGTGTGGTGGCACATGCCTTTAATCCCAGCACTCAGGAGGCAGAGGCAGGCAGATCTCTGTGAGTTCACGGCCAGCCTGATCTACATAGTGAGTTCCAGGACACCTGGGGCTACAGAGAGACCCTATCTCAAAAAAACAAACAACAACAACAAAAAAAATCTAGAAGTTAACTAGGCATGGTGGCTCCTGATTGTAATTCCAGCACTCTGGAGGCTGAGGCAGGAGAATTGCTTTGAGTCCAAGGTCAGCCTGGGCTACAGAGTAAGACTGAGACCTTGTCTGAAAAATAGGAAACAAACACAGCAATAACAACAACAAAAGCATATCCAAGAGCTTGGAGGTGATTTTGTTTTGTTTTGTTTTATGTTCAGTTTTACTTTGGCAACATCAATTTCCTGTTATTTAACAGCCTTTACTGTTGGTCATTCTCTGCCATAATCCTTCCCATTTTATCTAGTCTCTTTCCCCAATTTCTATATCTCTTAAGCTATTTCCTATCACACATTTTATTCTAAATCATTAAATGATGAGCAACCCTGCATTTGCCAAAGAAAATATCAGTCACTCCCATCTTAAGGGTATAGCCCTCTCTCATTTGATTTCAAATGCCACAGTTCTCCCTCAGAACTTTAGATCATCAGTTTTTAATTATTAGACAAACCTTAGGGATTTACCTATTGTGATAAACATAAAAAGGGATACTTCATTTTTCTTATTTGCATTGAGTCTACCCCTTTGAATTTATTTTCACGGAATTTCATCATAGAATTTTTCCATCTTTTAACAATTAAATAGGAAAAGAACACTTTTTCATTATGTTCTAAATCAATCCATATCCATGACTACTTCACTTGTTTAAATGAAACTTTCTTTCCAAGACTGTGGTTCTAAGTTACAGATACGATTTCATTCTGATCTCAAAGCGGTTCTTTGCTATTTTAGCTAATCACTGTTGTTCTAACCAAGAGTTCCACTTATCATTAATTGATTTGCTAAAAGTACAAATAGAATTAGTAAATACAGATTATTTTAATACCCAAGGACCCTAGATACCTTTTTAAAAGGTATTTTCTTAGTATAATCCGGTAAGTTGTTTGAAATGAATTATAATTTCAGATGTAGCAGAGAACGGAATGGATGATAAGTTAGCCACCAGAAAAAGGAAAGTGGAGTGGGCGTGAACTTTTTGGAAAGTCACAATTTCATTCAAATCTTCCTAGGTTGGGGACATTAGCCCACATTCTCAGAGCCACACTAGCAGAGTGAAGGTAAGAACTGAGACAATTACACGTGTGATTCAGACAAAAAATAAAAATCCAAACCCAGTTTTGCCCAAATTATCTTGTGTTTGAATATTTTTTGCCTGAATTTTTTGTCTCAGCTTGCCCCTTCATTTTGTTAGGTTAGATCGGCATTCAAAATTCTCTTCCTGCAAATTTCCAACTCGAGTTCTACTTGGTTGCTTTATGATTTTGTATGTGAGCTAACTTATCAGAAGTTCTTCAGCCCCGTGGCCCTTAAAAAGTTTGCATTTTCCCCCCTGAAGCAATATAAAAAAAAAAAATGCTTACGGTGTGTATGCAAGCTGCTGTTTTAATAACTTTCCTGAATTTCAAACATCTATATTTGACTCTCTTATATGCTTTTAACTAAGGTATAGTAGATGCATTTTTGCTTCAGTACTAATTTAAGGTGTAATATTCATTTCTTTAGAGAACATTTTTGTTGTTGTGCATGCCTAGTGTTTTGTACGTTGTATATTGCATTCAGAATATTTTTTTCCTTCTCACCTATCCACAATGCAATGCCGTTCCCATGATGCACCTCTGCTTGCTGTTTACCTGTATGTTAATTCGCTTGAATCCCATTGGCCCACTGCCATCATGTGCTCGCTGCCTGTTATTAAGACTCAGTCGACTGCCAAAGCACTGAAGCGACCTCTCGAAGCAACTGTAGACCTGGTACTTTGACCTTTCACCTTTCGCTTTGCATGTAGCTTTTCAGAGAGCCATCTGAGATTTGTATGACTTGTAAAATATTGGTTGCAGCCAATTATTATTACTAATTTTAAAATGGAGGAAATTTGATAAGGTGTTTAGTCATCTCATTTGCATATGTAATCTGTGAAATAAATTAATCCTAACAAAATTTCCAAAAGAGTGAAGCAAATTTAAATTACTTGACTCAGGAAAAAAAAAAAAATGCTCATTATAATTCTTATTAACCTTTAAATTCAAGAAATTGCCAGTTAAAGAATAGATATTAATAATAACACAAGTGCTTCTTTCTCCTCCCTTAGAGTAGTTTAACCTGTTTTAAAAGCTAAAGCCATTTTTTTTCCATTGTTGTTGCTTGGTAGTTTTTCTTTTCTAGTTGAGATGCTACCGTTTTGGGTTACAGAAATCATGCTTTCGCTCTCAATAACAAATTCTCACTCATTCAACATTGCCGCTGTTGAAATTAAGGTGCATGGCAGAGGCATCTCCTTAGCTGTCGTTTTAAAGAAAAATAAATAAATAAAAGACTGTTGCAATTGATGATCTCTGTGGACGTGAAACATGTGTTTGCTTTAAGTTGGACATATCATATCGAATTCTTCATTTCTAGGCCTTTCCTCCTGGTGCTCTTCATCCTTTACCAAAGAGACAAGCACTTGAAAAAAGCAATGGGGCCAGCACGGTCTTCAACCCCAGCGTCTTGCACTACCAGCAGGCTCTGACCAGCGCGCAGTTGCAGCAACACACGGCGTTTATTCCCACAGGTACGGTGCCCTTATCGTCCACGTCTGTGTCCTGTGCCCTTCCGGTCATGTGCTTTCTTCTCATTTCTTTAAGCTGTTTGGTGGCATCTAGTTTGCATTTAAAGGTGCAAATACAGCCTGAAATGTATTGCTGTCCTAGATACCTAGACTTAGTGATCTTTGATAGCTACAGACTGTTAGGATTCTAAAGCTGAATGTTGGATAGGATTTAATCAGAGAAACGGAGCAATTAGGACTTTTAGTTTCTTGTATTTACACAAGCCCTGTACAACGGTTTATGTAAATAAGATCTTTTATGTGAACCAATTGAAATTTGTCTTTAACACTCAATGACCTAAAAACAGCAATTCCAGTAAATACTAACCTTTTTGTTTGCCGACTTCTATTCAGAGTACTAAAAAGTCTAAAGCTATTCAAATTAAAGCAATCCTCTACTCATATTTGTATATCCATTCTCTCTCTTTCTCCACCTTTCTCAACTTTCAGCAAGTTCACAAGTACTTGGGGGCACTTATCTTCCATTTCTGAGCCACTGACTGAGGAGAGGAGGGACTAGGGTATCTTAGCCTACCCCTCCATTAAGCCATCACAGATTAATCACAGGATCTCAGACCGAAGGGTTTATTCATGATCTCCTCATCCAGTTGACTGTTTTACAGATGAGAAAACTGAGGCCTCCCAGTAAGTAACTTTCCAAGGTGGCACACCCGAGAGCTAATGCCAAGCCTGTTGTACTTATGCCTGGTTCAATTTCTATATCATTACACCACCCCCTCCCCGTGGATTCTAGAGGTCTCCCATAAATCAAATAAAAGTAGGTATTTTAAACTGACTTAAAAGATGGATACAGGTAAAAACGGTGTAACACATATCCACCCCCCACCCTACCCCCTTTTACACCAAGCCTGATGACAGCAGACACAGCCATGCACACACACCACCACAAACATGGTCAGCTTAACTTGACTGGTTTTCACTTTTTAGTCTCTGTTAGAAACAGGAGGTGACTTAAACTTTCGCGGAAAGACCGTCCATTGAGTTCTTCTAAGTCAAAATTTTTCATCTCATGAAACAGATTTGAAAGTACCAGTTTCATTAACAAGGGCTTATTGACCCTAACCTATATGATTGGACTTAACTCATTTCCATAAATTCCATAGCATATCAGGAGTTAGGATTAGAGGTAACTAGATGAATATTTTAGTAATATTCTTTGCATAAAACCTACACTTAAATGAATTAGTAGCCTGTAAACAACTAACTATATTTATAATAATAAAAATAGGGCAGAAAGTACCTGAGTTCTGAATCTGTCTTAAAGCACTTTCATTTCTTACCTTATTGCAGCCCTCATTAATGATATTCAATGCTGTTACAACTTAGCCATGTTTGTGATTGTAAGCCACTTGAAATAACATAATTACCCCGAGGTCCTTCATGGTTACTATAAGTATCTTGTTGTAGACCTCATGGCCATGATGTTTTAAGAGAGAAAAAATTACTGAAGGGAAAAACATGAAAGTCAAGATTGCTGCTGAAGAGTGGGTAATAGTGACAATTCCATTTCCTGAATGGTCACCTATGTGACCCTGGAGCTAAGAGTTACAAGAACCTCAGAAGCCATCACAGGCATGGGGAGTACTCCAATCTAGTGATGACTGGTTGACTAAATCACTGAAAGCATCCTTCCTTTAAGATTTCACCAGGATGCCCTTAAGTATTTCCAAAGCAAGGATGAATAACATCCTGCTATGCAATAACTTGATTGCTGTGTGTGGAAACACATATTAATGACGCATATTAGATCCTAACTGCTGTGGCTGTATATGTCCGCCCTCTGGTGGACTCTCTAGGAACAGCTCAACTGTATTGGCAATCTTCATACTGAAGCCAAAGGGTAGATCTTAGTCCACTTAATTCTGTGAATTAAAAGTGTCTCCATTTGTTATGTTTTGAAGTTCATAGTGGATAGAGATCTTGCCTTCTGAAATGGTGTTCTAACAGCCGAGAAAATTTTCACATTTCTTTTAAGTGATGTAAGAGAAAATAACTATGAAAATGAAATTAGTGTGTTTTCTCCCACTTAGATCCATAACAAAAATCTCCATTTTTGTAGCAGACATTTTTATTTCAGGGTATCCTTCTTATAAATCATGTTTTAAACTTTATTTCAAAAATGATAAGGATAATAATCATTCATGGTTGATCGTGGCTGTTTTTGAACCTCTGCCAATCAAGTGATAATATTCAAAAGTAAAGCTAGGCATGGTGGTACATGCCTTAATTCCCAGCACTCAGGAGGCAGAGGCAGGCAGATCTCTGTAGTTCAAGGCTAGCCTGACCTACATATCGAGCTTCAGGCCAGCTCGGGCTACGTAATGAGATCCTGTTTCAAAACAAACAAACAAACAAAGTAATTTTTATAAACTTAGTAGATGGTAAACTCATCATTTTGAAATGGACAGTTGTTTTTATTCTTCTGAAAATGAGTTACTTAAGCACTTACCATACATATGAAGCAAAGACATTTATCTGCTCTCTTTGAGGTTACCTTGTATTGAACAGCCATTCATAGTTAAGCTTTGATACAATGTAAATTTGGATTTTATACCTCCCAACTGTAAAGATTTGAATGTAAAATATCACATAGGATTTGGGATCCTTCTCTGCAACCATATTGAGATAATTATCAACTTGGTTGATGCTTTAGCACATTTGTAGTGGGTCAAATTTTTCCTTTTCTTCTTTTTTGTTTTTTCTGATAAGGGTTATTTTTAGTCAAGGAGTTACACTTTTCCTTTACTAGGTTAGGAAAGCGGCAAGAGCACACACACAGTGTCAGAAATAACAGCATAATCATTTTGGGCATCTCTCTGACAAGATTTTTTTTCTGAGTTACTGTGTAAGTGTTCTTATAGACCTTGTCACTATTCTTCACAATATCAGAGTTCTGTTACTGGCAAACAATTGTTTGTGTTTTGCAGCTGGAAAAACTGAGGCTGTGTCTACACTACAAAGTGGCTTATACAAATAATGGCATCCAGAAAGTTATGGATGACACAAACTTGAGATGAAATATTTGTGCAACTGAGGCAGCAAATATTTAAGAAGGCTTTGTCCCAATTGTTAGCACACCAGTGAAATGCCCCCACTGGTCAGAACAAAGGCAGGTCAGCATTCAGAGCCCCCCCTTGATTTTCCTTGATTTACTTCATTACATTGGAAATGGGTGTGGAACGTTCTAGCCCAGACATTGCCCAATAATGAGAAATCATAAATGTTACATCAAATTTTCACACAATTTGTGAAAGATTTTGCCTGTGTCTGTACAAAATAAAAATGTATATATTCTATTCAATTCAGCAAACATTTCTTAGACACATTGTATGTTCTGGGTTCCAGACCTGCAACTAGAACTCAAAGAATCCCAGAACTAGGTAACAAAAACAATAATGTGCACAGCATGAAGGACAAGCCGAGGGTTTCTGTGTGGGTATTTGGGACTGAAGGAGAGAAGCAGTGTGTTCTGCCTTCAGCTGGGAGTGATACAAACACATACAGAAGGAAGACTTTCCAAAGCAGGGCTAACTTGCTTTGAGACAAGATAAGATTTTACTGTTAGAGGAAGGACATACTGGGCAAGGATAGGAAGAACAGATTTATATAGAAAATTGTCCTTCAGAGGGGTTCTGCAGGGAGAATGGAGTGCGGGAGTGAGGCAAAGCAGAGCAGGACCAGAACCTGGCATTAAGAGAGTGATGCACATCGAAGAAATTCCAAACTTCCCTTGTTCACATCACATTTGGCAGGTAGAGAGAGAGGCCCAAAAAAGTAACGCGCCAAGCCCTTCATACATCCAGGACCTGAGTCAAAATGGCACCATGCTAGCCCTGTGTGCTGCATTGTGCATGACCCAGATAGCCCTCCAAGAAAGTCTATCCACAGTGGAATGCAAGAGTAAGAAGATTTTTCCAGCAGTAACTTTGAATCCAGCCATGTTGACATTAGAATGAGATCATTTGCAAACTGATCTCTTCAATAACAAATTTATCCTAACATGCCTCATACTGAGGGCTGAGGACATTCACCCCACACAGGGACTTCCTCCTCTACAGGGTCTCTACCTTTCCGAGTTTACAGCAGAATGGAGAAATGGGTGTTAAAAAAAAAATTCATGTAAATGTATTGCTGAAAATTCAGAGTACTATGAATGAAAAAGCAAAGAACTAAATAAGATTAAAAGAGGAACTGATTTAGGTGGGGGGGGCGTGAATGAAGAACTGAGCAGTTTCCTGAAGAAGCAGCCCCTACCTTAACAGCTGGGAGATGGCCAAAGATCACTCTAGACAGACAGAAATTAAAAATACGATGTGTTCAGTTAAAAGCAATGAACGATCATCCAGATGGATCTTGGTCCCTGAGAAAGTGGTGCAGGACAGTGGCGAGGTGGTCAGGACCTACCTGAGCCAGATGGCCTTCATCCTCAAAGCAGCAGAAGCCAATGAACCCTTCTCAGCAGTGGGGTGACCAGACCTACATGGAGAGAGAGGCTGCCTCTATCAACAGAGTGGAGACTGGAACAGGAAGGAGGGGGGAAGGCAGGCAGGATGCTGCACCGGTGAGATTAGAGATGGTGGGGAACTTGAGAAGCAGCCAAAGTATGGAGGAGCAGACAGGTGCAAGCTGCTCTCAGAAGCAGTGGTGTTTGGACTCACTGGTGTGTTAGACCTGGGAATGTCATGGACCTGGGGAAGTGGCATCAGGCATCACAGGAGTATGAGAAAGGGCACAATTTAACACATCACATTTGGAGATCCTTGTGCAACCCAGGTGGAGAGTTTGGTAGAACAGCTAGGTGAAGGGACTTGGATCTGACAGGACATAAAATGTAATTGTTAGAGGTTTCATGAAGGATCCTCAGGAAGACCTACAGAGCAGAAGAAAAGAACCCAGAACTGGTCTGAAAACTCCATTACGTGGGGAGAGTTCTGGAAAGGGCAAGAATCCAGCAGGAGTTTTTAGGGGGAAAAAAAGTATGTGTGTGTGTGTGTGTGTGTGTGTGTGAGAGAGAGAGAGAGAGAGAGAGAGAATCAAAAATTTGAGTGAAGAAAGCACCTTATTATGAGGAGACTACCCACCAGTCACAGCAAAATGAGTAGAAATGAAAAACAGACTGGAGAGGGTTAAAGGACAGGTGGGAGAGGGGAATGGAAAGTTATGTGTAACTTTCCAGAAGTTTGAGTACAAAGAGTAAAAAGATAGGACGGGAGAAAGAGGTGGTGTCCTGAAAGAGGTTTTTAAGTGTGTGAGTGCGTCTGTGTGTGTCTCATGTGTGTAAAGTTGGGTGTGCTGGCACATGTCTTTTAAAGAATCCAGTAGAAGCTCAGTTAACAGTCTGGTCAAAATGTAAGTCAGGCAAGAAGTCCAGTGTAAAGTCCTCAGCAGAGTGAACTAAGTATATCGTTTTTCAGATTCTACATCTAATACCTCAGCTTCAGCAGATAGACGTGCTCATTAAAAAAAATACCTCTCTGACACCTACATGACCCAGAACCTCCAGGTATCAAATCCATATACCGACTTGGTTTGCATTCTGAGGAACAGAACCAGTAGCAGATAATTCCTCGGGGTTCTCAATACAACTTTTCAGCTTCCCGCAACACGGTCAGAGATTTTTTTTTTTCTTTTGATTCGTGTACATTGATAAGACTGCCTGTGGGTAAGGCAGTTCTTCCGAGGAAGGACTAAAGTCTTCCTCTCTCCTTCCACCCACTCACTTCGACACCAACCTTAGATTCCAAGAGTCTTCTGTCCCTCAGATGTCACCATAATGTGGCACAATTTTGCCTCTATTGGACTTAGGTGCCACTCTTTTATCTCAGTGAATCTGATAGCAGAAAGTAAATCCCAGACATATAGGGCCCATTCTGTCCAGGAGTTTCAGTCTGTTACTGGCATTCCAATAGTAACCTAAAATCCCCCTGCCCTACCTGGCAAGGCATTGATCTGAAATTTCAGTTACTGTTCTTATTTTCATATTGCTGTTGACACAAAATATTTCATCATCAAACAAACGTTTAATGCAACGAGCTTAGTATACTCTAGTGAATATCAAATCCAACCTGGATTGAGAATGGAGTTCTATTTCTAGCCTTGCCCTTGACTCTCACTATGCATGACCTTGGAGGGGTTACTATGCCTCAGATTTTTCATCTGTAAAATACCTACTCCCCACCTTGGAGGATTAGCTGGATAATGTCTGTAAAATACTCTAAGGTCTTAGAGAAGGACACTGTGGCTTTATCACATGTCATTCTTAATAGAATCATGCTGATCTATATAATTGGAAAGGGGAAAAGTAACTTGAGAGTGGGCTTGGAATCTTATTGGCTTAAAGTAAGCCAGATGTATCTGTGTCTGTACTGACAATGTAAATGGCCCTAAAAACTGTGTTAACTAACCCTACTGATTTCTGGTTGTGTTTCAATCTCACTTTGAATGTTAACTCTAAACCGCTAACCTGTTTCTTTCCCTTTATTCACTTTTTCCACCTCCCCCCCATTGCATGACTTCAGGGTCAGTTTTGTGCATGACACCCGCTACCAGTATTGGTAGGTTTCAACCTTTTTTTATTTGTCTTTTATATGATGTACAGTGCCTTCACTTGTTTGACATTTATTTCAGAGATGGTAGAAAATGCTTTAGGAAGACCTGAAGGCTTATTGGCTTTAGACTTAACATGTAAGCTAGAGTTGTATATTTAAGAAAATGATGGTTTTAAATGTGACCTCTTGTGCTAGAACAATCACTACAAAGACATAAGACCACAAGTACAAGTGTGCTTTTTAATGATTTGTGTTCTGTTTCTCTTTATAGTGTATCTGGTTTAGCATAAGGCAAACAGAGAGGCAGGCTAATTTCATCAATGTTTTAAAGTTTCATAGTGTTGTGCCTTTATCTCCTCTTTGCTGTGTGTTAGATTATCAGAGTTTCCCAGAAGTATTTATTTTTGGAAAAAAAATGTACGTGGATGTATTTTGAAAACAAATGTCTTGCTTAATTATCTTTTTAAAGTGTTGATTTCTTTGTGATTTTTTTTTTCTGTACCTCTACATTCCCTTAGACATAAATTTTTAGTAAATATGCTGTTCTCAAGCATTCAGTGCCTTGGTACAAAAGTCTGTCTTCAGGACACATGAATCAGCCTTAGAGTCCAGAAAGTAAACCTTGATTAAAAAACATGTCTGGTTACTTCACAGTAACTGCATTAGAATTTATACTAAGGCCATTTCTTTGGCCTCACTATTGATTGACCAAAATAAAACACAATCCACAGTCCCAGTTCACGTATGTGATTCTAAATTGGGGAAAAAAACATCAGTTTAACCACAGTTAATTCCAAAGTTAATCCTGTTGTAAATTAGGCCTATGTATTGAGTCTTTGACATTTTAGAATTCATGATTATATCACATTTGATTATTCTATATTTTTACTACAATGGATATTACCTATTTCACTTTTAGAAATATTATGTTCATGATACACTCTGAATTGGGAATGGATCTGTTGTTAGTAATAAAATGTTTATAAATACATCAACCAAAGTAATCTGCTTTGGCCTTTCTGGGAATCACTGATTATGTTTTAAAACTTCCTTTAATTGTACTTGTAATAAGCTATTTTCCCTTTTTTATTTCTCTCCCATGCTTCCTTGCTTTGCATTGTGATTGCATGCCATCTGCTGGTTTAACCCATGATGGCTTGCTGCTCTGATATTCACCATGCCAAAATACCACTTCTATTACCATAATGCTACACCCTCCTGTTCATTGCTCCCATGGTTCCCCTCCTGAAAGTACCCATGATGCACAGCGCTACGTCCGCCACTGTCTCTGCAGCAACAACTCCTGCAACAAGTGTCCCCTTCGCAGCAACAGCCACAGCCAATCAGGTTTGCTCCTTTTAAAGCTTTCTTTCACAAATCCCGAACTCTAAATGAGTGCTGATATTTAAAAAAAAAATTCTCGATGAGAATTTTTTTTTCATGTTTATCCATCAAATTTTATTTTTTTAATTAGTTTATAGCAAGCATTTATGGACAGGTTGCACTTATTTAGAGTTAACATTTACTGCAAATAATGATGTAGCTATGTTTTGTGTTGCACTGTTTGTTTTCGTACCTAATATTGTGTAATTAACCTGACAGGCTTAAATTCCTTTTAGTACAGTGTTACTTACCCAGTGGATTGTGAGTTATCGTACCATGTGAGAACTGTAGAATTGCACCTGTGAGTGCTCCCAAACTGGTGCGATTTTAATTCAGTTTATTCTATCATGGAAGAAAAAGAAAATTCTCCTCTTAGAAGAGTCTGCCCTGTTTCCTAAGCGTCAGATTCGAGGTCTGAATAATTCTTATGAACATGGACCTTGCCCACAGGTGCTGACAAATTTACTCGACTCCCATTTTTGACAATCTATTGAGATACTGATGCAAGAGCCAAGCCATTCTAGAAGACCAGTGTGTCACCACTGGGTTCCCAAAGCCTCGATATAACTAATTAGGCGAGTTTAATTCTGTTGACGCATGTGCTGGTAAGGCTATGGATGTGATTCTCACTAGTGAGAGTCAGTGGACTATCTACTCCATAGTTACAAGCTGTGTCACTGACCCTGCCCAGCCAATTTACACACAGGGGGATGAGTGTGAGATGACTGAGCACGCCCTCTCACCTCACCTCGAAAAGCCCCTTGACACATGGGCCCTCCCTTCATAGAACAATTATGGTTTTTCATTGACTTTTGTGTTTTGCTTTGTTTTGTTTTGTTTTAAATAAACTCAACTGTGCAAATAAAAGATGAAAAGGGATAGAAGAATAGGCTGGGGCTTTGTGGGGAGGGCCAGACAAATAGGAAAAATGGTAAGTGAAACACTGGAGGAGACCATGCCAGGTCATAGACGGCCAGTTCCAAGCATCATCCTGCAGGCTATAAGTGCTAATGCATGCTCGAGTGAAAACTGATCTCAGTGCTGTGGGCTTCAGTACTGCAGGAGAGAGTGCCCTGGAGGGCAGCAGGAATAAAAGTTTCACTCTGCATCAGCTCCTAATGTACCATGTGCATCCTAATACCACAGAAGAGTTGAGAGGGAGGGAAAAGCACAGAGGCAAATACAGACCATACATTGCCCTTCTCTGCTCTTCACAAAGTACCAGCCTGGTCCCCAAGGAACGCTGACTTGACGCCCAAACCAGTATCACACAGAATGGCAAATAAGTTCCTGAGCTGGGAAAACTGTTTTTGTTTGTTTGTTTGGTTGGTTGGTTTTAAGCAGGTGTGGGAAGAGGGAGAGAGACTTTGCAGCCTTCTAAATAGATTCAGAGTCCTTCTTACCCAATCATTGTTTGTGGGGAAGCTAGTCACCTGCCTCTTCCATCTGAGCTCTGCCTCTTATAAGCAGGTGTTTGTGATTTTTGGTCCAATGTGTTACCAAATTCTTTCATAGGAAAACAAGTTTTAAATATGATCCTATACGATTTGTTATAGTAAAATTTTACCTATCGTTTCTGACAAATTGAGCATTTCTGATACTTAGAGATCTTTTTCTAAGGAAGAAAAGGAGGCCAAGATTTTTTTTTAAAGTTACTAAGCAGTTTTAGAATAAAATCCTTCCTAAATTATAAGCATTTGGTCATGAGTTTTATACACAAACACACACACACACACACACACACACATACACATGTAGGTTTTTTTTTTCTGGCCTAGTCTGTTTGTAGAACAGTGTTTGTAGGATATTTAGCTAAAGTCACAAATGTATGAGTAGGCTCCTGTGTGTGCATTAGAAGGAAGGGATGCATACATTATTCAGAAGCTTAACTATATCACTATAAAGTAGGGTGTGATTGATAAAGGAACTAACAAGCTTAACTTTGATTTAATCGAAATCATTGTAATTAAAGGAGCTCCTGACTAGCTTTAAGACTACTAGATATTCTAAGTTTTGCAGTTTTTCAGATAGTTGCTCTGGGGTGGTGCATAAATGCTGAAGTGAAATCCACCAGCAGTTCCTGGAAAGGTCTGCTTACCTATGGGGGAAAAGGACAGAAAAGCAAATCATTGCAACATAAACTTTCAGATGTAATATTATTTATTTCAATGAACTTCAAAGAGCAAAATACCTACCAAAGAACTTGGCAATTTTTTTAGCACCTAAGAATGGGAAACTCAGAGATTATTAATGACTGTGCAATAGCAGGTTATCATCTTGTTAGAGTTCACCCTTTAAACTTCAATCAAATGGGTCCATGTGAATTACAAGCTATTGAAAACTCATGAATAGATGGCCTCTGAGATTTGTGACTGTTCCACTGAGGACAAAGCATGAGATCTTGCAGAGTGGAGAGTGTAGCCGAGGAGGGCAGAGGTCAGTGGGTGACAAGCACCCTGCTTTCCCATCCTTCAAGAGCCATCAGTACTTGACCCAGAATGCAATTTTGACAGCGTTTGATTAATTCAAATTGTCGGCTCAAATATTTCAAACCTCATGGTATTGGTAATTAGATGCAAGTGACTCGGAAGAGAAAGAAGACAAAGGAGAACTTCAATAGCAGCATCTCTGGTCCAGAGCTCTTTGTACCAACCCCAGAGTGGGCCACAAGGTGCACACCACCAATCTATAATAGCTAGCTTCAGGCCCAATCACCAATAAGAATTTCTTTAACCTTAGACTAGTAGTTTGAAATTAAATAAATACAGACTATAAGTACATTCAGGAAATATTTTTAAATGGTTGTTTAGCTCCAGGAACAGATATGTAAACAAAAAGATAACAAGCAAATTTATTGGACTATTTTGTGTTTCAGTGAAGGTCTTTGAATCCCAATATATGTAAAAATAGTATGAGCCACTTATTATGTAGCAGGTGTGATTCTAAATTATAAATTCTACTGTATCACATATATGAAATTATATGTATGTATAAATATACTCATTCAATCCTTACTATGGTTTTTATGAGATTGGTCGATATAGTGTTCATCTTCCCCATTTTATGGATGGTAGAACTGGAACAAAATTTACTTGTATTGACTGTCATACAACTAATCAATGATCTAGATAGAGTTTAAACCCAGGCAGTTTGGCTGCAAAGACCTTGCTCTTAGGTTCCATAGTGTAATTATGAATATACAGAAGTCTCACAAGTCTATCACTGTCTATCAAGTGAGACTCGTAAGCAATAAATTCTAGTACTGTGAGGGAAAAGGAAGTAGTCTTACTGATTTCTCAAACTTAGGAGAACAAAATTGTTGTGTAAGACCCAGGTCATGTTTGGAAATCATAGAGTTGACCTCACTGATTCTGGGTGATCTTGTAATCAGTGAAAAATCACATAATTTCTAAAGAAGAAATCTAAGAAAGAATTAGCCATTAATCTTGGTGAGGCGTGTATGTGGATTCTTTCTCCTTTAGGCTCAACTCTTGGCTTCTGCCAATCTCATAATGCCTTGGTAACAAGCAAAATCATAAAAGAAAATAAAAATAGTATGTAAATTAGTCAGTTTCATCCCAGTAACAAGACTCAAGTGTATACCTTTGTAGGCATCTATATTGAAATGAAAGATAGAAACATCTTGTAGTGTGCATCACCTAGTATCTTTTTAAATTTATAGACAATAAAAGAATGCTGATTAAAATTCCTATAGCCTAAATGATTATAGAACTCTGCTATACTTGCTTTAGTATTTTGGATTCCAAAAATCACCTATTATTTCAAAAAGGGAGAGAACAATTTCCAAATAAATACATTTTAAATTGTAGCTTCTTCATTTATATCCAGAGAATAGTTCACTTAATAGCATCCTTTTTAAAGGCCCAATTAAGGTACTTTGTGCTGAGTCTTTCCTGAGCCCCCTGCACCCAGTTAAAAGTATACCTTGTGTCCTCTGACTTCCACAAGGACTTTGACTGCACAACCCTTAAGGTATCATTAGACAGCAAGGCAATTCAGCCCAAATGTACAAAGAGGGGGAGGAATATAAAGTTTAGCCAGAAAAGAGCCATTAATTCAATTGGTCAGAGCATCAATGTGTGGGTGTGACTCAGATATGTATGCCTCCAGTTAGACAGGACCTTAATGCTCCTTTGTGGCCATTGTAAAAGATTAGATTAAAGGTGAAAGATTTTGGCCCCTTTGTAGCCATTGTAGGGATTTCAAGCAGGCTACTTTTAGAAACAGAAGCTGGAAAGATTGAGCAGATGGATTCGAGGTGGGAGAGTCTGCAGTTTTTTAACAAGCACCTCAACTGGGACAATAGCAGCTGGCAAGTGGCCTGCTTTGTCTCACCTTTGCTTATTAAAAACGAAGGGCAACTTTAAGCCAAGAAGAAACATCAAAACACCCTCACACCATGACAAAAACCTGTCCACATTTGTCAAGTGGCAGAAAGAAAGAATGAAAGGTTAACCACAGGAAACCACTTCTTAGGACCTGAATTCTTTCCAGGACAGCAATTTGGTGGTCTTGCTGATCATTTGCATCTAGTGTACATATCCCAACATGTGGCTACCCAGAGCTACTGATTCTCTGAGCTCCGCCCTCCCCCCCCACATTCCCCTAAGCCAAGTCCCTTCAGATGTCGAGAGTCAAGACACCATGCTGCCCCTGGTTCTGCATTATATCCTTGTGGACAGGGAAGAGCATTATCATCCAATTCATTCTAGTTTGACCTGGTGTTTGGAAGAAAAAGTTAAAGCCTGAATATTAAGAATCTCTTTGGAGTTCCCCATCATGTCTATAAAACTGATGTCTCTAGCACTGTGTGAACTAACACTTAATCACATCCCCCCAAAGTGCTGGTTCATGTTCACATGTATGACCTTCAGTCGTTATCACATTGTCTGAACATTTCTCCAAAAATTCAGTCCACTCAAGAGAGATTTGGCCTTAGGAAAAGTTTATTGAAAATTAGTTGATAATATATATGCATCACTCTTTTTATGATTATTTAAGAGTGTGTATGTGTATGTGTGTGTCTGTGTGGGTGGGTACATTTGTCCCTGTGTCTGTGTATGTCTGTGTCTCTGTCTGTGTTGGCTCATGCTTATCACAGCACCAGTGTGGAGGTCAGAGAACAACTTGAGGGATTGTTTCTCTCCTTCTACCACATGAGTTTCAGGGATCAAGTGCAGGTCCTTAGGCATGGCAGCAGGCACCATGCCTGATCACACTCTGATCCCTCTTGCCAGCCTGAATGACCATCTTCTTATTGGAATAGTTGATAAACAAGGAAGTTCCATTTTCCAGATATGCCTGATATAGGTTTGCTCTATATGATAATCAACTTCAATAAAATCTTATCCAAAAATAATATAATTACCAGAAACCAGAATCATGTATTGTGTTTCAACTGGCCTTGCTATAAACTGCTTTTAAAGAAAAAGCACCCCACTTTGTTATGCCTCACCTCTGAATGTGAACATAGCCTCAGAGCTGCTTGTATGTCAGTTAACCTGCACTTAAAAAAAAAATCCAAAGAGGTAAGGTCACATTCTGCTTCATCCCTTTCACATCTCAGTTTTGTAAAATATCTATTATTTGATGCCATCTGTTAGAACTATATTCAGACAAATGTAGGAGGCATTCAGCATTTCCTGCTATTCATCACTTGACCCATTTTAGGGCCTGTGTTTGTTTCACAAGAAAATTTCTTGGTTCTGCAAGGCCCCAGTGTGGGAGGAGTAGGCTCCTGTCAGATCTCCTGAAATTCACAGCAAAGTGGCCAGCCTCTGCAGAGGATCAGACTGCAAGGCATTCCTTTCTCACAAGTTTGCTGCTTCCTGGAAGCAGAGGACAAAAACCAGCTGGATCCAAAGTATGTTCTTCTCCCAAAAAAGCAGAGACCACAGTCATCATAATCCAGCCCTGTGAACAACATGCTGGGTTGAGTCCTCTCCCTCTCCCTCTCTCCCTGTCCCACTCTCCATCTCTGCATTTCACTGCCAAAGTGGCTAAGCCACCTTCAGTTTTTGGCTTATATTCTGGCTCTAGAGTGGGGTTTGGTTTCAGCAGTGGGTCTGGTTACTGCAAGTGGAACAAAGTGTCTATATCAAATATTGCGTACTGTATTGGGTGGGGTGTGTGTGTGTGTGTGTGTGTGTGTGTGTGTGTGTGTACCCACAGAGAAACTGAGGATTGAGCCAAACTATAAAAATTGTAGCATTTGAGTTCAACAAATGCTGTTATTTAAAGTTTCTTGGAGACTGAGTCTAACTTTCAGTGTACAGCGTGGAATCTAAATTTACTACTAGGGGCAAAATTTTTTTTAATGTAAGGGTACACTGATGGTCTTGAACTTGGATGTATGAGAAGCAATATAGAAGGAGTTATTATCTTTCTCTTTAAGAAATCAGAGAATTCAGCCAGCAAGAATGCTCAGCGGGTAAAAGTGCTTGCCACGCAAGCCTGAAGATCTGATTTCAATCCCAGGAACCCACAGGGGAAGGAGAGATCCGACTCCCAAAAGTTGTCCTTTGATCTCTGCACATGTGTGTCATGGCACACACATGACTCTCACACATCTTACACAGGCATGAGTGCACACACACACACACACACACACACACATACACATACACACAATAACAACAACTAAATAAAAAGAAAGAATAAAATCAAGAGACAACAGACTTTCTCCTTCCTCAGAGGCAGCTGCTTTGCAGAAGAGCCCTGAGGTTTAATTAATATAAGTATCTGCAGATTCTCTAAGGAGAAGCTAAGTTATATAAGCATTGTCATCCAGTAGAGAGTTTCATTTTTCATGAATAATTCACACCCTGTAGTGAGAGGCTTGGGTAGAGTCCTTTTGTATACATCACCTAAAGACATACCAGCAGCTCCAGCTGTGTTACTATAGGAAAATGTCAGGAGCCCTTATGTGGAGCCTTCCTGCCTGCTGGATCATCCTCCTCAGGGTGCTTCAGATGCCATCCTCTTTTGCAATTTGATGGGATTTGGGTGGGGAGGATCTTTTTAGATTAAAAAGTCATATTCCCCATTGTGTTTTGGCTTTTATTGATGGTAGTAAAGTCATATTCTCTCTCTCTAAGTTTAGGTTGCTGACTTTGAACAGAATGAATATGCCATTCTTGCATGCATGCACGCACGTGTATGTGCGTGCGTGTGTGTGTGTGTGTGTGTGTGTGTGATTTATAAGGAAAGACAAACAAACTGCAGTGCAAGAGCCCAGCCCCATGTTCTAAGGCTAAATGCTAAGTAGGGTCTTTCTTCATAACACCTCATCTAAACAGAGCAAATGTTTACCTGTTTACATCCCCAGACTCTGGTCCCGTGTTCCGCCTTCTTGTGCTACTTCCTGAGTGTTTGGGGAAATGGTCAGCCTTTCTATGTGGGTAGGTATGGAGGAGAGGAAAGATAACTATGGCTCCTTTGCCAGAAATGTTGCTGCCACAGGTCACAGGCAGACTGGGTTTGGGCCTGGCCTCTCAGCCTCCTCTAGTCCTTTCTCCATGACACATGGCTGGAAACAGTGATTTCCAAGACCAGGAATCTCTGACTCTGCTGACACTACAGAGACCAACAGTTGAGGAAGATGCTAGAGATAGCCAGGGATTTATTGCTAGTACACAGATGTGACATTATCAGAACATATCATTAAAAAATAAAGTCACACATGTAAACATCATGTCATGAGAAATTGGCTCTGTAGCAGGGTTTCATCCCCAGAGTAGCCAGGGACCTATCTCTGAAGAGTGTGGAAGAATTAGGAGGTGGACAAGTACAGACCAATTTGGACAGTATTTAAAGGGTAAAGAGAGGGTGTTGGGGAGATGGTTCAGTTGGTAAACTTCCTGCTGCACAAGATGAGAACCTGGGTTCAAACCCCTAGAACCCACAGAAAACACTTGGCCTGGTGGCTCATACCTATAATTCCAGGAGAGAGCTCAGTCTTCCCATGCTTATGCCTAAGCATGAAGACCTGAGTTCAGATCCTCAGCACCCAGATAAAAACCTGGGTGTGGTGGCACATATCTGTAACCCCAGTGCTATGAAGGTGGGATCCTGGAGCTTACTGGCCAGCTAGTCTAACTAAATCTGTGAATTGGATCCAGGTTCAGTGAGAGAGACCTTGCCTCAGAAAATATGGTGGAGAGAGATTAAGGAAGACACAAGATATTGACCTCTGGCCTCTACATACAAACACACATATCCACATACACACACATGAACATGTACACCCATACACTATATACACAATAATAAATAACTAATAAATAAGTAACTAAGGTGGAGATCAATTGAGGACACCTAACATAGACCTCTGGCCTCTACATGCATGTGCACACACATATGTGTGTATCTGTACACATAGGTGCACGTACACATGGGTGCACACACACATGAATACATATACATAATGTATGCCGCATTTGTGTATTATGAAATATATAAATAAATAAAGGCTAGCAACAAGAGTGGAGTAGAGGGGATTCATAAGCATATTCTTTACATATATTATCACATTAGCTCTATTACATGGGCTGTTTTCCCTTCTACATCTGAAAAAATGAAAGCTTAGATTTGGTCACAGTCTTACTAGGTAGTAGAGCCTACATTTTTGGCTTCATATCTCTGGCCTTCAAGTCCGCCCTAATCAACTTTCTTTTACTGTGCAAAATGCTTAAGATAATCAGATTCTTGGAATTAAAGATTAATCTTGGCTCCGTTAGGGGGTTTCAGCCCGTGATCAGTTGGCCCATTGCTTTGGGGCCTAAGAGAACATATCATGGCAGGAATGCATAGCAGAAGAGGTCTGTTCACCTCCTGGCAACCAAGACACAAAAGACAGTCAGAAAGGAACTGAGGCACAAGATCCCCTTCAAGGGGATCCAGTGATTTAACTTCCCCATGGCATTACTCGCCTCTTAAAGGTCCCACCCTCCTCCCAGTACTACAAGCTGAAGCCTTTAGCACAAAGACCAGATCCAGAGAATCACAAAGTCAGTGCTGTCTCCCATTTCCTGCATTTTTCTCCAGTAGCATGTGTAGCCTAGAAAGGATCTCAGGATCAGTTCAGAGTTTATGTCATAGTACAGACAGAGAGAGGTATGTAGTTACAGGCCTGTGAGATGGCTCAGTGGGTTTAAGGCCCTTGCCACCAAGCTTGATGAGCTTAGTTCAAGTCTTGGAATTCACATGGTGGAAGGAGAGAACAGACTCCTGAAAGTTTTCCTCTGGCCTCCACACATGCACGCGCACACACATGCACACACACACACACACACACACACACAAATGTAACTTTTTTAAAAGAAGGTAAAGTTACATCAGATATAAATAGGGGATCAGTGTGTCTTTGATGAGCCAAATAACTTGCTTTAGAGCTTCTTGGGGAGATTAGATGGGGGCATGGAGTAGAAAATACTGTGGTCAGTCCATAGGGCTAGAGAGATGGCTCAGTGGTTAAGAACACAAGCTGTTCTTGCAGAAGACTTGGGTTCGAATTCCAGCACCCACATTGCAGTTAACCATTGTCCATAACTCCAGTTCCAGGGGATCTGATTCGTTCTTCTGTCCACAGTAGGCATTGCACAACACGGGTACACTGACATGGAGGCAATACATGCGTACACATAAAAATAATAATTTTTTTTTAAAAAAGAAAGAAGCCAGGTGTGGTGGCACATGCCTTTAAATCCCTGGGGCAGCCTACCTGCTTGGTGGGTTCCATCCAGTGAGAGAACTTGTGTTAAAAAAGAAAGGAGGAAAGAGAAAGAAAGAAAGAAAGAAAGAAAGAAAGAAAGAAAGAAGGGAAGGAAGAAGGGAAGGAAGAAAGGAAGAAAGAAAGAAAGATAGAGAGAGAGAGAAAGAAAGAAAGAAAGAGAGACAGAGAAAGAAAGAAAGAAAGAAAGAAAGAAAGAAAGAAAGAAAGAAAGAAAGAAAGAAAAGAAAAGAAAAGAAAAGAAAAGAAAAGAAAGAAGAAAGAAAATGCTGTGGTCAGTCCTAGAAAATAAAGTTGACTAGGTAAGGTGGAGCTCAGATTACCAAGGGCCTCAAATGATGGGCTGAAACAAGACAGGAAATGGGAAGCTGTGTCCACTGAGAGTCAGAGGCTAAGTGTAAGTTCACTGGTGAGGCAGCAGCTCCATCGTAAGGATTGAGAGAATAAAGAAACTCTGGGGTAGGGTAAGGAATGACAGAATCCAGAGAGGCTATCTACCACACAACCCTCTGCAACTTCTCCTCTCTGACATCTTCACTTTGGTTTATACTTGAACAAATTGGCTGACTAATGTTTTCTGACATGGGTGTATGAAGAACTATAGCTGTTCTAGCAATTAGAATCCATCATGCTTCAGCATCAGGTATAATATGCTGGAATTCTTGGTCTGTTTGTTTGAATTCCAGTAATCAGATTCTGTTAGTCTTAGCATCACTCTCCTTGTACTGCAGTACTCAGAGATCTAGAGTTCACATGGATAAGCTTCCTGTAATCAAATACGGGCACTCATCACTATTCTTCACAAGACATTTCTGGAAGAATCATTAAATGCATCACTGTAACATGTCACTCGATTTCTTCTAGTTACAGGTGCATCAGGTCTGACTTAAAACCAACACCAACTCGATTATACAAATACAAGTCAGTAAGTCATAAGAGCAAATTTATCATACTTGTGCCACACCACCAGAATAACAGTTGGTGTATGTGCATGTTTGTGTGTATACGCATGTGTGCACATATGCATGCAGGTACTTGTGCACAAGGAAGCCAAAGGTCAGTGTTGAGTGTCTTCCTCAATCACTCTCCACCTTATGTGTTTTTTTGATACAGAGTCTGTCACTGAACCTGAAACTCACTTATTCACCTAGACTGACTGGCCAGCAAGCCCCACGGATCCTCCTGTACCCACCTTCCCAGCACTGGGATTACAGGCTATGTCTTTGATTAAAGCACATCTGTACCTGGCTTTTTACATGGATACTGTGGATCCAAACTCAGGTCCCTATGCTTGTGTGGCCAGCACTTTTCCCACTGAACCATCTCCTCAGCCCTAAGAAAACATTTTTAAATGTGATACAAGTTACATTATAAATTGGAAGAAGAGCCCACAATCAGTCAGCTAAGTGTCTTGCCCAACTCAAATGATCAAAGGAAGCAAACCTAGAATCTGATGATCCGTGTCCACATAGAGCACTCTTTTCTCCCTTCCTCCAGCTGAGAAAGTGCTTTAAATTGTTGTGGAGAGGCCCCAAGGACAATAGAGCATACAGACAACACAGATGTAACTCCAGCCTCTGTCCTGCGTGGAGCACTTGCTGTAGTACCAGACATCACACAGAGCCTTTGGTATGGATGATCTGTCTGAAACCCGAAGTCCCTGAAAGGACCCTTATTAACTCCATCACATAGATAAAGGAGCTGTGGTTTAGTGATGCTGGGGAACCTGCCCAAAATCATACTATTAAGTAGCAAAACCAAATTTCAAACTGTCTCTGAACTCCTAACTAGAACATTGGATAGACTTGCTCAAGGTTTCACAAGAATGAGAAACTTTGTCTCCTAACAGCACACTTGGGCCTCTTCTGCTCCATCTAAACATGGTTCAGCCTTAAGTCTCTAGCTATATGTTGTTGTTGAACACTCCATGACTTTGCTTCCTCCTTAGAATTTGGAAAGTTGGTGAGGAATCAGGAAGAGACCCAGATAAGTTAAACCTGACTGTTTTTCCCCAAGGATTCTTCCCAGTATTAACTTCATAACTACCCCATTAATCATCTTTCCATATTGGCCATTGATACTCTAAAATGTAATGGGACCAGTAAACTGCTTTACTTATGAAGGTTCAGAGATGGGGTGTTGCTAGAATTGATTTCTGTTGGTCGTGTTCTCTTTTTGTTGTCGTTAGTTTTGCTTTTCATGTTTCCCTGAAACATGAACTAGAACTAGGAAAGAGGTTTAGAAAGGGGAATCTAATAATTGGGAAAAGAAAGATTTCATTGTATGCCTTGACCTTGGACAAGAGACTTTTAAAAGTTAGTTGGGTTGGGGGTTTTATGTTTGTTAACTATAAGCTGGAAAGTTGCCTCCTTGAATGGGAGTTGTGTGAAAAAAGAGGCTGTAAAAGTTGAACCACAGATACTCATTAAACAAGATGGATGCACAGAGGTGTCCATAAACAGACATTTTCTCTAAGCGTAGTGATCTAACAAATACCAGTAAGTAATGTAGCTTGCCAAAAGATTTACAGTTTGGGACTTAAACAAGGAAGTTAAGTTTCAAGGGCTGGAGCTGCAACTCAGTGGAAGAGTGCTTGCCTCAAGTACATGAGGCCCCAGACTCAACCCCTAGTACTACCAAAAATCAGAAAAGATAGTTTCAGTGTTGTTATATGATACTATCTCCAAAGCACTCTTTAAATTAATGAACTAGTGCCCACAATGCTGTATGAGGGACAGTTTTCAATTCCCATTATAGAGATAAGGAATACTAAGGCTAAAAGATGCTGAGTGGCTTTGCCATGGTAACACATCCACTAAGCCTAGTCCCTGGATTTTGACCCAGGTCTCACTTTTAAAAAAATGGGAAATTCTGGGGCTGGAGAGATGGCTCAGCGGTTAAGAGCACTGACTGCTCTTTCAGAGGACCCAGGTTTGAGTCCCAACACCCACGTGGCGGCTACAAACCGTCCTTAACTCCAGTTCCAGGGGAATCCGACGTCCTTTTCTAACCTCTGCGGCATTGCACAACATGGGTGCACTCATATATATACAGGCAATACACTCATACACATAAAATAAAAATAATAAATTTTTTAAAATGGGAGAGTTTGCCTGTCAGGGGATGTCAGCTTCCTACCACAGCTGACACTGCCCCTCAAGCACTGATGGCTTCCAGTGCTCTTAATAAGAAAATATTTCAGTTTTCAAAATGAATAATATGTGCTGACAGTCAAAACTTTAATGAAAAATCATAGAAATTCACTGTAGATTCGTCATCAGTGACAGGATATGTGCTACAGAAGGGAAGCAACTGCATTTTATATTCTAAGAAATCTTAAACTCATCAGAATCAAATGTATTTCCAACATATGGAGTGGCATACAAACCTATATTTTTTGAAAATATTTTATTTGTTATTTTTATGTTATGTGTATGAGTGTATTGCCTGCATGTGTGTGACTGCACCCATGTCATGCAGTGCCGCAGAGGTCAGAAGAAGTCGTCAGATTCCCCTGGAACTGGAGTTAAGGATGGTTCATAGCTGCCATGTGGGTGCTGGGAATCGAACCCAGGTCCTCTGCAAGAGCAGACAGTGCTCTTAACAGCTGAGCCATCTCTCCAGCCCCAAACCTATATTTAAATGTAAAATAGTATTATTTGAATAACTACTTAAATGGAAGCTGAGACCAAATTTGATTTAGGATTATGAATCTAAAATAGTAGCCTCAGGGAAAGGAAGCAACCTTTATCAAAACCCAGTATTAGGTATCAGACACTTCCTATGCTTTATTTCATTTAATACTCAGTATTGCTCTGTGGAGAGCCTTATGAAAGCAAATGAGAACAAATCATAAAGAATAAATTGCATAAAATCCAGTCAAGTGGCTAGGCAAGTTTAGACCTCAGGCTTCCCAGCCTGCAAATCTTGTACTTGACTGGAGCTTATGGTCACGTAGGCCTGGGCTCTTTTAAGCATCCCCACCAGTGAGACTGAGGATATAGTAGGGATACGGCTCAGAAGTCAAGTTTTTGCCTAGCATGCATGAGGAAATGGATTTGATTCCAGGCACCACTACAAGAATAGGGGAGGAAAGTTCAACTATTGGTTTTAAAAGTTTTAACCATTTAAGAAGAAAGTTCTAGTAGAGTTGAAAACTTTCTAAGGTCTAAGTGCAGTATCAGAAATGGTCTGAAAATTCTGGTAGTTGGTGAGATCAATGTGGGAATTCAGTTTCAACTCAGTAAACAAGAGCTAGGATGCAGTGGGGAGGAGGGTACCACTTTACCCTTCCCAAGGTAAGCTGGCAGGTAATTCTGGCTGGAAGGACTCAACCAGAAGTCCTCTTGTCCCACACTTTTTATTTTGTAAACAATAATTTTTAAAGAGGAGACAGCTTTTTTCCTTTGTCCCTGTAGAGCTTCATCTTCGTATCTTCCTATCAACCTCAATAAACTGAGCATCACTAGTTGAGAAAGAATGCTTCAGGCAACCTGCAGAAGACAAAGGAGAAGGGAGCAGCTAGAAGCTGGATGAGTCCTTAGTAAAACCATAGAATTAAGTTCAAAAGTGAGCTGAGGATGGTGATGGTTCATGAGCACAACAGAAAAAAAATAGGAATCCCATTTCACAGCAAGAGGGGAGAAGTGGGGGCAAGAGGGAGGCAAAAGAGGGAGACGAAGATGGAACATAGGTTATGAATTGGCAAGAAATGAAGCCAGACCTGGTGGTACATACAGGATAAGGCAAGAGACTCTCAAGTTTGAGGCCAGTCTGGGCTACATAATGAGACCCCGTCTCTTAGTACAGGGCTGACGTGGCTCAGTGGTAGAGAGCATTCCTACCATATATGCATAAGGGCCTGGTTCATTTCCTAGCACTGAAAAAAGTGACAAAGGGGAGAATTCCGAATTGGTGTTTAATGAAGGCAGAGGTCCAGAGATGGATGATGGATGATGGTGAATGGGGTAATATCACTGAGCTGTACACTTAAAAATGGTTAAAATAGTAAAATGTTATGTCTGCATTACCACAATTTTTGTTAATGGACAGAAGATTCCAGTAAGGGATTAAGGATTAGCAAGAAAGAGGTCAAATTGTACCTAGACTGATATTGAGTCTTACAGTGTAAGATTATAAGGTTAAAAGTGCCTTCTTGCCATGCATCTCCTTAAGAGCTGTTTTGGTAAGGCAGGTAACTGCATGCAGCTGTGGTTTTCCACAGTGGCCTGCGTCTGTTAGGAGTGGGGCTTATCCTGGGACAGAAGGCCTTATTAACAAAAGCCTGCTGTTTATTCAATGACAGCACATCTTCTTGATTCCTCTTAGCAAGTGTGTATTAGGAACCCCCCCCCCCCCCGCCATGTGCTGGACTCGGAGAATGCAGCAGTGAGAAAGCAGTCCTTGTTCTCATGAGCCTTACATAATGAAGGATACAAGCAATGAAAAATGTGTAAATGATTGCAGTCATGGGATACAGATCATCTCAAGTGACAATGACAGACCCAGCCTTTGATGAAAACACATTGTAATAAACAAAATGGAGTGCGAGTTCTCGTTGATAGAGCATCCTCCTTTGGCATCCATGCATTACCCCAGGATAGCTCCGCTCTTCCCAGGGAGTTGTTGAGGATAACTACTAGTAACCTCATTTTACCCCACAATATTGCAGAGGTGCTGGTGTGCTACAAACAGAAAGAAACTAAGCCTCAGACAGGTCACAAATCGAGTCGGCAGCACAGACAAGTCCCACTCAAGTCTGCGTCTGCTTTCTGTTTTTTCCTTTGCAGCCTAAGTTTCTGCACAATTGAAAGGTTTTTTCTCTCTCTCTCTCTCTCTCTCTCTCTCTCTCTCTCTCTCTCTCAGTCCTTCAGTTTTTCTGTCTGTGTTATTCCTCCCCTTCTCTCTCTCTCTCTCTCTCTCTCTCTCTCTCTCTCTGTCTGTCTCTCTCTCTCTCAGTCCTTCAGTTTTTCTGTCTGTGTTATTCCTCCCCGTCTCTCTTAGATTCTACCTGCATGTGTAGAGCTGTCAGTCAGGGAGCCCACTCAGATGTGGACAGCATATTTAATCTCAAACCTACTTCCTAATCATATCATTGTAAATATTCCAAATTAGAATCTTTGCTTCAATAGTGTAGCCCAAATTGTATATATCATTTCTTGATATAGTAGTGGTATTTAGCCTTCTTTGATATATACAGTGTTTCATTTTAAAAGTCTGTGTTTAGAGTTCTTTGGCCAGTTGTTTTAGAACTCAGTTTTCCAATAGAGACTACAGTAGTCTTAGTGATTAGAACCCCAGCTGACTCAGAGGTACATTTCACAAGAGGTCTTACATTGAATCAGAACATGATCTTTGAAAGATGATTCCCCACAGTGTTCTTTCAGTGAAATTTCTGCTGTACCAAACTGAGAATCTTTATGTGAGTTCAGTCCCCAAACTGCTTTCCAAAGATGTCTAAACCACAGAAGGCCCTTTGGGCGCACCGTTCAGAGACATTTGTGCTCATGACATTGTTTGTAGAGAGCAGTGTGGACAAAATACCATCCATGTTCGTGGATGCTTGTGCATCTTTGGGATTCAAGAAAGATGTCAAAAGCAGATGTCTAACCCCAAACTTCTAGAATGTACTTTAAAACCAAAGTTCCTTCCCTTCTCCTACCTGCGGGAGGTAGAGGAGCCATAATCTGGGGTGAAGTCCTTCATTGGAATATTAGTCAGGGAGGATTTGTTGAATAGTTTTGGGATGTGCAGTATGGAGTCAAGAATGTCAGGTGAAAACCTGGGGGCCAGGAAAGTGGCTCAGTCAGTAAAGTGTTGCCATGCAGGCATGAAGACCTTAGTTTGGATCCTCAGCACCCACATAAAGCCGAGCACAGGGGTATGTATCTGCAATCCCAGCGTGGGGGAGGAAGAGATGGAAGAATCCTGGGATTTTCTGGTAGGCCAGCCTAGCCAGATGGGTGAGTTCCAGGTTCAGTGAGAGATCCACTCCCAAAAAATAGGGTGAGGAGCAGTTGAGGAGAAAATACCCCACACTGACATACACCTCCACACTCATGCACACACACAAACCCTGAGGCATATTCCTTGATAGTTATAAAATTCGTTCACACCACCCTTAGTTGTTCTCCATGGTGCTGTGGTTTGGTCTGCCTGCTGCTTTTCTTTCTGGCTCTTATTTGGCCCTTCCAACCTAAAGCTTTTATTTTTGTCTTCTCGCACAGCTATTGAGCAAACATAATCTCAAAGCTCCTCTTTCATAGTAAACACACAGCACTCTCCAGTATATTTTCAACACTTCTATAGTACCAGGGGACCAGATCAAGAAAAGAAAAAGGGAACCTGCCTCTAATATCATTTTACCTTCTTTCTTACTTGTTTGTAAAAACCAGTCACTCTTGGGTGACATATATTAGACGTATGTTAGAATTTCATATGCTATTCAATAACACCAGAAAAATGTTCTTAGAACATGGTCTAAGAACAATCCTCCTGTCTCTGGGAAAGCAATGGAAAGATCCTTGGGAATCGTCCAGGGGTGAGGAGAGAAACTGCGACCAGAGTGAGGAAGGGTGGTTTTTCTCTGTTTCTTTAAAAACCTTCCCCTCGTCTTGTTTCTTTTCCTCTCTGTAGATGGGCCAGCCCTGCACCCCAACCATTGAAGGACAGGCAGAAATGCATGTGGGGAGGAGGGTTTCCTATCCCTGTAGGAAGGACTAATAATGGCAGGCACAGAGCATGCCTGGGTGATGGGCCATCTGGAGGGAAGGGAATGAATTTGTCTGGTTCATGTTAAGTTAGAGATTGCTATCATTAAAAATATACCCAAGCCCTTTATTTCCCCTAACCAACCACATTACAGTTTGTAGATACAATGTTTGAAAGCAATCCAGTCATTCCATTTGTTTGGCATTTGATAAAACAACAGGGCTGTGGTTGCTGTGTGTAAGAATTGGTTGGAAGAGAAGATAATTCTAGAAATACACTTTCTGACAAAAAAACAAAGAGTCACTCTGGGACAATCTTGAGATTTGTAAATCACATACATGATGACCAGATCCCTATTTCAATGGAAAAAGACCAGAGTTCATCCCCAGAGGATGATTTGAGAGAAGAAGGATGGGGCTGAAGAAGAGGCCATGATCAAAGCCACACTGCAATATGCACATGAGTCTAGATGTTTTCATACATGACCTGGTTTCACATGAGCAGTAGAAGCTTGCTCAAATCAGGAACTTCCATTTAAGGATTTTGTCCAGATAAGTTGCCAATGTGGATTTTGACCAATTACCTTTAATGAGGCTGATGTTACTACTTTTCACTAAGAGCTCAGTTACTAATACTTTATATGACAATATTTCATATATCGGAATATATACCAAAAGTCTTCTGTTCGATAACAACAGATTAAAAATGAGTCATCAACAAGATAATGTCATTGAAAATAGAGAATTAGACCTTTGGATGTTGACTTTTATTAGCAACATAAAGCAAAACAATAGTTCTAATACAACTACTCTTTAAGGTGCTTCCCAGTATTATACACATACCATCCAATTTCAATTTGCTCCTCTCAAGAGCGAGACTGTCATATTTGACAGTCTGTACAAATGAAAAATGCATTTGAAAATAAGTTAAATGTGGTACCACAATACCCTTCCTCAAAACAGTATTCCCTTAAAATAATAGTAAATCAAACTAATTTTCAGAGACTCAGGATGTAGTTCAGTCAGTAGAGTGCTTGCCTAGCATGAACGAAGTGCAAGGTTCAATCCATAGTACTACATAAAAGCAAGCATGGTAGCCTGCACTTATAATCCCAGCAGCAGCAAGGTTCAATCCATAGTACTACATGAAAGCAAGCATGGTAGCCTGCACTCATAATCCCAGCAGCAGCAAGGTGCAAGCAGGAGCGCAGAGGTTTAGAGTCCTTTTTAAGTAGAGGACTGGGATGTAGCTCAGTGATAGAGCACTTGCTTCGATTGTGCAAGGTCCTGAATCCAATCCCTAGCACAACAAAATAAGTAAATATCAGGATGGTAACAGGCAAGTCTTGGTCATATTTGGGGGGAATTCCCACTTACTTTTCTACTTTAAAATAAATAATGAATTTATTTTATTCATTAGGAGACAACATACCCTTTTGTCTAATAGCCTTTGGAGGGATGCAGGGCCCTGTAACTATGGAAAAGGCCTTCTAAGACATCTACTGAGTTTAGAAGTTTTCTTCAGGTGGAATTTTTGCTTGTCTGCCATGCCTCTTTGAGTCATTCAGATTCCAGCCTGGAGAATCTCTCTCTCTCTCTCTCTCTCTCTCTCTCTCTCTCTCTCTCTCTCTCTCTCTCTCTGTGTGTGTGTGTGTGTGTAAATGAAGACAGTGGGGAAGGATATCTCTTTTCTTGGATATTCTGAATCTTTAAGATCCCTGAAGGGGTACAGAGATGTATATTGCTTGTCCAAGGGGCCCTTTGATCTTGCTCTCCATTCCTAAATCACCTGGTAGTCTTCTGTGGACTTAGAATTGTGTCCTTGATTACTTTTGTGCATTCAACCATTCATTCAGCCAGATACAGATATTACTCCTGTGTGCTCCTCCCCAGCCTAGACATGAGGGACACAAGGATGAATTAGATGTTCCTCCTGTCTTCTGTTTTGCTGAGGACTTGCTTAATGCACCTGTGTGGAAATGTCTACCTCAATTCCCCTGTTGGGGACATCAAGATCCTCTGAGATTCTTTCATAGCTCAGCAAGGCTACACAAATATTTTATTATAAGATATATTTATCTACATCTCCAAAGTCAACATGACAGAGACAGCCTTTGACAGTTAGTCAGGAGAGAGATTTAGTGAGGCATCCCTTGTTCTTCTTTAATTGTATCATGGTTTGAATATACAGGAACGGTTGGTCTTTTCATTGAAATGTTTTCCCCATCATTCATGCAAAGCTGAAAGAGTTCTTAATGATCCCAGTATTGAGCTGCCATCTCTGAAGATAACATCTCTGAATCATCTCTGGGTACTTCTATGAGTATAAACATTTTAGAAGCTATCTAGAAACTCAAGCGTTTTCACAGGATATGTTCAGTTCCCAAAGATCAACCACAAGGTAGAAAACTCAAAAAAAGTAACACTTGCTATCTCCAAAATACTAAAAAAAAAAAAATCCCATGGTGCTTTGCCTTCTTTCTTTTGCACTCTCCTGCATGAAGACTGGCTAATTCGGTTGTTGGATCCATTGCTGCTGATGAGCTCAAGTTCAGTGTTTCCGTTTCTGCACAGACTATTTTGCTTTCAACCAAGTGCATTTCACACTCTGGTCAGCTCTTTTTTTGATGTGATGGATGGTCCAGCCTAAGTCAATCATCATTAAGGAAGAGATAAGACAACATGAATATTTCATAACTGGTGATTCAGTCAAGGGAGCGATAATCATATTTTCTTTTTAGGTAGCGGTTGTCTGCTGGCCAAGTGCTCTATTCTTGGGAGTGAAAACTAAAATGTCTGGGCATCACAGTATTAACTCCCCTAAGGCCTTGTCTCCCAATCCCACTAACTCTCCCACCACTGCATCTCCTGGTGTTACTGCAACCCAGACTGATGCTTACCTCAGGAAGCAGCAGTCTAGATGTGGTGGGTATCTCCTCCAAAAAAGTAAGGCTGATGAATACACATGCCAGCAGCTGTGAATACACATGTTCATTGCTGAACCCAGCCCAAAGGCAGATTTGACTACAGAGTTGTTTTCTATATATAATGTGAATCAATTGCAGAATTTTCAGCTGCTTTGGGGTAACTGAATCAGGTCAAGCAACATGGAGCCTAGATATTTGCAAGTAGCAATTAGTTGGAGCTGGGCAGATATTGCCATGATCTTTACCTAGCTCATTCATTTATGTTCATTTCCCTACCTGACCCTAACAGGCTTAGAATTCAGACAGTGTCTAACCCAGACACTGTCTTTATAAACATCACTGCCATTGATCGTGAGTAAAAGGTAAACATTGCACTAAGGTTTCAGAAATTATTAAATGGCTGCTCACATCATGTCTGATAGAAAGACCCATTTTGATAGTCTTGGGTGCCATTCATGCATTGTCTTTAGTAAATATAAGACCAGTTATGGACTACATTCATTTTGGGGAAGGATAACATAGAGTGCATACATACTAAGCAAAATCGTCAGATTCTTAAATCCAGCAGCCAGGGAGAAATATTTTAGTTCATTTAATATGAATTTATTAATAAGTAACCTCAGTTACAACCAACTGGTGTTATTACATCATAAATTGTATGGTTACAACTACAGGGACCACCAGTGATTTACATTGATACTCCTGACTTGAGATCAAGTATGTCTTCATTTTAAAAATAGAATTGTGACATCGGGTGTGGTGGCACAGGGTTTTAATCCCAGCCCTTGGGAGGCGGATGCAGATGGATCTCTGCCAAATGGAGGCCAGCCTGATCCACATAGTAACTTGTGGGCAGGCTGGGACTAGGACAACCCTATCAAAAATTAATTAATTAATTAATTAATTAATTAATTAAAGGAATTGTGGACTTTGTGGACATCAGCTGTTCTCATTTTTTAGTATTCTCCTTTTAGTGGAAAAGGATTTGAAATGCTTTCAGGTCATAATTTTGATTTATCATACATGATTAGATATAATTGTATTTCCAAATTTTGCCTCCTGTCACAGTTCTCTGTTATATAAAATACTACTTACTTAGAAGAATAGTCCTCTAGGGAGATAAATAGAAATGTGTCTTGGCCAATACATTTGATTTCTTTCCTAGCTTCATAGCTTGAAGCCAAGGCTTCTCAGAAGCTGAAGCAGTGACACTCTGATGGGGCAGAGTGACAATGTTTCTTGCATCCACTGGGAGGAGGTTCTGGCAGGGCCAGCGTGAGCTCCTCCAGTCAGTCCTCACTATCCTCCATCTCATACACCAGGCTGTTTCTTCCATGACCTCTCAGGGGTTCTTCTGAGCCCCCTTCTCAGCTAGCATGCTAAGAGTTACAAATAAGCCTTTAGAACCACAGGTTCCCCTAGTTCTTGGCATGGGTCTGAGACAGACCACCAGTTCCATGCCCTGAAGGAAATTCTCGTCCCAGAAGCAGAGTGAGCATCTCATGTGTATAAGCCATAAGTCACTTAATACTACACAGACTTTGGTATCTTCAGAATATAACTGCAAAACATATTAGGCTTAAAAGGGTTTGAAATCCTTAGTTCCTAATGAAAATCAAGAGTGTAGATTTTCAAGTTCAAGCAAAAGCAAGGATGTTGCAGACAGGAGGCCATTAGGAGAGCCAATGTGCTAGTTGTCCATCTAACTTACACATACCCTCTTGCAGACCTCATGAAAGTTTTCAGTTGCTCCTTCCACTAACACATGTACAGTACCTTGAGTTAGGAACTTACGGTAGCTACCCCAGCTTGGACCAAAGGCAAACCAGAAAGAAACCATTGACATTTGGTCTGTTGAGGTTGCTTTGCTTTGTTTTAAAATATTTTTTTTTAAGTGTGTGTGCCTGTGTGTGGCTATGTGCATGTGTGTGGAGGTACCTGTTGAGGCATCAGATCCCCTGAAGCTAGAGTAACAGGAAGTTGTGAGCTGCCCTACCTAGGTGCTGGGACAACAGCAAGCACTCTTAACCACCATATTTCCAGCCCTGTTGTTATGTGTTTTAATGAACGATTTTTAAATGGGAAAGCTCAAGGTTCTGTGCCAATATTTAATATTCAGGTAACTTCTGAAGCTTCCAATACTCCTGGAGATAAAAATTTTTCATGAAGAATGGTGGAGGGGTGGAGAGTTGTAAAGGTAGATACACGTAGAATATGTAGACAGAATAGAAGGGCATCTCTGAGGCAAAACTGTAGAATGACAAAAATGTGCCTATTCATCTTGAAATTGTATTTCTGTAGTGCCAATCAAAAATACAATGTGACTACGCTGGTGTGGTGGCACATGCCTTTAATCTCAGCCCTTGGGAGGCAAAGGCTGTTGGATCTCTGTGAGTTCGAGGCCAGCCTGATCAACATAGCAAGTTACAGGACAGCTGGGGCTACAGAAAGACCCTGTCTCAAAAGATCAATAATAATAATAATAATAATAATAATAATAATAATAATAATACAATGTGACTAAAGGAAAGGAAGGGAAGCTGACAACTAAAGAAAAGGTCCTTATTTTCTTCACAGCTTCTTCGCTGTCTCCTGCAGCCCTTCAAACATTCAGTGTCCCTCACACATTCCCCTGGAGGCCCTATGGCCTGGAGTGTCGTATGTCCCCTAGCATGAGAAGCAATGATCAAAGAAGCAATTGTGAAATAAGTGGCATTGGTTGGCTGCTGCTCATCACCTAGATTCTGCTCCATTTCCAATATGTGTTTCACCCCAGAATACACTTCATCCAGACAGTTCCAGAAAGTTATAGTTGTCAGAAAAGAAAGTTAACAGTAAATGATACTTTCAAAAAAAAAAAAAAAATGTTGCCACCCACAAATGGAACTTCTAAGGAGAAAACCTGAGAGCTTTCCTGACTCAAGATCAAATCCTTGAACCTCTTGAAGTTCACCACTTTTAAGAGTATAACTCTTTTTTTATGCTACATGTATGCTTTCCAAGGTAGCCAAAGACAGGGCCCTGGGTAGCCAGTTTTCTGGGCTAGGTGTCAGGTAGCAATCATAATTTCAAGTTCAACAGTACCAAAGCTCACTTTTATCTGCCTTTATCCATATATTGACTCGAGTGAACTGGAGCAAAGGGAAAAAGCAGTCTGGGTAAGCCTAGGTGGAACGTTTAAATAATTTTAAAACTGATTTCCAGTCTAGATACACCTCCCTGGTCTTTTTGTCAAATACAAGTTCAGAACTGTTGTAAATTTCTGCAATGCAAATTTGCCCGTTCTCATTTGCCCCTTATTGGGCTTTCTGCAGGTGCTTTCTCTCCCAGCGATTGGAAATATGCTATATGGGTTTTTTACTTCAGTCAATAAACAGAAATATGCATATTCCAAAATATGCATTAATATATGTCTGTTTAAAAAGTACAAGCTTCTTTCCCCTAAATATTTCAGAGAAACTCTTGCTACAGTAAGAGGAAAAAACAGGACCTGATCTGATAGCTTAAGACACAGTCTAGTACACCCAGCATTAAAACTCAAAGATAAAATTTTTTAAAACTGAGCCTTATTTAACAACCAAATATCTAAATCTAAGTTATAAACTGACCACTCATTACCTAGTTGCAATGATATTCAAAGATAATATAATAATCATATTCAAATACTAGGTATTATGATAATATCTACATAATAAAAAAATTAAACATTGTTCTTAATCTAGCAACATACAAAAGAAATGTGATTTTCCTAATTAACTTTAAATTCCAAGGAATTGTTTTAGAAACAAAGAAAAGGGGCTGGAGAGATGACTCATCAGTTTAGAGTGCCTGCTACTCTTTCAGAGGATCCAAATTTGGTTTCCAGTTGGGTGCCTCACAACTGCCTGTAACTCCAGCTTCAGGGGACCCAACACCTTCTTCTGGCCTCTGCAGGTTCCTGCACACATGTGGCACACTCACAAACAGACATACATACGCATAGATCAAAAGTAATTAATTAATTAATTAATTAATTAATTAATTTAAAAAACGAAGAATTATCTCAGTTTCTGAAGTTTTGAACTTTCATTTAGCATAAATACTTAATGTAAATAAGTCATATTTTTATTCTATTCACCTTTGTATATTTCAGTGAATTAAAAATGCATATTTATGGAAGAAATCATTTTGACATATTAAAAAATATTACACATGAACTACAGGAGTACTCACTCAAAGGGAAAAGTATCCGTAGCGTAAAGTGTGATTTAATAAGATAACAAATTGTGTTTGTTGAAATGAGCCTTTTTACTAGGAATTGACTCATAATGTATATGAATATTAGCTGAGATTTACCATAAAGAAGTTTTATCAATTATTTCCTAACCAAAATTTTTTTGGCTATTTAACAAATAAACATTTATTTATTAATTAAACAAAGTTGAATCAAAGCAATGAACAAAGAATTTTTTTGGTAGAACTTCAGATTTCAACTTGACTTTAAATGGACTGGACCGTACATGTCAGTCCCTCATCTAGGCCAAAGCATGATATTAGAGGTGAATTTGGTGGGGCTAGGGATTGAGCTCAGTGGTAGAGTGCTTACCTAACATGTGCAAGACCCTGGATTCAAAACCCTGTACTGTAAAGTAAAGGTGTGGGATACTTGGAGATTAACTTTTAAGAGAAACAATTCGGATTTAATGATTTAGCCTTGTCTGAGCTTTTTTTTATGCTTTTGGATTTATTAAGAATATTTTAACTGCTAGATTAGATTGTTAACACTTTTTCTCTTGACTATGACATTTAGACATAACCTGAATTTGAAACTGATTTCTGTCTTATCTTGGGAACAAAATTGCCTTTGCTAGGACTATATCTTTGAATTATGAGTTAATAGGTAAACAACATGATTAAATTTTAGATATATTTAAGCTCACAAACAACTTTCAAGAACACATTCTCTCATTAGACTTTTTGATCACTATAGCAAATACTAATTGGACGGTAATATGAGCATATAACAAAGAAATATAAAGCCCCCCCCCAAAAAAAATAATTTAAGAGCCGGAGGTCTAAACAAACTGCCTGCCCACATACATGCTGTCACAGTGTCATAGGAATCACTGTACATTTGAATCATCATTTGTTACAGTGGCCACAGAGCACAGGTGGCTAAGTGTAAAATTTCTCAGCATGAAGGATGGGGATTTTTGCAAAGTCATGATTGTGTATCAGGATTATGAGAAACTGAAGAACATTCTGCTTTCAAATGTCTGTTTTCAAAGAGTAAGACTTGAACATGTTCTTTTCCCTCGCAGAAGGTCTGAAACGTGCTTGTCTTTTCCTTTAACAGATAATTCTGAAATAATCAGCAGAAATGGAATGGAATGCCAAGAATCTGCATTGAGAATAACTAAACATTGTTACTGTACATACTATCCTGTTTCCTCCTCAATAGAGTTGCCACAAACTGCATGCTAAATAAAGATTTAGTTCTTCTGGACAGACCACAACCCTAAGAAGCTAGAGCTGCTATGTCCTATATGAGTATTAAATATGGTATGCTTAGTATACTCCAACCTAAGATAGTTAACTACCTGAGACCAGCTGTGATGTTTAAAGACATAAAGGATGAAGTTTACTTTTAAAGGGTTTCTAAACATAGTTTCTGTCCTAGGAATATTGTCTTATCTCCATAACTATAGCTGATGCAGGAAGTCCAGCCGATATACTCATTTGGACTCAGAATTTTTCAAATTTAGCAATAAACAGTTAGCATTCGTTTAAGCACCTATTCCAAGGGCAGGTTCGATTCTAACTCCAATCACTGTCATTTCATTTCCTGACTGGATAAAAGGGTATGTTTCACTTCTTGACGAAATGAACGCTGCAGCAAAGACAGGAAGTGAAGTAAAACAGACACCTGCCCCAGCAGGTCTAAAATCCGAATACAAGTTCAAGCACAAGTACTGGGGACACATCAGAGTGTGGAATTCGGTTTGCCTGGAGATGCCGCGTTGAATCATGGGATTCTAGAATAACATTAAATAGATTGAAAAAAGAAACTTTGCACGGTATGAACTTCATACCCCACCCAACAAAGTCTTGAAGGTATTATTTTACAAGTATATTTTTAAAGTTGTTTTATAAGAGAGACTTTGTAGAAGTGCCTAGATTTTTGCCAGACTTCATCCAGCTCGACAAGAATGAAAGAAAGGCTCATGCCGACAGTCTAATCTAAGGGATTAGTCTTTCAAACTCACCCTCCGGTTGCCTGTTACTGAATAACTCTTCTAAACTAAAACCTAGTCAGACACGGAAGCTGTAGGTGAGGAGATCTGTATAATATTCTAATTTAAATAAGTTTGAGTTTAGTCACTGCAGATTCAACCGTGACTTTAATCTAAATTACTATGTAAACAACAAAAAAAAGTAGATAGTTTCACTTTTTAAAAAATCCATTACTGTTTTTGCATTTCAAAAGTTGGATTAAAGGGTTGTAACTAACTACAGCATGGAAAAAAATAGTTCTTTTAATTCTTTCACCTTAAAGCATATTTTATGTCTCAAAAGTATAAAAAACTTTAATACAAGAACATACATATTATATATACACATACATATATATACTATATATGGATGAAACATATTTTAATGTTGTTTACTTTTTTAAATACTTGGTTGATCTTCAAGGTAATAGCGATACAATTAAATTTTGTTCAGAAAGTTTGTTTTAAAGTTTATTTTAAGCACTATCGTACCAAATATTTCATATTTCACATTTTATATGTTGCACATAGCCTACACAGTACCTACATAGTTTTTAAATTATTGTTTAAGAAACAAAACAACTGTTATAAATGAATATTATGTGTAATTGTTTAAAACATCCATTTTCTTTGTGGACATTTTAGTCATTGAAGTATTTTGACTTTTGAGATTGAATGTAAAATATTTTAAATTTTGGCATCATCGCCTGTTCTGAAAACTAGAGGCATCAACCATATCATTTTTTGTTGTTGTTGGTTGAGAAAAAAAAATCTGCATTTAATTCTTGTTGGTCAAAGTCTACTTACTATCTATTTATCTTATATCATAGATCTGATAACTGTATCAAAAGAAAATCACATTCTCAGTGTAATCTGACATAGTGCTTGTATTGTGTTTGTTTTAATTTGTGGAAAGGAATTGTATCTATCTAACCTTAGTAGCTTCATCTCTATGTATTATTAATACTTGTAATTCAACTATAACAATGTAGTTACGCTACAACTTGCCTAAAATGTTCATATTTATTTTCTTTTTTCTCTCATTTTTTTCTTTGCCTATTCATTTAAACTCATTGAGAACATAGTAGACATTACTAAAAGGTAAATTATGGGAATCACTGAAATATTTTTGTAGACTAATTGTTGTAACTGCCTTTTTTTTCCCTTTCATTTCATCATTTTGATTTTAAAAATTATTAGCACATAACTATTTTCAGCCCTTTAATAATAGATCATCAAAAAACATCTGTATCTCCAAGTAAAGAGAGACGACTGTATTTTTTACTATGATATCCATTTTCCAGAATTGTGATTATAATATGCAGAGTCATAAATATGCCATTTACAATAAGGAGGAGGCAAGGCAAATGCATAGATGTACAAATATATGTACAACAGATTTTGCTTTTTATTTATTTATAATGTAATTTTATAGAATAATTCTGGGATTTGAGAGGATCTAAAACTATTTTTCTGTATAAATATTATTTGCCAAAAGTTTGTTTATATTCAGAAGTCAGACTATGATAAATAAATCTTAAATGCTTTGTTTAATTAAAAAAACAAAATCACCAATATCCAAGACATGAAGATAACAATTCAACAGATACTGTAGTTAGGACACTAACTCTCCACTTGTACTGGAACTACATCTCACTCTTGATTTTCAGGATGTAACAGCACTTCACAGAAATATTCTTTCAGTCATATACCACTGGTAACATTTCTACTAAATCTTTCTGTAACACTTCTTAAAGAATTCCCTCATGCATTATCTTACAGTGTAAACAGGAGTCTAATTTGTATCAATTCTATGTTTTGGTTGTAATATTCAGTTCACTCACCCAATGTACAACCAATGAAATAAAAGAAGCATTTAAAAGGATTGTATGGTCATCCTCCTCTTTGCTTTAAACAGACACATCATTAGCTAGACAGAAAACAGTTTTTCTTTCACATAGATATCACTCTGTGACATGAAAGAACAAATTCTAGTCTTCCAAGTAGGAAATGCATAGTTGTTGCTTTGGGCTTTGGCTTTTTTCACATTTTTATTTGCAGGGTAGGCCACCTGCCATGGCATGTGTGTGGAGGTCAGAGGACAACCTACAGGGATTGATTCTCTCCTTTCATCATGTGGGTCCTGGGGATTGAACATAGACTTGGCAGTAAATGTCTTTACCCCTGAATTATCTCTCTGGCTTTTCTACAGCAAGAAAAATAATTTAAAAATAGTCATTTTGGAAATGCTTTTGGCATCCTTTAAAATAAACAGTAAATTCAGTCATGGTGGCACAGACCTTTCATCCCAGCACTTGGGAGGTAGAGGCAGATAGAACTCTGTGAAATTGAGACCAGCCTGGTCTACATAGCAACTGCCAGGCCAGCTGGGGCTACAGGGAAATCCTATCTCAAAAAAGACCAAAGCAAAAAAAGAAAATTAACAGAAAAATCCCACCATTCAGCCCTCTTCTCCATGATTCTAGCTGATAAGGAAACACAAGTGTCAGCATATGGGAGGGGAACAAGAAACATGGGCTTCATTAAAAGAAGAGAAAGTGACCATTGACCTGTGACACAGGCTTCTAAAAAGAGCTTACGTGGATGATATGACTCGTGTCTGAGGCTGCTGAGAGGACAAACAGGTGAGTCTGTTGAATGCAGAGGTCTTGGCCAAGTAGACCAAGAACAGAATAGGTAGGTGTACAGCCAAGAGGGTGAAAGACTCCCTACTATCCCGTCAACCATCATCCTCCTCCTAGAAGGTGGTGTGTGGACAAAAGGAGCCACAGATTCCTGTCCAGCAGGGGGAGCTTTTCAAGAAAGGTGCTGTCAGCCTCTTGGATGAGGTTTTAGTCTGCTTTTCTGTTGTTACGACAGAATGCCTAAAAATGGGTGATTTGTAAAGAATGGGTTTGTTTGGGCTCCCTGTTCTGCAAGCTCTCAAGTCCAGGAACATGGTGCTGGCACGGGCTTCTCAGTTCACGCAGAAAGCAGGACAGGTGTGCATAAGATACAAAATAGGAGGTGTGGCTTCCTTTACAACAACCTTTTGTCCCAGCAATGAACCCAGTCCCACCAAAGTGAGAACTCCCCTGTGTCCTTGAAAGTTAGTGCAGTCCAGTGGGAAAGACATCAGTCCCACAGAGTGACCTAATCACCTTCAGGTCCCACTGCTCTCAATACTGTTAAGCCACATAGGCAGGGACAAACCCTATTCAAGCTGTCGCAGACAAGAACATCCTTTGTTATACTGGGATTGGCTGAAGCTGCCACCTCTGCGCCCTAGCAGGACCAGTTACATTTCTCCAGTTACATTTCTCTTAATGCTTCAGGTCTTCTGAGGAGTTCTGCTCCAAAGATAGAAAATACAAACATTGATCATCTGACATTCACAACTAAAAGTGCCTGTGCCTGTGAATTTAAACTGTCATCAGGATTTCTAGAGTAAAAATACTTCTAAGACTTTTTGTGGCTATGTTTTTTAAATCCGGATACTCTCTCTCTCTCTCTCTCTCTCTCTCTCTCTCTCTCTCTTTCTCTCTCCGTCTCTCTCTCTCCCCCTCTCTCTCTCCCCCGTCCCATCCCTCTCAATATTTGTTTTAATATTTGTATTAAATGCAGAGAAAAATCCATCCCATCAATTCCTCCTTTAAAATAAGCATAAAAAATTATCTGTTAAAAGAAAATTCAAGACACCAAATTTAGGGAGAAAGTTGTTCTTTTAAGTGAAAAAATTTTAAATTAAATTTCTTAAAATGTTTTACCCCTGGTTTTATAATCTTCATCTGTAGACCAACTGACTTTGTTTTCTGTATTTCATTTTTTATTTGTACATACTAATTACACATAATGGGTTCCAGTATGAAATTTCATACATGTATATACTATATTTAAATCATATTCATCCTGTTACCCTCTCTTGTCTCCTTAAAACTCCATCTCAAACCTGAGAGAATTTCTTTAAAAATGACTGCTTTACCTTTAGCATAAAGTTATTTAGGTATAAAATATCAAATATCCTTTGGTCTCTGCCAAAGAAAAATATCATTTCAATTTTGGACTGTCCAAACTAAAAATAATATTTCAAACCCAGAAATGCAATATTTTTGTTATTAACCAAAGTTCTTTTGCAACACTTCAGATTTGGGGGTCAGCCAGGCAAATTGAAATAACATTCAACATTCTGATATTTATAAAAGAAAGCACTGACTCCCTAAAGAATAATTACCCCTTTTCAAGTATCTAAGAGTCCATGAGAAATTAAGCAATCATTGCGGTTGGACTGGTCCATCTCCATAAAAATGACTGAGTCACTGTAAATAAGTATGATTCATGAAGAATGAAACATGGAAAAGACATCCCTCTGAGCTCTCAGCTGAGGAGGTGGGGGAGGTGGTAGGACAGGAGATAGTGGAGTAAATGTTGGGAGGAGACCCACCTTGATCCCAAACTCCATACTAAATATTCTATATAAGTTTCTATCAAATCTTCCAGTGTCAATGAAGAGAATTGCTAATCACGATAAGTGAATTCCAACTGCTACAGAGATTTCTAACTCAAGGTTACAGCATACACATCCTGTTGTGTATTCTAGACCAACAGTGCCTTTCACAGTCTACTCTTAGTAAATGCATCTATAACTTAGCTTAGCACGTTTGCCTGTTGCATCCCACGTGCATGGACAACCAGCACATGATTTTGCTCTCTTCTGTTTCAGCTGCTTTAAAAATGGTTGCCACCAACTAGAGATACCTTTCCAGCACACTCTGTAAATTTCATGTATGCTAGTTGGTCTCAGTTTTAAAAGGACTGTTTCAGACAACCCCTCACATTGAGCTCTTTTCTTGAAATAGGATAGAAACAGTAAGTGACTTGTTTGTGCCCATACATTTAGCACAATCTCTAGCCTCACAATGGATCCATTGTACTCGTAATGTAGATGAAAAAAACAAGATGTAAAAATTAAGCAACCATTTCAAGATCAGAGTTCAAGCCTTGGCTTGTCCTAACTGAATATCCATGTTGCAATAAACGTAATTAGTAGCATTCATCAAGTTAAAATTTCACTGAACATTCAGAGTAAAGTATTCACATAGATTTTAAGTGAAGCCAGAAAAAAATAAAATCTTAACTTCAGATAAAAGGATTTTTTCCCTATCACATGAATAAAATGTAGGAAATACTTTGAAGTTGGGAACTACAAAGTACTAGTCCAGATTAAGGACAGATCCGAATTATTTATTAGATCCAGAAGCAATAAAACAAAAGTTACACTGTGCCATCTCAGCAGTGTTTCCCAGTTTTGTTTAGTTTTGTTTTTGTCAAGTTTCCATACAGTTCTGAAATAAAACAGAATGAAATCCATTGACTTCGGCCCAATAATGATGTGTTGTGAAGTCATAGTGCAGTCAGCCCCATAGAGACAGCCCTCAAAAAGATGTAATTTGAAAGTCTGGGGAAAATAGTCAGAGAGAGTAAATTTCTGGATAAAGGTCACACATAGAATACATTCCACTAAACTCGAATTACATCTAGAGAGGCTGAGAAGTTGGATATTGCTCTTGCTTTCCTTTGTCCCCTAACTTTATGGTAGATCTCTCCAAGTCTTTGGTTTATATAAAGAAAAAAGAGGTTTATATCAGTTCTTGAGTGAGTGCAAATTAAAATGATCTCAGTAAGGACAGTCTAACTTTTCTTTTGCTAGAGAACCTTTTGTTCAAACAAAAGCTCCCCTTATAAAAGTGCACATGTGAAGTGCTCTGGTTGAAAGGGATCCCCATTTCCTGGCCCCTGATAAGCTCTGAAGTGGAGGGATAGAAACCATACCTCTAAACATAAAATACATGGATTTTCAGAGGGAGAAAATGTATCCAAAGTAATATGGCAGCTTAAGACAACCAGGCTCCAAAGCTCTGCACATCTGGATAAATTGGTTAGATTCGTTTAGAAGTACCAAACAAACTGCAGAATAAGTGTAAACCAAAGGTTCTCACACGTTTATATGGAGAGAAGTCCACACATTTTTATCATCCAGAAACCCTAAGTCATTTTATCTACAGAAAGGAGAGATCTGAGTCTACATGTCACAATAGTTTAGTAGTTAAGAGCTAAATTTCTACCCAAGTTTAACTCTCAGTTCTACAATGTAACAACTTCTAAGCATCAAATTTTTTCAGCCATGATTGGAGTCTATCAATAGGATCTATTTCACTGACACATTAAATGAGAGGATATATACCAACCCCACTGATCAGGGCCTGGCACAGAGCACTTTCTTGGTGGATATCAGTTACTCCCCCTAAAACATCATTCAAATGGGCTCTATGTCTCACCATACATATTTATTTCCTTGTTCTACCCAAACATCTATTAGCAACAAAGAGGTGCTTCTTCTGTTTCCTCAATGACAATTAATGCCAAAAGCTGATGGGCAAATTACAGGAAACACATAATACAATGATGAGCCTCATTCTTCTTGTGGAAGCCTCCAATTACTTCAATTCAACAAATACTCAGTAAACCCAGACTAAACACTGCTCAGCATTTCAAGGAACAGGAACATAAGCAAAGCCCAATCCTCTGGCCTCAAGAGGCTCACTGTGTAGCATCTTTATAAGACTCTGCATGGGATCCTTCCTGGATGGCTCAGCTGCTGTGGGGGCTGCCGGTCCTTGGCATCCTTGGCTTATAACTACACCACTCCATTCTCTGCCTCTGTCATCACATGGTCTTCTACTGGTATGCCCTGCCTTCATGTCACCTTATAAGGATAAGGATACCAATCATATTGGATTAAGACCCTCACTAATAATCTCGTGTTAACTTAATGACCTCTGCAGGACTGTTTTCAAACAAAAGCATATTCACAGGGGTTAGAACTTCAAAATGCATTTTGATCTTTATCAAGTAATTAGGAAGTTTGGTTTGAATATACTCTGCTCCCCTAAAGACTCATGTGTTTGAACACTTGATTCCCCAGCTAGAGATGGGTCTTGAGGTGGGGCCTAGATAAAGGACATGGGTCACTGGTGGATAGGCCTTGATACTTCACAGCTCAGCATAACTCCCTATCAGCCTTCTAGTTCCTGGTCGCAAATGCCAACGTGAGTCACGCTTTTGCCACCACACCTCCCCCAACTGTATCCCCTTGAACTGTAAGCCAAAGTAAACCCTTCAAGTTGTCAGGTATTTGATCACAGCACTGAGAAAAGTAAATTATAGCAGAAGAAGGAAAATATGACCTTTAAAAAGCAGAGAAAGGATGAAAAAGATCATGCCAGTTCCCCAGGGCCTCCATGACAAGACAGTACAAAGAAGTAGCATCCTTGGCTTGCAGCTGCACCACTCCAGTCTCTACCTCTGTTGTGTGTGCCCTTCTTTCTGTGTGTCCCTGGTTTCACATCATCTTACAAAGACACCAATCATGTTATAGAAAAGCCAACCCTAGTAACCTCACATGAGCTTGATAATATCTGCAAAGACTCTGCTTTCAAATGGGGACATAGTCATTGCTGTTAGAACTGTCACATACATTTTTGGAAAACACATTTTGGTCCATAACAAGTCATAAGTGATTGTGGGGTCTCTCCCTCCCCTGTGGGTCGCTGGCCACCAATCCACAAGGACAAAGGGAGCAGAAGCAACGAATGGGGTCAGGACAGCCAGTGAGCACTGACAGAAGAAAGCCCTTCCAGGGAGGCAAATTCAGTGATACAGCTCCAGACTCAGTGAAACAGCTCCGTTTATTCAGTGGGGGTCAGGGAAAATATAGTGTGGAGGCAGCAGCCAAAGCTTCAGCTGATAGGTGCACATAGTATGATTTATTTACATGTGGTAGCCGGATCCTATCATCTGACTTAAAGCTTCAGCTGATAGGTGCTCATAGTATGCTTTATTTACATGTGGTAGCCGGATCCTATCATCTGACGATGGGACAATACCTAATTATATAGAAAAAACCTGGAGGCAGTTTTATTGCTGGTAACTATGCCAAAGGTCATGTTCTGAATAAGGTCAGGCATCCGTGCTTGGAGACACTTTCCAGGTAAGTCAGGCAGAAAGCCCCTGCTGAGAAAGGAGCCAGCCTTAACAGCAGGGTTTCCCAACAAGTGATCATGAATAAAAGCTATTTTTCACACTCATCAAAGTATTACTATAAGATAGGTGTGTCTAATCTGTGATCCTTGGGCCTTTTGGGTCCCAGGAGAGCTGTGAATACGGCCTAACATATTTATAAATGACAATTCCATGTCATGATGTCAAAAGGTTGGCCTTCGTTGTTAAAGGTCTCTGTGACATTTTTCAGTGAGGAGATACTACATACATGAAACATACATGAAACCAAAGCTGCAGGCCAGGGATGACCTTCTGTGTTTTGGTTTGTTTTTCCTTTGTTTAACAAGGCAATTACACTATAAGATCTCAAACTTCCATTCTGTACTGACAGTTTGTTATAGCTTTTCAACATCTAGCACATTCTCAACTAGATTCAACATTTATTTTACCTGAAAATATCCTTTATTCTTTTATAAATTTTTGATCTTTTTGAGAAAGGATCTCCCTGTAGCCCCAACTTGCTTGGCACTCAAACTCACTAAGTAGACCAAGCTGGCCTTGTACTCACAGAGATCCACTTGTCTCTGTCTCCCCAGTGCTGGGATTAAAGGTGTGTGCCACTATGCCTGGTTTCTTTTATAATTTTTCATTGACTATACCTCCTTTTCTTCATCCATATCACAAGAACAGGCCTTTTTTCTTTTTCTTTTATTATTTTTTATGTGCATGAGTATATTACCTGCATATATGTAAGTATACCCATGTCATGCAAAGCCCACAGAGGTGAGAAGAGGGTATTGGATTTCCCTAGAGCTGGAGTTACTGACAGTTGTAAACTATCACGTGGGTGCTAGGAATCAAACCTGGGTCTTCTGAAGACACCAGGTGCTTTTTAACTGCTGAGCCATCTCTCCAGCTCCACTTATTTTTCTTTTAATGTACGTGAGAAATTCCAGAAGCCATTAGCAAGAAATCTTGGCCCACCAAGTGTGTAATGATTTTGCTCATTTTCTTTCAGTTGCATGATTTAGCTCTCTCATTGGAATGTGAGCATCAGGATGATATTCACCACTATATACTCCATGCTTAACATGGTGTCTGGCACTGAGTGTAGTGGCACAAGCCTGTGATCCCAGCAAATCAGTAGGCTGAGGCAGGTGAATTACCATGAGTTCCAAGCCAGCATGGGTTATAGTGCAAGACTCTGTCTCAAAAAAATAAAAGGAAAGAAAACAGTACCTAGAACATACTGGCATTCAATAAGTATTTGATGGATGAATCACTGGTGGTGTCAGAAGACACAGACAAATGAAAAAATCTAAAACAGGAAATGCAATTACCTTTGCCTCGACCCAATCACATAGCTGGCTAAGAAGCTAACCAAAAATCCAGTCCTTTAGCAAATATTTTTGCTAGTTTATTTCCTTATTAGATTGTAAAACAATCTGAAATCATCATCTAGTTATAGTCTTTTGAGCAAGAGAAATATAGATGCAAACAAAACATAAGATGTATTGGAGGGATCTCATGATGCTTTCCAAATCATTAAACAGACAGTGAGTGCCATGGGAGACAAGTGAGAGGGCACAGAGGGCTCCCTGGAGGATGACACTCTGGAGATAGAGCTGCAGAAGTAAATTCAGAACTTGGCAAGGCAAGAACTTCTGTTGCAGAAGAAAATATAGTAATAATAATAATTTCAAGTAGAATGGATGAAGGTTCTGCATGCAAAGTAATGAGAGGCACTCAAAACACAGAAAAGAGCCAGGGGGTAGTAGCACATGACTGCAATCCCAGCATTTGAGAGGTGGAAGCAGGAGGATCAGGAGTTCGAAGCCTGCTTCGATTACATGAGACCCTATCTCAAGAAGCTTTTTAAAAACAGGACAGAACAGCTTTTACACAACAGACTGAACTGAAAGGAAATAAGATGGCATCATGGGTGCTGTCAGGAAGTTCCTCTTGATGAAGCACTTCTCTAGGGACCTGGAATGCTGCAACAGTCAACATACAACTCTCAACCTTCTTTTAGAGTCACATAAACTAAAGAGAGACACCTGGTCCAAAGTCTCCCTCCCTCTCCAGTGTGGCCCTTGTTCAAATGGATGAGAGAAGAATATGAAATTCCACAGCCTTGCCCCAAATTGGAGCCACTCTGCAGTCACTCCCAGCTCCCCTGGACAGACACAGACCTTGAGTTAGCTCCCCAGCCTCTATCTAATCATGCTTCCTTCTCTTCCACATAGGTTGGCGTATCCACTACTTTTCTGTTGCTGTGATAAAACACTACAGTCAAGGCAACTTGTAGAAGAAAGAGTTTATAGGACTTATGGTTTCAGAGGCATAAGAGTCTATCATGGGGTGGTGGTGGCAGGAAGCAGCTGGGAGCAGGAAACTGAGCACTCATATCTTCAAGCAGCTGTAGAAACCAGAGAGCCAGCCTGAAAGTGAGCAAGCCCCCTTTCAATTTCAAAATACTCTCAAAGCCTGCTCCCAGGGATGTGCTTCCTCCAGCACAGCCATACCTCCTAAAGGTTCCATGACTTTCCCCAAAAAGCATCACAAACAGGGTACCAAGTGTTCAAATGCTTGGAGCCTATGGGGGACATTCTCATTCAAACCACCACAGTTGGTCTCAAGAGTGTTCTTTAACAACCTTTACGCATGGTAATCTTCTGCCTCCCAGGAAATCTAAGCATTGATCAATCATTTACCAATCCCATCACTCAAGCTCTTGATTTCCTTCTAAACTTATGTGAGAAATATATTTAAATTT